>NC_054385.1:106202752-106532752 GCF_017654675.1 Xenopus laevis | reverse complement strand
GCGGCGAATATTTTCGGCCTTTTCACGAATTTATTTGCTGGCGGCGAATCGCGCAAATTCGCCTCGAATTCGCGCCTGGCGAATAAATTCGCCCATCACTATGATAAAGTCTTAAATGCAAAACATTTTCATTTGATTTGATATTTCAGCTAATTACTGCCTTATATGGGCTCTTACTAGGGATGCACTGAATCCAGGACTCAGTTCGGGATTTGGCTGATTCCTAGCACTTTTTCAGTTGATTCCCAAGTGTTCAGACAAACTAAACCCAGAACCTTAAAGTCATGTGACATGAAAAATCTGGAGAACTGAATGTAACAACTTTTTGTTCACAATTAACGCAATTTGGTTTTTTTTATATAATGGGTGCATTCCTAGCTCCTACAAATGCAAATCTACTCCTATGTTAGTAAATGAGCTCCACTGAAGGCCAGTGGTAAAATGTGAACAGCCAACACACAAGAGATGATATTATGGATGCTAATTATTTTCACAGGCCATGTTATTCAAAAAAAAAATATGATAAAACCAACGTTCGAAGAAAGATTGAAAAAGAATGATGTCCTGAGTACTATTGGTTTGAAAGGGGTGTAAATAGCTAAATAAACAGTCGGTCACAATACCCTCTGAGTTCCAAAACCCTGTCTCTTTTGTGCTGAAATACATAGAGAACAAGAGGGAAAAAAACATTCCCAGCATTCCCCTGGAGACACTGCCGGAGAGAATGAGCTGGGGCTGAAAAACTTGGCGTGTTAAAAAAAAAAAACACAAAACCACAAACGTGGAACTTCAATTAATTTAAAGCTTCAATCAGTAAAGGATAAATCCGTCACAGATCTAATTACTAAGGCTCTCGGAAGGCCGGGGACAAGACGCCAATCTCGTGGCTGTTTGAACAGCGTGATGAACTGGGGAACGATGGATATCAAGTCATTTTGTTTAATTTATAAATGGATTTTCCCCTAATGCTTGAATTATCGTTGGAGTACAATGGAAAAGAGGGGGAGCACGGAGATGCAGACGGACCCCCCCCCTTCCATTACTGCCTTCCGGGGGAATCACGAGTAGCTTGGTGTCTGCTTAGGGAATGCACATGGAAAGTGAAAGGATTTATTCAATACAACTGTTTCAGCCCCTGATGCTCAAGGAGTGGTAACAAAATGTTATTTCTATGTACTGTATAATGTAACACTGGACAAAACATTTCTAGGCTTCCTCTTCTCCCTAATTCTCATTCCCAATTTAGAAGTCTGCCATCTTGCTATTTTCCCATCCATTGGGTGGCTCTGCTAGACTCAGGACAATGACACAAATTGAGAGGCTGCCATTTCCCGGCAGCATTGAATGGTTTTGTGATTCTGGCTGGTCACTGTAGTTGACTATAAAAGAACAAAATATTCTACAAGAATCTGGTGGCTATATTATGTAGATAACTAGACAAACTTCAGAGACCATAAAGTTCTGTAGATCCTTTTGGGCATCTCTACAATCTGCATCTGCTCTGTCCATATTCTCCATTGGGACAACCTCAACACACCACTACCTAATCCTAAAACCAACCTTTACACACTTTATATGACCATATATCAAACATTAAAAGACCTGGAAAAAGTCATCACCGTTTCAACCCACCTAACTCCTGATGGGCTTTAAGGCATTTTGGAATATTTACAGTAGTTGTAGGTCCTGTGATTGCCTTTGCTACTGGTAATGCCTTAACAATAAGCTCTATGTATCTTTTACTCACCCGGCTCAGGGGTCTCTGACTGCGAAGATGAGGATGCTGAACTGGCTCCATCATCATTGGCACTCTGGGATAGAAGCCCTCGCCCAGGGGGAAGTTTCATGCCAAGCTGCTCTGCCATCTCTACGTGGTCCCCTGGGTGCACATAGTCAAACATACTGCTTCCCGTCAGTTCCACCTGTTGAGGAAAATGGTTAAAGGATAAGAAAAGTGAGTCTGTTCTTTCTAATTTAGAGAATGATGATGATGATGATCAAGAATTATGCCTGCAGAAGGTTATTTAGTATTATATTAAAAAAAGTTTCATTCTAAAACATAAGAAAGTAGTGTGCCAAACCTAGTTATTAGACAACAGTGTCTTGCACTGAAGTGCTAGAGCCAAAGGCTAGTGTGCAAGTAGGTGCAATACAGTAAGGCTAGGGTGCAATGGAAAAGATGAGGGGTGCTATAAAGAAAGGCTTGGGGGCAGACGGTTGCAAGGCTAGAGTGAATAACAGAAAGCTTAGGGTGCAGTGTTACAAAGAAAGGCTGGGGTGCATTAGGGTGCAAAGGTGATGATGCAGTGTCTGAACTCTTTCTAATGTGTCACAACAAAGCAAGTTTAGGGTGCAGTGATTAAGCTGTTAGAGAGTGGTGCGGGAAGTTTATTCTTGGGGTAGAGTGACAGGCCTGCACAATGCCTTCTCTCCAGCTCCTGCTATTCCCTCTGCAGCTTTCTCAATTCGGCTCTTAGTTATTAATTTACAGAATCAACGCTGGGAACAGCTTTTGTGATTTCATATTAAATTTCCCCCCGAATCCACCCTGTGGCAAAAATTACTCACGTCGTTAAAATATATTTAATTAGGCTGCAGTTTATAGCTGGCTCACAGGGGAGATGCCAGAATTAATGTGATTTGCATGAATTCCTGAGCCCTTTTTTTTCCTGCTGGAAAAGAGTTGGGAATTGGTTTTCTATGGAGGTCACTGACACTGGCGGGGATTTAGATGTGCGGAGAGCAGAGTGAGCTGGCAATCAGCAGAATGACAGAGGGCATGACGACTGCCTTTATATTCGGTTTTATAGCTTCATATAGCACGACAAGCCTTCATACAGCAGTAATGGGACTTTTGTCATTTTAGTCCCATCTCTTATAGTGACATAACAAGCATTTTGGTTTTTACTGATACTGAAAGTATTTCTTGTGCCAGTCAGTTGCACTAATGTTACCAATGCCAGCACCTCACTTGCATTGCTCCCTTAGGATGGCAGTGCCAGCCTTTAACTCTGAGGTTCCTCCATTTCGAAAGCATTTCTGGACTTTCCAAACTGTCCCTTTATAAAGCTTGGCAGTGCCAGCAATTAAAGAAAATGGCAGCACTACCCTCTACCTTTCCCTGCTGCAAGATAGATGCAAGATAGATGCGTCCCTTGTTATCCCTGCCAGTGCCTCCATGGCTAATTCTGAATATCCTTAATGAGTATTTGTGCATCCTTGATGCAACTATACCACCTGACATATAATCATCTCTTTTGAACAGTAACAAAATCTAATAAATAATACAATTAATGGGGGAGGAGAAACCCCACAGCCCATGTAACAAGTGCACAGTTCAATGGCAGGCAGATGGAGCCGTCTGTTGCCAGGAAACCAACGAAGGGATAACTCGGAATATCCCTGAGGCTATCTAACTTGAAGGGAAGGAGAAGCAAGAGGAGGGATGAGGGATGCTCTGTTTCCCGGATGTAGTTCAGGATTCATCCCAATCCAAAGTTTTTTTTGGTGGTTCATCAAACAAGAATTGAGTTGAGAAGGACTAATATGAGCTCAGAATGACTTGATGATTAAGTTGGGTTAAGGAATTAGCCAGTAAGTTTAAGTAGGGATCCCTGTTTGAACTATTTATGTGCAAAATACTGTGGAGCCTATAGGGAAAATTTACTAAAAAAAAAAAAATTTGCCAGCGGTACTTCGGCGATTTACTAACAGTCGCCGGCGTAACTTTGCTAGCGAAGGAGATAGACTGTAACAGTACTTCGCTCCCTAACGCCTGGCAAATTTGTGCGAACGGACGTAACTACGCAAATTCACTAAGATGTGGATTTTCCTGAACGTTACCTCTTGCGCCAGACTTGCCTTCGCCACCTCAGACCTCAGTACCAAAAAACTTTTTCAGGGTGATAGGACTGAAAAAGAGCGTACATTTTTTTTGGGGTAACCAGCTTCCCCCCTTCATTTACTTCACATAAACTATACACTGGGCTCATGTGTAGGGCAATATAACAACTCTATTTTGTTTTATTAAGGTTCCCTGGGCTTGTTTAATGTAATGTATTTGCTGCAACATATACGTCCATTCAACTTTAACTTCCCGCCGTATGCAAATTAGGCGACTATATTGCAACTTTGCCAGTGCAACTTTGCCAGCGTTCAGTGCCTTGGATGCAACTTCGGATCTTAGTGAATTAGCGTTGTCCTGGCGAATCAACACCTGGCGAAGTGTTGCACTGTGAGCGAAGCCGTCGCTGGCGAATTTTCGGAGGTTAGTGAATTTGCTCCCATATATATTAACAGTGTCCAAGCCATGAGATTTGTAAAGAAAGTCACATTGCATAAAAATTTGTACTCCTCTGTTTAGCCAGATTGATACCCTCCGGCTTCCACTTTCCCATAAAAGCGTCTCCATAAACATGTAAATAATAATCACAATGATAAAATGTGTGTCATGTGTAAGAAAAAGTAACAGAAAGATAAGGAAGCAAAAATGTATAATGTAGAAAAGGTGATTCAGTTAAATCTGCATGGCAGATGTTGTGTGGCATTTTACACTGCCAACACTGTATAGCACAGTATAGCATGGTGGCTAGTGATGGGCGAATCTGCCTCGTTTCGCCTGAAAATTCGCTGAAATGCATTGAAGTCTATGGGCTGCAAAAATGTTTTTGACGCACAAAAATTTTTTGATGAGCAACAAATTTTTTCACCCATTAGAATCTATGGGCGTCATTTTCACGGCGAAACTGGGGGGGAAAATTCCGCTCATCACTAATGGTGGCTCCTGTTGCCCTCCATACCCATAGAGGCAGGTTCATTGGCTCCTGATGAAAGTGACCCATGTGTATGTGTGTATGAATGTAATGGGCATTTCAGATTGTAAGCTCCACTGGAGCAGGGACCGATGTGAATAATATATAATCTATGTAAAGCTCTATGTAACATATCAATACTATATAAACAGAGGATTATACATCCTTCTTAAATAGTCATAAATATAGGATGTTATTAATTATTAAATGGATTTAGACCAAAGTTTTAAATGACAGCGTGGTTTTTATATAGATTTTGGACCCCCTTCTTTATATGGATAAATTTTGGCCGGGAAAAGATACAGGCTTAAAAGAATTCATAATTGAGGTTTAGAGTTGCTCTTATAATAATTTGCACATAAATATATGTGGATTGTTTCCTAGTTTCCTTGATAACGTTATTTTCCAATCTAGCAGCATATCAATGTGACTCTTGCTACCCGACATTTAAAACATATTCCCTTTTTATAGCATTACTAAAATCTGTACCATCAGAGCCAACCTTTTCTACAGACGCACAACAGCAACGCTGCAAGGAATAGTGGTCCTGGCTCTTTATACTGTACCCCTGGCCTGGCTTTGAGCTCCATATTGAGATCTGATTAGTCTCATCCTCACTCAGTACAAGCACTATTTGCATTTTCTCACATTTGCTTACTTATACCAGCAATTTTTGCATATTTTCATCCTGGCACGTACCGTACACACTTATAAACATACACATGCAGCTTTCCTCAATATGCCAATTAGAAAATATGCATATTGAGTGGGAACACAAGCGTGCATGTAAGTGGAGAGAGAGATGAGGTTTCATGCCTTCAATATAAAAAAAAATAAAAAATCTTCTGGGGGCTGACCACTGTTGTGCTTAATGTGGTATGGCAGGTACTAACTTGTATAGCCAGCAGTAGCAATGCTGAAGCCAATATGGCAGCATAGGCGCCAAGGATAGGACTCATCGACACAAGGAATCCCAGGAATTGAAGGTCAAAAAATCTCATAGGGGCTTCCAATGTGTTAGTCCCCCTGAAGTGACTTTAATTAAATACCTGTTGCCCCCAACATGCACAATACAGATATATTCAGAAAGTTTCTATACTGCACAGGGTAAACCTTGGAGGGTGGGGAAAGATGGCAGTCAGCCTGCAATTCTGAAAACTACCGCAGGCCAGTGAAATAAGAATAATGCCAGCCTGTGGTAAGAGAGAAGCGATTAGCATTTTGGGGTGGCACATAAACTGGCAACCCCCCAATGAGTGAGGCTTTGTCCTTTAGAACTTGTCTTGAGGAGCTGGTATATACAGTATCTATATATACTTATAAGTATATAAGTAAACCATAGTCATGTTAAATGGGTGCCCTGACCTCAAACTGTTGTGTTCATCCCACAGTTTCAGATTTAAAAAAAACCAAGGATGTTCTATAATTAGAAAAAACATCATTATAATGCTGAGTAACACTGTTCCCATCCCTCAGATGGCCCTGATGCTATACTTTGGGACTGTTAGGTTTAAAATGGCAAGTTCCAGAGGCCATACAGAAAGGAAAGGTTTAGCTCCATGTCACAAGTCTGCCAATTAGGGATGGGTGAATTTTTTCGCCTTGTTTCGCCGAAAAAACGACGCCCATAGACTTGTATGGCGTTGTGCGTCAAAATAAAAAGACGTGTGTCAAAAAAATTTTGCGGCGCGACAACTTTTTGACGCCCATAGACTTTAATGGGCGTCAGCGACATTTGCCGAAACGGGACAAATTCACCCATCTCTACTGCCAATCAGAAGATGCAAAGAAAAGGTGTAAACAGTGGCGTAACTACCGAGGATGGAGACCCCACATCTGAGGGGGGTACAGGAAGTCTGCTTATGCGCATTATCAAGACCATTGGTAACTCGCGAGTATGTGTGGTGGAGGAGCAAAGGTGAGCCATGAGTATCTGCTGCAGGGGGATCGCTGGTCACACACAATTATGTGCAGAGGGGGCCCGGGACCCCAAAGTTAAACCACTGGGTGTAAATACAGAGGAAATCAACCTTGTATCTGCTGAGTGGTCAAGAAGGTATAGGGGATCAGTATGACACTGACTGATAAGCAGTGTCAGTATATGTTAATGTCAAATTTTGTGAAAAGTCCTAAATTGATTTTACTATGGATCCTGTAACTACTAGTCACACCCGTGGTTAGGGGAGGATACAGGAGTACACAGGCCTTTCGTCTACTTGATGCTGCACAAATAACATCCCAAGGTTACATGGCCCTGACGCTGAGATTTTTAGCATCTCGGCTCTACTTCTCAGGCTAGTTTCTTAAATGTGAGCCAGCATCTCCTCCTCCTTAGAAGAGATGTCAGTGGGAAGGAGTTGGAATGGGACCAGAAGGAAACATACATATTTCAGAAGCGCAGTTTCATTAGAAACCTCTTGTTGAAAGATGATTTATATCCAAGAAGGGTGGAAGTTGGTGTCAGAGGAAAGGCATCATGGGATGTCAGAGCATGGCAGCAGCCATTCCTCACTTAGGATGGACAGTGACATATGAGGGGACTTGTCTGTGACAGGGGGATTTAAGACCTGATGACAGTCAGCTCCACCCCCTTTCTCCAATCATAGCTTTATAGGCAGAAACAGCAAGGGTATGTATCCACGACATCTAGGAGTTGGCTCTGCTAGGCAAAAAGGGCACCCGGGAATCAGCAAGAGTATTGGGCAGCAAGATTTGTGTATATCCATTATATTTACTGACACTATGGATTTTAGGATTTCTGGTAAATAACTATAATGCCTGTATTGCAGTGAGAGATGAGGCTGCGGCAATGCATGGCCATGAATTTGCTGACATTATGTGAAATCCATATTCGTTTTTTCCATTTGTTACGTTTGCACTGATAACCTTCTGCGGGATACAATGGCCTTATAATAGAATTCCAGCCTAATTATGCCAAGCAAGCAGGCACTAAAAGTTGCAGTACAGGTATGGAACCTGTTATCCAGAATGCTTGAGACCTGGGGTTCCGCCCCCCTTCTTTTCCCCTACTACTAATACATAATTTAAACATTAAATTAACCCAATAGGATTGTTTTGCCTTCAATAAGGCTCATTTTCTTCTTAGTACAAGGTACTGTTTTATTAGTACAGAGAAAAAGTAAATCAATTTTAAAAATGTAAATTATTTGATTAAAATGGAGTCTATGGGCGATGGCCTTCCCGTAATTCGGAGCTTTCTAGATAATGGGTTTCTGGATAACGGATCCCATATTTGTACATGTTACTGGTGTCCACAATTATGGTGGAATCCTGAGACCTAACACTATATTGTACATACAAAAACTCAAATTGCCTGTATTTTACACCACTTTTAAGCAAAAAAAAAAATGTTTTCAGCGCTTTATAAATACAGCCCTATGTGTTGGCGCAGCTTGGATTTGTGCTTACATATCACTGGTATCTTCATATTAGGAGAAAGAAAGATTGATGTATTCCTGAACTCTGGCTGTCTATAGATGCGGATAGAGATATGTATAGCTATAGTTCTTAGGAAGAGAAATTAAACTGTGCCTGGCCAAGAGATAGGGAGAGATATGTATGGCATGAGTATTATATAGGGGAGGAGAGATTTATGTTCTTCAATACACTCAGTTAGAAAGATGCCGGATGGAAGGAAGAGATAGCATTCATCACGGTGCCCAAACTAAAGCAAATTACTATGCCACCTGGCCAAAATCCAAGCTGTGTTCACTTGCTTCACCCTGTTGGCACCGTCGCATGATTTTGTTACATGTGCATCTCCCAGGTGTGTGATGTTAGGCATCCAAAAAGGGTGCCAAATGTTAGGCATCCCCCAAGTGATTGTATTTACTTACCTGACACCCTATTCAGTCATTTTCTGCTGATAGTAGCACCGGCCTGGGGTTATACCAGTGAGCACCGCGGAGTGATCCTCTTCCTGCTTCTTCACCCTTCAAATTTCCCAGGGCAGACACATGTTAAAGTTTGACTTTTCTCTGTACTGCGCATGCTCAGCTGCGAGAAGAAAGGAGAAGCCAGAAGACAATCGCTCCGTGGTGCTCGATGGAAGAATCCCGGGCCGGTGCAGTTTTCTGCTGATAGGAGCACCAGCCTGGAGTGTCAGGTAAGTAAATGCGATCACTTGGGGATGCCTAACTTTTGGCACCCTAAGTGGCAAATGACTTTTCTTCTCCTTTAAGGTAGGGACGCACCGAATTCACTATTTTGGATTCGGCCGAACCACCTAATCAGTCGCAACAGATTTGGCCGAACCGAATCTGAATTTGCATATGCAAATTAGGGGTGGGAAGGGGAAAACATTTTTTAAATCCTTGTTTTGTGACAAAAAGTCACACAATTTCCCACCCACCACTAATTTGCATATGCAAATTAGGATTCAGTTCGGCTGCCCAGAAGGATTATAGCTGATTCCAGATCCTGCTGAAAAAGGCCAAATCCTGTAGTGAATCCTGGATTTGGTGCATCCCTACTTTAAAGCCACTTTTTCATCTTCATATTCTTCCATCAAGTAGAGCCTAAGAACCTTCTCTTCTTCCAGTAAGGTGAAACACATTTATATTTCAGTAGGTGGGTTCTATGGGGTAAATTTATCAAAGAGTGAAGTTCCGCCACTAGAGTGAAATTCCGCAGCTCTCCATTCATTTCTATGGGATTTTGAAAGGCGTATTTATCAATGGGTGAAGTGAAAGTTCACCCTTTGATAAATACGCCTATAAAAATCCCATAGAAATGAATGGAGAGTGGCGGAATTTCACTCTAGTGGCGGAACTTCACTATTAACTTCACTCTTTGATAAATATACCCCTATATCTCTCTACTCAATTAATGGTAAAAAAAAAAATCAATTATATAGTAGTATTAATCAAAGTTCAAGAAACTGAAAATGCTGTTTAAGGCTACTGGGAGCTCCAACAATGGGCCAGATTCAGTTCAATGAGAAAAAAGTTTATCATGTGAAAACTCATGGACGAGATTCAATCAATGCAATTCAGTTCAAAAAAACTTCTCACTTTTTATCATGTGAAAAAACTGGGCTCCAACATATGAAACATTTCCATCAGCATATTTTATTTCCTACACAAAACCCTACACCATCTATATATATAATTGCTGTAAGAGTGGGCCCAAACTGTCAGGTCTCTAGTGGGCCCTAGGAGATTGAGTCTGATGCTAGACCAATGAGCCTTTAGCTATGTCCCTGCCAGTAGCTACAGAAACTAGTGGTTGAGACAAACAGACCCTAATGTACAGTACATGATGCAAACAGGGACAATATAGCCCAGGCAGAAGAATATGTATGGGGTAATCACTCTCTTGCCTGCAGCTATCTATCTATCTGGCTGTGGAGGAGTTAACCCATTTCCCATTGCTCCCAGTATCTTTGCCTGTGCAGCCTGCGAGTATTGACTCTCCTCTCACAGACGTTTAGTAATCCATGCTGACTGTTTGTCTTAATATTGCTCTCCGTTTTGCAGTACAGGGGAATTATGCAGTTTAGATGTCTGAATATTAAAAAAGGATTTAATTAAATCTGGAGCCTAGATCACCCCCCCCCCCAGCACACTCCGATTCAGGTTATAATGACAAATTTACTTCCTATTTATTACCATACACAAGGGACCTGCTTACTGCCTTCTTCCCACCTCCCCCCCCCCCAGCTTCCCAAAATTCACATTCTCTGCATATTACCATAATATTCATTATCCCAACAAGGCATAAAATGTGACTTCCCACGAGTGCAATACCTAATTCCTCAAAAAGAGACAAAGATAGCAACATAATCATTGAATTACAACTTTTTACATCTGTTCATCTTGTTGGATTATAAATTCAGATGTTTCGGGGGGGGGGGGTTGTTAGGAGAAAGACCCAGGGTTGTTGGGAGTACCGGTACATTTCTGAGCAAATGCGCCTGACTCATTTTTGCCTGTACCAGTTTCCTTTCTGCTAAACCCTACAGAAGCACAATGCAAGGGTGAATCTGCATTTCAGCTGGTCCTGACATATTATTATTATTATTATTTTGCTCTACCAGTACAGTTGTCCAAGCAGGATCCGGTAGGACCAGATGCAACCCTCCAAGGCACTTTATAGCCCCCAGCCTGATAGAGATGCTTTCTTCCAAGTGTAATGTCATTTGATTCACATGTACCTTCATGGCTAAGATACAGAGACATAGTTATTAGTGCTTTTTTTTTCATTTTAATTTCATTTTAACCCCTTCAGGGAAGAAGATGAGTCACGTTCAACGTCCTCCGCAGAGTGGTGGGTTGGCAAATCCCTAGGCACTAAATGATGAGAGGGACTCGTCATTAGCACTGGAGCGAGAAAATCCTCCGCAGTGAAGGGTACTCTATTTATTAAAACAAAGGCTCCACCTTCACCTTATTTCTCCATAAAGATTCACTAGAACACACTATTATGCTTTGTGTGTACAGTATTTGTGTTTTTACGCATATCATAGGCATATTAATGCTGGTTAAACAAATAAATATATAGAGGAAAGCTAATCCATGCGCTGTGATGTACCAGCGCCCTCCAGTGGTAAAACCATCATGAAACTGGCAGAATGATTTATTGCCCCTATAAAAGGGGCGGTTCACCTTTAGGTTAACATTTAGCATGGTATAGAATGGCCAATTCTAAGAAACCTTTTAATTGGTTTTTATTATTTATTTTTATGTTTTGTTTTTTAAATTATTTACCTTTATCTTTGGACTCTATCGTTTCCAAATTGGGATCAATGACCCCATTTAAAAAACAAATGCTCTCTAAGGCTACACATTTATTACTATTGCTACTGTTTATTACCCACCATTCTAGTCAGGCGTTCTACTATTCATATTCCAGTCTCTTATTCAAATCAGTGCATGGTCACTAGGGTTGTAGAATACCCAATATTTAACAAGGGTCATTTGGATCCTAGCAACCAGATTGCTGAAACTGCAAACAGAAGAGCGGCTGAATAAAAAGCGAAATAACTCAAAAATCGCAAATAATAACAAATGAAAACCAATTGCAAATTGTCTCAGAATATCACCATCTGCGTCATACTTAAAGTTAACTCAAAGTTGAACAACACCGTTAAGCAATAACCTTTGCATGTATGAAAGACCTCTAACATTTGCCCACTAAAAAAAATAATAGTTTTCTATAGCCAACCTGATCTTCTGTATATCTTTGAAAATACCTTTTGCCCTATATGGGCTCTTTATTTGATTGTTATCCCCTTTAGTCACTCTACGTGATTACCTGTAGATGGCTGTGCGGAAATGAGCTGAACTAAAGAGATCCCTTTGACACACACTCAATACATTGGGAGGTCATGCAGAGCAGCAGTTTATTTGTTGAGGGACTACCAAACCTATTGTTAAGCAGGGGGGACATAAACTATAGTTCCTTAAAGTCTGCTTTGCCTTGGGCACCACCACTGCTAAAGACAGTCTTGCCTGGAGATTTCCGACAAAGCAATATGGAGCACACTTCTGGCACCCAAAGGGTCTGCAGAATATGAGACATGTTCAGTACTGCAGGTAATTCAGTGATACAGCTTCACGACTGCGGCTGTATATACAGGTAGTGTAGGTGCAGCACAACAGCGCAGGCAATTACAGTGCAAATTTATGTTTGCATATAAGGTAGATTGATTCATATATACAGCTTCTGTAGCGTGTGCGTGCTACACTGGATGATATATGTGTGTATAGAGTCGGCTCTGGCTGGCAGTCTAACTGTTTGTTTTCACATGCTGAGCTGGGTATAATATTCTCGGCTTGAATCTTTATTACCCATCTGGCACAGCCTGTGCCTGGTATCATTCATTCCATTTACTGAAACAAATATCAGGGCTGAACATTCACTGCACAGGGGCTAAGGGCATCCTCGGCTGCCAGGCTTTACAAACTGCCATCGGAGGGGGGGGTTCAGGTGTGGGAGAGGGGAAAGAAGGGCACAACGTGATGACTGGTGGGGTGAGACACAGGGAGAGATGGAAAGAAAGCAGGGAAATATATGCATCAGGAAAGGAGATAGTGAGAAATTCTGAAAAAGCAATTGTATCGGAAGGGCAGAGGCAGAAAGGTGAGCATGAGGCAGCACATACAGGGCAGAGGTGCAGTAAGGCAAGAGGGTACATCTGCCAGGGAGCAAAGAAAAGTGAAAAGAACAGAACAGAAGGGCTATGTGCATAAGGATGAGGAAGACAGGACAGTAGAGGGTCATATAGTCACTCTTACTTTCTGAGCCTTGAGGCAGATAAGATTTTGAGTGGAAGGAACGACTGGCACATATATAATTTGTGGGCACAGGACCCTTGGTTCATGTCATTCCAATTCTTGGACGACATAGGGAATGGCCCTTAGAAACGGCATGTTAACTCATTGTCTTCCCTTTCACCTGAACAAAGAAAGAGTATGGGGCAACTCAAACCTGTAAGCATTCCACTTTACCATATGAAGGCCCTGAGAATGGGGGTGAGAATGTGAGGGATACAGTACAGTATCAACAAGGGGAGAGGAAGCCATACACAAAGTAGAACAATCAGTGAGATTTAAGGGGACACAAGTATGATGCTGATTGATAGAAAAGTGTTACAAAGGCAACAAAAGGGTGACAAATGGGGTGATATATAAAAAGGAAATAAAAGGGTGACAAAGGAGGTTATATATTGATAGCAGAACATAACAAAGAGCTAGCCAAGGAAGGGCTTAGTTCGATCAGGTGAGAAAGGGTTTAATGGCGACAAAGGGGCAAGTGATGAAGAGAGAAAGGCAAGGAGAGCAGCAATCGTCTGCTGGTGCCACTGAATGAGTGAATCTAGGCTTTTCATTTCAGCGTGAGCCCTGCGGTCTGTTTAGAGCAGGTCGATACACTTGTCTGAGGCACAGAATGGATTAGCACATCATTCATGCAGTAGGCGGAAGGCATCGCTCAAGGCGTCACAAACCGAAAGGTAAAAATAAATAAATTACAGATTGTGGAGGAGTGAAGGGCACAGGGGCTTACCCCATGGGTAAAACAGGGGACCAAAGGACATTTTCTTCCTTCTGTATAAGTCACACTTACTGGTAACACCAACCTACTAGCTGAGTGACAGTGTGCAATATAATATACTGTATGCTACTCATCACTGCATGAGGGTGTTAGGGCTAAGGACTGTACCCTGGCACAAGTGCAAATGTTACCCAAGTCAGGTGTTTACAGCTTCATATGGTGGTACGGTTTGCCTGCAATTACATTCAGGCTAATATTTCTGTGGCAATATGTGTTCAGTTAAAGTACAAATACACATGCTATGACAGCATGAGTGCTACCTTTTATTTATCAGCGATACCTTTGATTTTATAATGTGCTTTCACTGATACCATGTGATATGTTTACATTGAAAATTTCCAGAGTGATCTTTTTCTCTTCCGCAATCCAAGGATCTCTCAATTGTTGCCCTTCAGGAAGGGCTCAATCACAGTACCAACTGGTGATCTGTCTAGTTCCTCTCCTTGTGGGTCGCTATACTGTGCTCTTCCCAATATTATTTTGTGATAACCGTGTGTAGCCTGTAGTCAATAATATGATCTGGAATGCTACATGTGTCAAGCCCTAATCTACAAGAATAATATGTGTATAGTAGTGCTGGTTTTCATACTGCCGTCAGTAAGCTAATGTGTTAGTGTGGTGCTCATACTAGATGGAAGAACGCAGCACCCGGGAGCTGCCTGTTGACATCTCATTCTCGGCCTCCTAAACTTGCATCCAACTGATCAGCCATGGAATGAAATATAAATTACAGCAGCTGACATTTCCTCATCTATCAACAGGAGACAGGGAAGGTAGGATGCCTGGTAGGGCCGTGCTCCAGGAAACATTTACACCTGGAGAGAGAAACTTGCTCACAATCTATAAAGCAAAGGTAAGGATGATCAAGCACACAACCTTCTAATATGGTTCTAGTATTGTAGGTCTATATTTTCCCATAGATTTCTCTTAGTCCGTATTTCTTCTCCTAGTAATCTTTATTATGACAAAATAGCAGCATTTTATGCCATATAACCCAATACATTCCTCCTAAGAGAAATGTGCAAAATCCAGTCCATATTTGCAAGCCTCTGCTCATCTGAGGCACAGTATAGATATCGTGGCTCAGAAGGATTGGTTATTTACAGTTTCTCTGATCAGGAAGGGATTGGAAACTCCACAGCATTGTAGCAGTTAAAATGTCACCCTTAGTGCCTATGGATGGGTCTACGCCACCGAACCACCTGTCTCCTCCCTGAAGCAAGGGAAGCTCTGGAACCTTGACTCTGAAAGTCAGGCCCTGTGTGCACAGATAAGATTCCCCCGGGATCACTGGCATTATCTCTCTTCAGCACTTGGACAGCTCCCAGCCATTGGCGGCCATGTGCCCGGCTTCTTCTTGCGGGGAGGGGAGATGCGCAGCCCCTGAGAAATCAATTTCCTCGCCTGGCCCCCTATTTGCTTTTCAGAATGCCCTTGTCGGACGCGCAGTGAGACATCTGAACGTGGCTCGCTGATAATACAGCCAGTGAACTGTGTCCTGGGAATTCGACTCCCCTCCTCTTGGATCTCACAATTTCCTCTCTCCTGCCTCAAATCTCTGCTCATCGCGCCTGTCTCCTGCACTTTGCAAATCTGCTCCATTGTATTTGTATTTCTAGGGGATTTTCATTTCAAGAAAAGGAGCAGGATGCATTGCTGTTCCACTGCCAAAGTCAGCAAGTTATTGCTGGGGATACAGATACGAGGAGAGAAAGAGTGTAAGAGAGCACATACAGCACATCCCTTGGATTCGGCCTTTATAGCAGCAGGCAGACATGTACATGTTCCCAGCATTATTATAGTTATAGGTAACAGTGGAAGTTATAATTCGCAACACCTGGAAGTCCATAGAGATGCTTTTCTAAACATATATATATATATTTGAAAAATTTCCAAAAGGACCCGCACTCCAGTCTGTTGCACACTAAATCGTTTTTATTTTTATGTGCATCTGTACATCCAACGTTATGGCCCACATTAGGGCCCTTCGCTTTCTTGAGAAAGGCCCTAACGTGGGCCAAAACGTTGGATGTACAGATGCACATAAAAATAAAAACAATTTAATTTGCAACAGACTGGAGTGCGGGCAGGCCTGGACTGGGAGTCAAAATAGGCCCTGTCATTCCAAGTACACAGAGGCCCAAACAGCCTCCTACCAGCCCACTATATGGTAACTTTCTAAGAAGCCATACAGCAGCCCCTCTGGCATTTGCCAGAACCCACAGATTGCCAGTCCGGGCCTGAGTGCGGGTCCTTTTGGGAATTTTTCAAATATATATATATATATATGTTTAGAAAAGCATCTCTATGGTCCTATATAATACCACAGGTAGCATTGTGCTGGTAATGAGCAACTGCAGATACAAGACTCAATAGTTTTTCTCCAGGAACCTGTCATTGTTAACATTGGTTTCCATACAAAGCTGTTTCTTAACTCTGGGCTCATGATAATGCATCCTTGTTGGAGGATGCTGGAAATAGTAGTCAAACCACATCCGGGGAACCAGTTTAAACATGAGTGCCACATGCTTATTTTACGTGTGTGTGTGTGGGTAGGTGTATGCCCACAGGCGCAGAAGTATTGGCAGCCAATCGTGTACTGTGGCTTACACACAAACCAAAAAATCTGCAGTATACTGGGTATAAACATGGAAAATAATCATCAAACTCAGAAAGTGTAGGTGAGGAACCCTTAAGGAATCATATGTATGTGTATCAGACGTATCCTACTGCTCTGACTAGTTCCATAGTGACACACCATAGTCATTGCCAACTCAAGCTGGTAACCAGCACTTATACCAATGGTAATATCTAGCCGGGCCTAGGAAAGATACCCCCCTCTGCCCTGCCTAAGGACTGTGGTGCTTTAATTACACTAGAAATCAGTATCAGCTCCTGGACTCCATTTACTATTGGTGACTGTATTTAGTTGTGCCCTACCCTATGACAGGTTGACCATTTTTATCAGCGTTCTGTGCCTGCTGTACACTGCTCTGTACAAAGGAGGCTTCTGGCAGGCCACCCCTCTGTCACGCTGATTCTGCCACTGCACGAGCTGTTCCAGATGTGCCAATTCCCTAGAAGTACCAGCCCTTCCTTGGGCATATGCTCTCTTGGCACAGGATTCCTTGCCCATGGCAGAGGCACAGGAGCTGGTTCTATGCTGGCCCAGGGATAGCAGTGATAGTTTAGCAGCCTCCCTGAGCACACACGCTCTGCCATCTGTTCAACAAGAAAAACACACACATCTCAATTACAGGCAAATGCCACTGCACTGACAGCAGACTGGTACCTGCAGCTGGGCATGGGGGGAGAATGCTTTATTGCCTTGCAATTCATCCTAGCACACACCATCACCTTGTTGCATTATTTTTGATCCTTGCCACTTTAGCTAGTTCTTTAGCTATTTTCTCCTAAATATTTGACTCACTAAAGAACACATACCATGCACTTTAACCACATTATTATGCTACTGGTTGAATTCTGACTTCTCACGTGGATTACTATTCCATTATAAACATTTATTTATTTATTTTGGAATGCCTGGTCACTATTTGAGCTAGCAGGTAGAAAGTCTGTTAAGACTGCACTGTAACTGCTTGTTTGTGAGCCCACAATAAGTAGAGGTGCTCTGTCTACTGGGCTAACAGTCCTATGACATACATTGATAGCAGAACCTTCTTCCTATACACTGGCGCAGGACAATGGGGGTCACCAACTATAGTGCAGTATAGGAAGCTGTAATGAGAATGATGGAAAGCAGTAATGGCACAGCATAAAGGAGTGCCAGGAAGCAGAAGTGGTGCATCAAAGTGTAGTTATGGGAAGCAGTAATAGTGCAAAATTGTGGGGTAATGAGAAGCTGTAATGGTGCAGTAGAGTCTAGTCATGTGATGGAACAGCATATTAGGATAATAGTAAGGAATAATGGTACAGTGAGATGCCGGGAAGAAGCAATTGTGCAGTATTGGAAAGATGAGAAACAGTAATGGTGCAGTATAGCAGGAATTCAGGGAGCTATAGTATAATGAGAACACATAAAGTAATAATGGTGCAGTATAGTGGGGTAAAGAAAAGTAGTAATGGTATATTATAGTGGGCAGTATAGGGGGAGGATGGGAATCAGTAATGGTGCAGTATAGTGGGGTAAAGGAAAGCACTAATGGTGCACTATAGCTGGGTAAATAACAGTGCAGTATTAGGGGAAGATAGAAAGCACAAATGGTGCTGAATAATAGTAAGATGAGAAACATAGTGCAGTAAATTGGGCTGATAAGAAGCTACAATTGGGCAGTATAGTGGCAAAATGGGTTGCAGTAATGGTACAGTATTGTGGGCTGATGGGATGCCGTAATGGTGCATTATTGTGGGCTGATGGGGAGCAGTAATGGTGCAGTATTGTGGGCTGATGGGGAGCAGTGATGGTGCAGTATTGTGGGCTGATGGGGAGCGGTGATGGTGCAGTATTGTGGGCTGATGGGAAGCAGTAATAGTGCAGTATTGTGGGCTGATAGGATGCAGTGATGGTGCAGTATTGTGGGCTGATGGGAAGCAGTAATAGTGCAGTATTGTGGGCTGATGGGAAGCAGTAATAGTGCAGTATTGTGGGCTGATAGGATGCAGTGATGGTGCAGTATTGTGGGCTGATGGGAAGCAGTAGTAGTGCAGTATGGTGGAACGCATCATGTAGTATGGAGGGATAAATGTTAGGTGTAATGATGCAGTATAGTGAGGTAAAGATAAGCCGTAAATGTGCAGTATAGTTGGGTAAACTATACCCCCAGACCTGGACTGATAATTTGTGGATTCTGGCAAATGCCAGAGTTGCTGCTGTAAGATGCCATAGACCGACACTATTTATTTGGCTGTTTGGGCCTCTGTGTACTTGAAATGCCAGGGCCTATTTTAAATCCCAGTCCAGGACTGTATACCCCCATTATAATGCTCCAACAGAAATGGCACAGTATATGGGAAGAAGGATGATAGGAAGCAGTCATGGTACAGTTTAAAGAGGTAAAACGGAGCATTAATAGTGCAGTATAAATGGGCAAAATGAGACATTAATGGTGCAGTATAACCGGAAGATGGGAAGTAGAAATTGTGCAGTATAGTGGGCTAGTGGTGGGACTGGGAGCAGTACTGTAAATCACTGCACTCCTGCAGTCTATTGGGCCCCCAGAAGCTTTATTATTATATACGGATAGCACTATGGATAGTCTGCCTTTGATTATCACCCTACTATACTTTTCCATTACTGCTTACAAACGCAGTAAAACAGTTTCTTCTCCTGGATACCACTACCCTGCTGAGCTCTATTATAATTCACACCAAAGCCCTGTTACGGCACCTCATTAACCTACTCAAAATCTATCCCGCTGTACCACTTTATCATCCTGAGCACCATTTCCCTGCTGGGTTACACGGTTATCATACACACGGTTTCCTGCAGGATTGCCTCTTTATCATATACTTTTCACTGTACTATAAGCCGTACTATCTGGGCTCCAGTCACAGTGCTGGGCTGCCTTTATTCAATCACTGCTGCAATGTTTACCTTGTTCCACCTGTTTAAACTTACTTAACTCTCTTATGGACTGATTTATTTGCACAAATTCAGTTGCTACCACCCATGGTCATCTGATTGCTGACCCCAGAGCATTAACATCCAAATAAGCCTTATTAATTATGCCTAATTTTTGTAAGCCATGTTAGGCTGGCTGTATGACTATCTTTTCTCAAGACACAAAAAAAAACACACACTAACTGATCACTAATTTATAATCAGCGTACCATTAGTTCTCTTTATCCTGTCGAAAAACTAAGACTGAGACTAGGCTTCCTTGACTAGGAAGATCTTAATCGTTTGGAGTTTATTTCCACATTCTGTTTGTTTAATACAAGTATTAAGTGTTGAAACAAGAGCAGAGATGAATACTGAATCCCATAAGATAAAATTATATTTCCAATGTAAATGTAAAAGAGGCAATGGCTTAGAATGGCCCAAAATGCTTTCCAACAGTTTGATTTAGTGGAAAGAAAGATGTACTGGAACAGATGGTGCTCAGTGTCAGATATGAGGTGTGAATGGAGACCACAAACAATGTTTTTCATCTGCGGGTCAAGAGTGGGCAAAGTGTATAGAAGCAGAGCATTATCAGCTGTAAGAAAAAGTAGAAGAAAGTTCCTTACATTTTACAAAGAGCAGGTCAACAGCAACTTTGTAGGTGCAATGTCTTTGATGGGTTGAGGTGAAAACTAGATCAGAGAGCATCAAGCAGGAGTGCCTTAGGGTATATACACAAGTTCAGTTTTCCTTGGGTTTTGATGTGCAGTGATGTTTCATGGGTTCCTCTGCCCGGCAACAAAGGTAGACCAAATCGAACACTGGGGCAATATCGCCCAAAAAAAGCAGACATGCAATCAAAGTGCCCCAATGGGTTCCACTTCTCTTTAACAGCTCAGTTATGAGCAGTTTATATGTGACATATTTTTCAAGACACTCCCATTTTCACATCTGCACATTATCATACCTGGACATAATGCCTAAACTGCAAACTAGCATACTATTGCTTTATTGTAGTCAAATAAGTACTATAGCACTTCCACTTGTCTGCACACCATCCCACCACTTAACTGTCTGGACACTCACATGGGGCTTATTCTGTCACACAGCCGAAGACACAGAGGCCCCAGTGCAAAAGTTTTTGCAATTGTTACCAATGTTAATCAATCCCACCCCTTGTATCCACCCATATCCCTATACCACTGTGTGGGCATTGTGCAATGCTCCCTCCATACAACTTTTTTACCCTTCTTCTTCATCTGTGGCAAAAGATTTATTTAAGGCCCATCTCCTGTAGCTACTCCTCTGCTCACATGTGCCATAAGCCTAGTAAATCTCATTAAGCATGTTAGACAGTTACTCGTGACAATACCCAGCTTGTAAATGCGATAACAGAGGTTTAAAAACTGTACTGTCCCCGATCCTTCCTTTCCTAACCAGGAAATGGTTACACTAAGGGGTTTATTTATCAAAGATCGAGTTTTTTTATACCTCGAATGAACTCAAATGAACTCACATGGTTTCTTATTTAAAGCGGAACTCCACACAAACATAACGTAAGCTTTTTTATAGATATTAAGTAAACATAATTTCAAGCAACTTTGCAATATACATTAATTAAAAATATGCAGACTTTTCATGATTTTTAATGGTTTCTGACAGTTCCCTAAGCCAAGCCCCCTACTCTTCTGCTGATCTGTCTGACTACTTTGCTGAGCTGGTTGACTACTGTTACTTTTTCTCAGTAGCCAGCTTTCCTCAGCCTCCATCCTCCAAACCCCACAATTCCCTGCACACTTAATTTCAATAAGGAACAGAACATCACAGTGCAATGCATTGTGGGTTATGTAGTTCCTGCATGCTGTCTGTAAGCTGTGGTGAAGTTGTTACAATGTGTAACATCAGTGTTTAGTCCCTCCTTCCCTGCCAGGATTTCAATAGATGCAGAAAGAGAAGAACTGTTAACCAGTTTGATTTCAGCATAGAAAATGGCATTTATACATGAAGAAACAGGTAACTGTGATGGGCATATTAGGGGTTTCTGTGTTTTGTGGGCCTCTTTATAAAATTTTGGTTTGGAAGTCGGAGTTCCATTTTAAGAAAAAAAATTGAATGGAAAAAAACGGCCAAGGTCATGTAGAAGTCAATGGCAGACGTCCTTTTACAATTTGAAGAGGTTATGATCTGCGTTGGGTTTGGTTCGATAATCCAAAAAATATGGGGGTTTCGGACGACAACTCGAAAAAATCAAATCCGAAAAAGTTGTTCGATTTTGTCGAGACTTTTCCTGCATTGACTTTTTCGAGTTGATTATTTGATAATTGAGTTAAATTTGTGGATGAGAGTTAGGTTGAGTTTGTTTAAATAAAAAAATGAGATAAATTCAAGTTTTAGTAAATACCCCCCTACGATTAGACTGAAATCCAAATGCAGCTAGCATAAATATAATTGGGGAAGTTTGATTGCATTGCAGTGCATATCTTTATCCACAATAAATAGTACTTCTGACCCCTTACCGTCCTGCCAATAGCATGTAAAGCATAAGTGTATGTGCAATGATCATTCTGTATACAGTATATAAATGCATGAATGCTACTTAGCAACTTGCCCCTTTCTAATCATTTTACCTTGGCATCCTGAACTCTGTAATGTGGCAGCAGCAAAGGCAGACTATTGCATATTGCTGAATTGGATCCTCTCTATACCTACTAGAGCATACAGAGTGGAGAGAGTGCTCTTCAGGTCAGAGTCACATCTACCCATTTTCTTTACATTAGAATGCACTGCAGGTATCGCTCTGCTGGGCCTTTTTATTAATGGGACAGTTGGGCAGACAGCAGCGACAGTGTCAGGTCCCGTGGCACAGAGTCTTGCCAAGAGCAGCTGATAATGGGACACCAGGGAACAGCAACTAACACTGTGCTGGACCTAGCCAGGTCACCCTGGGCAGAGGGCAAGGGCCCAATGGGAGGAACAAATCTATGCATATTTAGCTGGATAGTGCCCACTTCTAACTAAAGCACAGGTACCATGCAGACAAGCCAACAGCACACACAGGGACAGGAGACAGGGGGTTTGTGTGCATCTCTTTATGCATTTACAGAACAATGGGTGACATAAGGCAATGGAACTGTGTATGGCAGTAAGTGTGCCCTCTCCTTGTGTTATGCAATAGGTCTGAACTCCCATTGGTTTTCTGTTAGCAGGAGCGCCCTTAGCACATGACAAGAAGGGGCCCTCTGCTGCTTGGCAGAATGTCCTTGGATAAAGTAAAAACTATATTTTGTTATACTGTGTGATAATAATATTGTACTTCAGGGAGTCACTGAATTATTCTCTCAGCTTTTGACCCTCATACTTCTTGGGCTTTCTGTGCCCCCCCCCGATGCAATTATTTGGGATGGTGTGTGAATGTGAGTTGACAGATGAGGGACACTCACCTGAGACAAGCCAAGGTAGATGGACACAGTCTCCGAAATGTACAAAAACTTTCCTTCTTGGTTTAGTGCAAATACAAATCCGTCCAGAGACTGCAGGGAAAAGAACAAGAGACAGTCACAAACGGAGAAGCAGGGAGGAGAGACAATCACATGGAAAGGGAGAGTGCCATGGGCTGGTCAGACAGCATTTGTTAAGGGTACCCATGCTCACAGAAAAGTCAACATTGCTGCCATTACATGGATTTAGCATCTGACAGGACAATTTAATCCTCTACCCAGGGCTCCCTCCATCTTTGACAGAGAAGGAAAGAAGAGACAGTTACAGGGAGAGCTAAACAGACATAGCAAAGAGGACAGACAGTAACAGAATGGGAAAGGCAATGCAAAGGTGCAAAAGAAGGGCATATATAAATGCTGCCAACATACAGTTGTCCTTTTCCCTAACAATATTGTCCTAGATAGCCCATTACTATCACGTATATCAGACACATATATCAGACAGCTGCAACCACACAGGACTGCAATTTCCTTTATTGACTTTTCCATCAGTTAAAAAAAAGTAGATTTCTCAACCTCTTGAATCTTGAATCCCCCTCACGTTGGATGCTAGCACAGCAAAAAGGCAGAAACGTTTCCACAAAGCCCATATGTGCCCTCTCCAGACATGCACGAGAGATATAAACACAATGAATAGCAAAAGAGAGGGGGCCATTGGTGAGGGCTTTTGTTCTCCTTTGTGCCTCTTTCCACTCTGTGCTGAATTATTGAGTTCCCTTGATGGATTAGCCCTCCTGTTTCAGAGTCCCATCTATGGGGTATATTTATCAAAAAGTGAAGTTAGAGATCGCCACAGTGCTCTAGTGAAATTCCGCCACTCTCCATTCATTTCTTTGGGATTTTTAAAAGAGTATTTATCAATGGGTGAAAGTGAAAGTTCATCCTTTGATAAATATGCCTTTCAAAATCCCATAGAAATGAATGGAGAATGGTGGAATTTCATTCTAGAGGACTGTGGCAATCTCTACCCCGATGAGTTTGTTCATGCCTGTCCTTATCCTCCATCATCTTATCTCTTGTTTTTGACCGTTGACCTGTTCCATGGAATTATTTCTGCCTGCCATGCCTTATGGACTTTATTATTTGGCGCCTGCCCTGACTTTTTGCCTGGTCTAGTTACTGGTCTAGTCTGCTCCTTGCTCTACATTTCTGCACTTTCTCAAGCAAATATGTAGGGTTACATGGCATATAGACTACTATGAGCCAGTTCTACATATGGAGGCAGCCCCAACACTCTACTAAACACCCCTAGTCCAGTGTAGACATTAATACTCCTACCTGCCCAGAACACTTTCAAACGTTATCATAACCCAACCCCCTTTTTGGTAAATCCTGCCCCTGCACCCAGTACAAGGACTGTCAAAGGAACCAATTCGTGTTGTCAGGTATGTGACAGTGGTCAGGATTTCATAGCCCAGACCTACATTAGGTCAAAGTCCAATACAAGCAGAATCTTCATGACAAGAATGAAAAATGTTTTGGGTTAGAAAACATTATGCACCTAATTTCATAATTGTTGACTATTGTATCAGAACACTTGATTCACTTGAGTAAAATTGGGACATAGTGACCAAGCATAAACAGCATGGGTACCCAAATGGTCAGCTTTCATTTGTCTAGTAGAGATACAACCTGCTGCTAAATGAAGAGGGCAATGTACAAACAAAATAATGTTCCTATAAACAAACCAACCAAAATAACATTTTCTCCATGCTACATCCTGACCTACAAAAATATGGGGCAAGTTCATACATCCAAGGTCAAGACTGAATTAATAAGATGTTAAGAGAACCCTGTAATACCCTGCCCATGTATTGAAAAGCTATATAGTTTTAACACTTCATACATAAAAAAAATAGACAGAGTTGGTGGTTATCATGGACTAATAAAGTATGTGGATTGGCTGAAAATTGTCCAGATATCTATCAGGCAAATTTGAAAATCCCATAGGACAAGGACTGCATTGCTGTATAGAGACCAAGAGGTCTCCATAGGGCTAAAGCATGATCTGATTGTTTTGCCTGGGGATCCAAATGATTCAACCAGCCCAGTTTGATCCAGTGTTTGGCCAGCCATATTTTGCAAAGATCCATTTGCCAAACGAGTGGATCTTCCTGTATTTGCCAAGATTAAGGCTGGAAAACCAAATCTGTAAAATAAAGCAGGTATGGCCTCTTGCACTGGCTGTTACGTATTCTGCACGTGGAACTAAGCATAATGGTGCTCCATGATACACCTGATGGCCCACAGACAATGCCCTGCACAATGCACCCCATAGTCCATAATTAAAATAGTACATATAAGTGATAAAAAAAACAACTGTACCTTTAAGGTTAAATCATTGGTTACAGGCAACCAGTCTGGGCTTTAACTATTTAAATGGCAGGACACTTTGATCTTGCAGCACCATGTGTTGCCAGTAAACCTATGGCATGTGGCATATATCAGGCTCGGACTGGCAATCTGTGGGTTCTGTCAAATGCCAGAGGGGCTGCTATAAGGTCCCATAGAAAGTCAGTATTTAGTGGGCTGGTGGGGGCTGTTCGGGCCTCTATGTGGGCTGATTGGGCCTCTGTGTACCTGAAATGACAGGGCCTATTTTAATTCTCAGTCCGGACCTGGCATATATCAAAGATATAACCCACAAACTTAATTCTACGGCATCATTGGTCAGGCGCTGGCAGTTGGCGCTGTCAAGGGATTAAATTCCACAAACGCTACAATTTATTTGGATTAAAAAAAAATTCTTTGTCACATTTATATGTGGTTGCTGGTAAAAGGCAGGATATTTATGTCTTTCCATTGCTGGGAAGAAGGATATTTTTCTTTGCATTTCTCATTTTGGGAGGGCTTTCTCAGCAACAATCTTCTAAAAAAATCACTCGTAGTCCAACAGAAATCTGGAGAAATGTCTTTGGGCAGGAGGTATTGCCCTGGGCCTCACATATTGTGTGCTCCCTCAGCGAAGCAACTGCGGCTAGTAAGGGTGGGGGATATTAAGAACAGTAGAGCAAGATGGCAATAGTAAGACCTCTATATCAACATTGCCCAGCGTAGGGCTCTTCAAATGTTTTGAAGGGGGGGAACTGGCATTTGTAGTTCAACATCCATAAAGTTAGACAGTCTGAATTTCTAAACTACAACTAAATGCAGACCCATATTTGTATTATATGGACTTTAATGGCTTCATTGAACCGAATATACTGTGTGGACCTTGGACAACGAATAAAGGATGGCTGAATACAGAGATAATTTAGACACCCATAATAACTTCTGCTCGAAATAAAAATGTACATCTACAGGGAAAAAACTGTTATCTCGGTTCAAATAAATACATTTCACTTTTTGGTTTTACTGGTGATTTAAAAGTCCTGTTTAGCCCAACTGACACCCCCACCAGATGCCAAGATTCCCCTAAAATGTGGAACATGTGAAGAAATGCCATCACAGCAGCATCCCTGAACTGATTTGGGACCAAATATGCTGCTGCCAGGTTATTGAGAAAATGGGCATAGCTTAGTAGGGCAATAACTGTGATAAGAACCAACAGATGCAAATAGGGATAGGGGCTCACTGAGACTTAAAGGGAAAAATGATAGTTTATAGCATACAGGAGACACATTATGGCTGCCCAAGCAGAGGGAGAAATAAGAACAGAGGACGCAAGATGCCAGACAAACCCTTTAGTATTAAGAGGCTTGCTCCAGACTCCCTGCCTGGCTGAAACAAGAGGGAGCGAGAAGACCGGCAAGGGACAGAGAGGGATGGAGGGAGGGAACAGAGGGATAAGGCAGAGAGGGAAGGGAGGGAGGACAGGCCTCTCTCCTCAGGTTATGAATGAATGAGCACTGTTGTTTTTTCATCTCAGCGTGCAAGGATTTAATTAAGTGATAACAGTCACCTTGGGTGGCTGTACTGACCAGTAATGTGGAGGTAAGCAGGAGGCAGAGGGAGCGGCAGCCTCAATCTATCTATGGAAAGATGGGGGGGGGCAGGGAGCTGTTTGGCAATCTTTTCACTCCTGATAAACATCGGAAAGGGAAAAAGAACAAAACAGAATATTATAGGAGAATGGTATTACTCTGTAACAAAACACATTATTGACTGTAATACAAGTATTGAACGAGGAGGCTAGGCTCTGTCCACAGCCCACTGTTATACCGCACTTTAATAGAGCACCATCACCCAGCAGCCATGGGCAACACTATTAAGCCCCACCACCTATGTGCATTGAACTAATCTGACCCCAATCTAACACCTAACACCCATCGACAATATGCTAACGTAGCACCACCACCCATGTGCAGTGATCCAAATAACTACCCCACCCCATAATTTATAGGCAAAACCCTGAAAGAGCTCGAACTCAGCACCCATGCGCAATACTCTGCAAGTGCATCCTTCTAAAAAAAGCACCCACACTGATGGGTAAGATAATAAATTAGACCCACCATCATCATCTAAGGGCAAAACTTTAAAAGAGCAACCCCAGCCTAGCTCCCATGGCCAACATTCTTAAAGAGAACCTCATCAATGGGCCGTAGTCTGAGAGTAATGTGGAGCACAATCTACACAAGTTCTTGTAGCCCTTCCTTACTAAGTGGCCCACCTCTTACTACATGGTAAGGAGGTGATGGTAGCTCCAGGTTTCGCACAGTGCTGTGTATCAAAAGCCATTGCAGCACTCCATTTGGAAGGAAGGACTGATCATCGCTGCACACAACTTTATGGAAGTGCATTTGGACACAAGTACCTATATGTAACTATCTAGTTATCAGAACCTTGCGCAGTGATGAGTAAACTCGGTTGCACAGGATAAACCTACGATCTCCGGTGTTCACCGATGCCATTTTGGGGCCCCGGGCTTTCTGCTGCAGAAAACCAACAAGGAAGTGCGGATTATAGCAAATAGTCCATAAACTAGGTACTGGCAAGGACTTAGAACAGACGTAGTCAAACAGGCGAAGAGTCAAAGGTAGGCGTTAGGAATCGTAAACGAGAGTCAGGCAGAAGTCAAAAAAACAAATAATCAGATAGAAAATATGCTTGAGCAGGAACAGTAAACTGAATCCTAGCTTGGGCACTCACAATCACTCAATCACCTTTAAAGCTGTTTTGGGGCCAAATTCGAATCCGGCGCCTGTTCGTGACATCACAAGGTTCCTAGACGCGACGTGCCAGGAGGTAAGAGACTGCTGAAATCTCCCGGCGCGTCTTACACTTTAATGATAATGGTTTTAGACGCATCTCACTGTGGGCAAAAGAGCAAGTTGTTCACCACATCTGCAGTAAATGAGCCCTAACATCTTCTTTATGAACTGGCAGTGTTGGAGTGGACCTCTTAGGGTCTACCAGACTACCGCCAACAAGAAAACTTTTCACAACAATTAGTTGTAGATGCTAAACGTTGTAGATGTTATATCGTCCTATGATGGAAACAAGAAAGGACTGAAGATGGGATATGTCCTTGGCTCGGGCTCACTAGTGCCTGAGCCCACTGGAAGACTTAAACCAGAATAACTTACTTCTAACATGCCTATCCAAATCTACTCTGTTTAATGATAATTGGAGAGCCAAAGACGGCCAAAGCCAGTTCTAGGTGGTGCATAAGTGAATATTTGCTACTTTTAGTGCACCGCATCTTGGTAGTGAACTTGCAATTCCTTAAATTCTGCTTTCAGTCTGTCCACTTGTGTTACTGCACTATTTCTCTGGTCTCCATAGCCATGGCTACCATTGGTACTATGAGAAACAGCTGAGTACTGATGCTGTGAAGGATGAAGAATCTGAAAGGAGGGGGGATAAAGGCAGCTTGGAGCACGGGTTGAGGGAGCTCCAGAGAGAATCCACTCAGGATCCGGCCTATGTTCAGTAATTATGCTAATTGCATGAATGCCCTTGCTCAGTTTTTGCAGAGCAGCTGAAGATAAATAAAGGGAAATTGCCCCGTGCACGGTGCGGTGCGGGAAGAATGCTAAACAGCTCTGTTTGTTGTCTAATTATAGGTCTGTTTACACTAAATTCCAGAGGTAATTGCAGTTTTTGATTGCACGCTTATTTGTACGCCTGTACAGCCGGGGGACACTGGGGTCTGTCTGCCTTTATAATTAAACTGTTTTGTGACATGGGTAAAGACTGGGCGAGATGTGTATATGACTGAGATGGAGTCAGTGTGTTAGATATGATATCATGGCCTCCTGTAATGTAAGAAGGAGCATAGAACAGGCTCTCAGTATACAGAACTATTGGACTTGGAAGCCAGTATTTGTGTAGGAATACACATACAGTAGCACTATTGAGGCCCTAGCCAGGTAATGTTTTGGTGCACCCTGCCAACATAGAGACAAGAACATTTTTGATTTACTGCTGCACCTCCGATTAAAACTTATTTGACTCTATACCCAGGCAGGTGAAACACATAATACATTTATTGTACCAGGCCTCAATTATTCTGAATATTACAAAAAGGACCCATACCTGTATAAATTGTTAGCTACAGTCAAATTGCCTCTTGTAGTCATGAGGGGTCATTTATGTTGCAAGTCCGTAAGTGCAGTTTGCAATTTGTGCTTTTCCACATTGTGAATTGCACACTGTAGATGTGAGAATTGGTTTGGAGCTGGCTGCTTAAATGGTCAGATATGGGCATAACTGTGCAGAAATAGGGGGAAAGGTCAAGGGAATGAAATTTCATTGCAAATACATTGCTAGTAAATTTAATACCAGCCACGGCCTTATCAGGGGATTTTATAGCTAGACTGGTGAAACACTGGGCAGATGGCCTCCCTAAAACTGATTGCATAGAACCTTTAGAGGCCAGTAAGTTGCAACACTCTGCCCTGACCAAGCTTCACTGGTCTAGTTGCATGAGACCAACTGGACTGGTTTGTGCAAAGCAGAATGAAACTAAATAGGGATTTTGTGGTGGTAGTGCTAGTGAGTATGGGTACCACTACTGCTTAATCTCAATTCCTTGGCCATATCATATTGTATTTCCTCATATAGACTCACAAATAAGGAAAGGAACTCCAGTGAGCAAGTTATAAGCCACTATCCACAGGTCCAATCAGATGAGTTGTGCAGATACCTCCTTATACCAATCAGCCAATACCATCAACCTGCTTCATTAATTATTAATTGTAGCCTGCATGTAACTTTTTGTTTTGAGGGTTTTCATATTACCAAACCAAAAAAGAAAAGGTTGGTGCCTGTGATGTTCTGGTTCCACTTCTTTCAACATAGCTCTCCAAAGAAAAGTGTCCCTTTTGTCTCTTGGTAATTAATCATGTCTCATAATTAAGACGCAGATTCAGAGAATGGCCTGCTGATAAAAATGTAATGGATTTTGTGTTCTGCCCATTGCTTAATTGGCTGAAATAGCTCTAGCACGCTTAGACATTCACCTTCCTTTGGATTGTATGTATGCCCTGCAGGATGATTCTCTGGCATTCAATAGATATTCATATTGGCTCTGGTCCAAAATATCTCTTTATAGAGAGAACTGAGCCTTTGCCCATTTATATAAGATTGATATTTATAATGCAGGGAGATCTGATCAGATAGATGTGGTCTGGTCTCTTGCACTGCTAGGTGTAAGGGCATAACTTAACCTTGTGTGCAGAACCTTGCTACACTTTTTTTAATTCTTATTACCATAGACAGCCCACTCTGATTGCCTCCATTCTGTATGGAACAGGGAAGAAGCACTTATCTAGGCAGATAAAGGGTTACTGCTCTGTATCAGACTGAATGAGGAGATACGGATCACACAAACGCAGTACTTAGTGGCCCAGAGAGGCATTTGTCTGCTGTGTGAGCCGCTCTTGACACATCCTCCAACGGAGGAGCTGAGTACTCTTTGTCTTGGGTTTGATACAGGTTAAGTGGCCCATACATCTCTCTGGAATCTCAAAAGCACCTTGAAGGCTAACGGCAGCACAGCACACTGAGCTGCCTCACTGATAGGATCTCCAGCAATTTCCCTTCTTCCACCGCGCTAATCACTTGTCTCTTTTACTCTGCCTGGGTTTTCTTAGGAGTTTGAAGCTCTTAGCTGACTTTCACATTGTATTCTGCTACAATGATGTACGGTAGCTGTCACTGCCACTGCCGGTCCTCCAAGCCTTGATGGGAAGGGTCCTGTGGATTTTTGAGTCCGTCTGTGCATGATGACAATGACAGCGGCAATCAATGATTGACTGGCCTGTAAGTGCAGATGCAGTTATCCGGTGACAGCAGTGCACATTATTGTCTACATTAGGGTACAGTGTCAAGATGGGGATAATGTCAGTGGTATGAATGATGTTGAATCCTCCAGTGACCCGCAAAGGTGCTGAGGTCGGCCAGAACCTGCCGGACCCACGGATATTGGGCTGCCCTCACATCAATAATTCATACCACTAACATTATCCTCAGCTTGACACTGTACCCTAATGTAGACAATATACTGCCCGTTCCCTGCTTCCGGCATTCTTTTTTATACCCTCGTGCCCGCCCTGCCCCTTTTGTGACATCATCGGTAGGGTGAGTTGGCGCAGGTCTATATATGGAGGGGAGGAGGCGGGTGCGGATTTGGCGTTGATTGAGTTTTTCTCAACCCGCACATCAATAGTTTGAATAATCTGCAGCTCATGGAACCTTGGTCTAAAAACGTTGTTATGTTAACAATATATCAAAGACTCTTTGCCAGCGACCGCTTTGCCACACTCGCGCCACTTTTGCCAGGTACAAATTCGTTACTACTATGCTAATTCACTAAAATGCAAAGTTGCGTCTCAGCATCCGAACGCTGGCAAATTCTTGCTAGCATTACTTCAGCTTTCGCTAGCGTTCATTTCTGCCTAGTGAAACTTCACTATCACTCTTACGCTTAGGTTAATTTGAATAGGGCGGTACCTAAAAGAGTCATATGAACGTCTTTATTAGTAATGCTGGTGCAAATTCTTGAAGTGGCCACTTTTACAAACACATGTCCAATAAGCCATAATAAAGACAATGGAGATCCTCTAATGCCCTAGACATGAGCCCACCCTTAAACAAATGTGGCAAGCCCCTCAAATTAGTTAAAAAAATTTATAGTTCAGATTTTTAAGCCAATCCTGCTTTAAAAAAAGAAAACTCACCAGCGTTTTTTACAACTTTAATAAATTTCCAGAACACAGGATATGATGTCACTGACATAAGATTCAGGAAGATGTAGCTTAGATCTATTAGTTCGTCTGGTCTGAGGTGGCAAAGTAAACTCTGAGCGAAAGAGTAAAATTCACAGCTTAGTGATTCTGCGGAGTAACGACTGTTCGCCAGAGCGAAAAGTCGCCTGGCGATAGGGTGCGAACAAATGCTCGTGACGGTCTCTTTCATTAGTGAATTGTCCTCTACGCCTGTTAGTAAATTGGCGATGTCCCAGCGGATTAGATGTTTGGTGAATTGTCGCTGGTGATGGCCACTTTACACTTTAGTGCCTCTCAGCCTTTGAAGTGACCAGTTGTTTCTGTTTCCCAAGAGACCATATTTTGGTTACCATACAGGAATACCAGCTACATAGGATTAAGTTATGTTGCCCCTCTTGCAAAGTGGTGCACTGACATTTAACCTCAATAATAACCTTGTTGGGAACCTGCCTTTCAATCTGGTACAGAAATAAAGGGATTAAATGCCCTTAGGTAAGGGAGGGGTAGTGGCGACAGCAATATGTAGGGGAAAGAGTGAGGGGCCGCTGACATTCTCTCTACAAAGGTCACAGTGCAGGTGTCTAAGAAGACTGGATTGGAGGCAAAAGGTCAGACACAAGCTGAGCATTGAAAGAATTATGAATTCTTATGAAGTCCATAAGTGAAGTGTGAGGACAGACTGAAAGGTGGAACTATAGATCTGGTGCAGACAGAGGGAGGCCATTGTAAATAAAAAGACAACTTCATGCTAGTAAGTGCTCACATATCTTCAGCCCCTGACTATGACACGTAGACGTGAATAACTACTAAAAAAACCTCCTTGCCAATAATAATAACACTGATATGCAGTACCTAAAGGCAATCCCCTACGATTATATTGCAGCAACCATATGAGCGACAGAAATAAAAGGCCATGGGCTGCTGGAGAACAGCATCTACCCATTCATTAGTGGCTCACACTGGGGTCAGACCACTTGGGTTTGAATGTCATCATCCATTATGCTGCAAGAACTGTTTCTAACCATCTCAAGTCTATCTAACTAGCAGTAGTAGAAGAGACAACTTGTCGCCAATTTGTTATGTTTTGGAAGCCGAGGATGAGTAGAGTATAACAGTGCTTTATTAGCAGGCTCATGCAGCCATTACACAACAGTAATCAACTCTAACACCACAAGCTGTATAGAAAGTACGCACAGTATAAGTCAAGAGCACAGTGACATCTACAGGCCATTTGTATAAACACCACACAAACTTTAACTAAAAAGTCAGCTATTTTGTGCTTTACCTATGGGTATAACACCTGTCTCTGTCCTGACTCCCTGATATGTGTTTCATGAGGAGTAAAAAGGATTTCAGATTTATATTTTCCCCTCTAGAATAATTCAATTTCAAAACAAATGTGAAATCCAACCTCTCCCAGTTTTACTGTTAACACCAAACTGGACGACTGTGTATTTCTCTGCATAAAAAGAGGTACCAAACCACACACAATCAACCCTAGTGCTGGCAATAGAGTCATGCCAGTACTAAGAGGAAGGGTTATTACATGAGAACAAATCCACGAGGCAAGCTCAAAATTGTTATAGTGTTCTATAGGCTTAAATGAGGAGCAATTGTATACTCATTAAAAAACAAACTGTCTATACAAATGCAATTGCACCAAATGTAGATTGCTGTATGGCTCTGGAATATATAATGCATTTAGTTATAATTAAATTGCAGAAATAAATGTATTGTACTCTGTCCCTAGGCAGGAAATTGGTTCATTTGACGTTTGCTTACTACTCTCCCTGCCCGCCTTATTTCTTCTGTCTCTGCTCAAGATATTGCTGAGCACTTCAAAAACAAAATTGACACTATCAGAAGTGATATTGCACTACTCAACCCCCCTAGGCTTCCACCACCCTCCCTTCACACTCCCCAGTCTCTCCTGTGCTCCTTCACTCTGATGTGACTGATGAGGAAGTCTCAAAACTTTTGGCCTCTTCTCACCTTACCATCTGCCCGCTTGATACTATTCCTTCAAAACTTTTCTGCAATACAAATCCTTGTCTAATCAAAGCCTTAACTCATCTATTTAATCTCTCACTCTCAACTGGACTGTTTCCTTCTCAACTAAAACATGCTCTTGTCACCCCCATTCTGAAAAAACCCTCTCTTGATCCCTCCAATCTTGACAACCTCAACCCATCTCTCTGCTACCTTTCACCTCTAAATTACTTGAGTCTACAACCAACTAACCTCATTCCTCTCTGACAATAACCTGCTGGGCCCCCTACAATCTGGTTTTAAACCACAACACTCCACTGAAACTGCCCTGACCAGGCTAAATAATGACCTTTTAACAGCTAAAGCCAACAAAAATGTCTCACTACTAATACTGCTTCATCTCACAGCTGCATTTGACACTGTAGATCACCCTCTCCTTCTCCAGTTCCTCCATTCACTTGGCCTTCGTGACACAGCCCTCTCCTGGTTCTCTTCTTACCTCACCAATCGTTACATCACTGTCTCCTACAACGGAGTAGCATCTTCTCCTCTACCACTTTCTGTTGGGGTTCCTCAAGGCTCTGTCCTGGGACCATTACTATTCTCCCTCTATACTTCCTCCCTCAGCAAATTAATCATCTCGTATGGTTTCCACTAAACCTCTATGCTGACGATACTCAGATCTATCGCTCCTCTCCTGATCTCAACCCAGAACTCCTAACTCGGGTCGCCTCCTGCCTGTCCACTATCTCTACTTGGATGTCGCAACGCTACCTTAAATTAAACCTCTCTAAAACGGAAATGGTTCTCTTTCCTCCAACTAACACCAGTAACATCCCGGATGTATATATCATAGCTAACAATTCCACTATCACCCCCTCTCCCCAGGCCCGGTGCCTTGGGGTTATCCTGGATTCTGCCCTGTCATTCACTCCTCATATCCAGTCACTTATTAAATCATGTCTCTTCCACCTAAGGAACATATCCAAAGTAAGATCATTTATAACCCAAGATGCTGCTAAAATTCTTATTCACTCTCTCGTCATATCACGTCTAGACTACTGTAACTCTATTTTAATTGGCCTTCCCCAACAGAGACTGTCACCTCTCCGGTTCATAATGAACACTGCCACGAGGCTTATACACCTCAGCAACCGCTCCTCCTCTGTCTCGCCATTCTGCCAATCCCTGCACGGGCTTCCACTACTCTTCAAAATTCAAATTAATGACCCTGACATTCAAAGCACTTCATAACTCTGCCCCACCCTACATCTCTGAACTCATCTCTTTATACTCTTCAAACCGATTACTACGCTCCTCTACTGACCTGCTACTGAACTCTTCTCTCGTTACTGTCTCACATGCTCGCATTCAAGACTTTGCAAGGGCTGCACCCCTCCTCTGGAATTCTCTCCCCCCTTCTCTCCCAGAAATCTCTAAAAACACACTTATTTAAAGAAGCCTACCCTCACTCTTAACTACCACATACAGTACCACATCTCTCACCCACTTAATTCTGATCTTGCCCTCTCCCATACCTTGTGTACTATTCCCTTCCCTTTAGATTGTAAGCTCTTTCTGCACAGGGCCTTCCTCACCTTTTGTACCGGTATTGATTGTGATGTACTGTATGTAACGCCATATGTTCTATGTATGTAATTCATGTGATTTAGTTTAGTATAAACACATTTACTTTACAGCGCTACGAAATATGTTGGCGCTATATAAATACATGTTAATAATAATATACCATCAATCCCTCTTGGCCAGCCATTCTGATAAAGAAAAGCTATTTCTCTGATTAAAGCGTATGCCAGCTACAAGATGTTTTTTTTTTTTTATTCCTCTCGTAAAGAATCCCTTTTTGCAGTTCTGAGTCCAGGAAAATCAATGAGAAACAGATTAATGCGAGTTTAGAACAGGGCACAACTACTGCCTGTAGAGCAGCATCCAAGAAGCACCTGTACATCCTCGGCAGTACAATGTCTAATATAAATAAGGGATAATAACAAACAGTGGCAAAATGAGGAGCAGGGGTTCTTGGGTTGATTCCAGCCAAAGGCACTATATCTATGTCTTCATGGGTTACCACTGGGTGCTCCAGTTTCCTTCTACCCTCCAAAAACACATAGGCATACGGCATAGAGTAGGACAGAGAGACAATCACCATAATTGGTTAATTCAGGATCAGAAAAAGGACATGTAAGCTGCAATCACACCCAGTGAATATATGTCTGAACCAGTGGGCAGAAAAGAAAGGTCTTAACATATGGCACCTAAAGTGTATGTTTTTTTTCCCCGCAAGCAATTAGAAGTATAGACACCTTTAAATGGCGCTCAGCAGGTAAAGTCACAGCACTGAAATAACCACGCAAGGCAGCAAGTAATTGCATTAGAGGGTGAGGTGATAATTACACGGAGTTGAATAATTCATTATTTAGGCTATTTGTAATGCATGCTAATCTGCTGTCATTAGACACAGTGAAGAGCACTCGGCAAGGTGGGGGTGGCTTCATGAACCCCACTTGGAGGCGGAGGAGGGCCTGCACAGATTTCTTTCAGGTACTCGGATTGTGGCACAGACAGGTTACACTGATAGCTTATTCTCATTTCCCTGAGGCCGGTGACATAATGATTTAACTGGAAAGAACATTTAGCCGCAAAGTCTTGCCTTAAGTTTGCTGACACAGACTGCAGCCTGACACTTGCATTGATTAACCAGGGAGCATGATGCCACTCCTATGTTAGCATGGCACAATGCACAGACGCCTATGGCTGCCACCTGCTGGGACACAGACAAAAAAACCCTGGCGATTACTGTCTGTCCTAAATTTCATCACTTGTTTGTGACACTGTTACAGGGCTGTTATAGCGTCAGCAGGAAGATTTGCCATATTTGGAAAGTAAATCTTTGTTATATTAGTTTTTCTGGGTTGGGAAATTGCAGCATAATAGTAAAATGAAGCATTAAAAAATGAGATGAACAAACCTATAGTTAGAGTAGGCTCTATTGAAGCATCTGGCACCCACTGACACACCCTCTGCACCTGGATATGAATGGCTTGCTGTGTGCACAAGATCAAACATCTCATTTCCAGGAACCATTGATTATTGATGATAATGGTTCTCTGTCTTAGGTTTTTAAAACTGACCAAAAACTCATCCAAACCCATCTCCTGACCCACTACTTGACTGTACAAAACACTATTTGCTTCTCCAGGGAAGAAAGTATGATTATAGGGAATAGAGAATGGTGGGGCCCCCATACCTCCATATTTATGGCCATCAGGTATGTACACACTAAATTCTAGTTGTTGATACAGGCTATTTGGAACAGTTTCATGCAGAAGTGACACGTCAGGCTTAATACTTGCAGTGTTGTCTGGTGCATATGTAACTGCAATGCAATATTGGGTAAATTCAAGGAAGGTATTGGTCAGATCATGGGTGGGGGTTGGTTGGATAATGGGTGGGCATTGGGTGGAGAGAGCTGTTGTGCATTGGGCAGATTGGGGCAAAGTAATGGGGCACATTGCTTTTAAATCTGCTAGGCAGAAATCCCAAACCTTTACCCGTGAGCCACAGTCAAATGCAAAAAGAGTTGGGGAGCAAAACAAGCATGAAAAAAGTTCCCGGGGTGCCAAATAAGGGCTGTGATTGGCTATTTGGTAGCCTCTATGTGGACTGACAGCCTACAGGAGACTCTGTTTGGCAGTATGCCTGATTTTTATGCAACCAAAACTTGTCTCCAAGCCAGAAATTCAAAAATAAGCACCTGCTTTTAGGCCACTGAGAGCAACATCCAAGGGGTTGGTGAGTAACATGTTGCTCACGAGCTACTGGTTGAGGATCCCTGTGCTAGGGGATATTCAGGGTAGGTCCCAACTCAGCCGCCAAAAACAGTGACAAAATTCCCCTCATTCACTTCAATGGGAATGGTTCAAAGTGGCTGCCACTACGAATGACCTGGAATCTAAACAGCTGCTATGTGAATAAGAGACTTCACTCTTTCAGTAAATACTCAGAGCTGCCGTGACACTACCTTAGTGGAATCAGAAACCAATAGTGCTTATATGTACTTTCATTAGCTGTTTGTGCAATACATGTGATTAACAGATTCTGGGAAGAAATGACATGTTTTGGAGAATCACATTTGCGGTGCTGGGTGGCAAAAAGTATAGTTTTGCATCAGAGATGCCTAGAAAGATTTAAAGGAAAAGGAAAGCATCAGAATAGTAATTTATGGCATAAGGCTGCTGTACTGATTATGAAGTACAGAGGGTCCTATTCAAGTTAATGTATGCCTACCAATTACCCAATCTGGCTCCCAGTGTTCTGGCATTCCTGTTGCCCTTTATGAAGAACTGGAAAGAGATAATAAAGGAAAATTGAATTCACTTTTAAAATGAGCCCTTATTTGCACTGTTCGTGATCTAAACCGATACAGGAATTGGGGAAGGTATGACAGTGTAAATGTACGGCATTAGGAACGTGTGACATCTTAAAGCACAGAAAGCATTGAAAGGGTTAAGCCAAAACTGTGCAAGAGGCAGACATCTTTAATGTAGGCTCAAGACACATGATTACTACTAAAGTACTGCCATTTGCCTATACACAGCACTGCCTGCAAATGAGAAGTTCCCACGAGCCCCGGGCCATTAGGATTCTGAGGGAAGTTGTGGTATTTGTCTTCATTCTATCTGACTGTCCTCGTGTGTTATTATTAGGGGCTGTCAAGCAGCTGTGCTGGGGAGAAAAAATGGCCTCACTTGGCTGTGAAGTTGAATGCAAACAGGCACTTGCAGGCAGAAATGCTGCGCTTCAGATCAGGATGGAGCTGAAAATGGGATCCCATTCCCTGCTGTAGGGGCCGGCAACTTGCAATCGGACACTGTAGCTTTCCAGGAGCCAAGATTAGATTTTTAAAAAAAAAAAAAAAGTCTGAATACTGTACAGGTATGGGATCTGTTATCCGGAAACCCATTATCCAAAAAGCTCCATATTATGAGAAGGCTGTCTCCCATAGACTCCATTTTATCCAAATAATCCACATTTTTAAAAATAAACAGCTCCTTGTTCTTGAGCCAAGCTAAAATATATAATTAATCCTTGCTGGAAGCAGAACAAGCCTATTGGGTTTATTTAATGTTTACATGATTTTCTAGTAGATGTAAGGTATGAAGATCCATTTTACAGAAAGATCCATTATCCGGAAACCCCCAAGTCCCGAGCATTCTGGATAACAGGTCCCATATCTGTATATAATACACAAAATCCATGAATATCTTGTAAATTATATCCTTATAAACGGTGAGTACTGATGTCATCAGTTATAAACGGTGAGTAGTGATGTAATTTCTGTCACATGACTCACTAAAATTTGTGTATTATAATTAATAAAGTACCCCCAGTTGTAAAATATGAGGATATTATAAGTTACATCGGAGTTCCATGACCTGTATAAAAACACTCGGCCTTCGGCCTCGTGTTTTTATATGGTCATGAAACTCCTCGGTAACTTATAATATCCTTATATTTTACAAGAGGGGGTACTTTATCCACTATATATTTCTACACTGCTCTCTAGTTAGTGGATTGTCATACACAATCGTTCTCACTATTGCCTGTACATCCACATAACAAATGCCATATAGGAAGATACTGTACACAACAAAGGGGCACAAAGTAACCCCAGAAGCACCGGAGACAAAAACACCCGGCTTACTTGGACCAGGGCAACACTGAGCAAGGACATTCCTTCAGTCTGTTTTCCTTAACTACTTTTATCCCTTTTTCTAATGGAGAAGCTCACAGGCTGCTGTAAAGATTCAGAAGAAAAGCACTAAGGGGCAGATTGATTAAGGGTCGAATTGAAAATTAGAATTCGAATTTTTGAATTGATTATAAGGTCAAAACTGTCAAATTCGACTTGGGAATTATCCAAACTAGATTCAAATTTTTTAAAAAATATTAATTCGATTTTCGAGATTTATCATACTCTGGCCCTTTAAGAATTCGAATTTGACTATTCACCAACTAAAACCTGCCGAAGTAATGTATAAGTCAATGGGAGAGGTCCAGTGACCAATTTGGAGGTGTTTGTCGCCTTCCTGACATTCGAGTTTGGTCGAATTCGAATCAAATTCGATTCGAGTTTCGGGTCGGTTGCAGGGGGGCCCAGGACTATAAGGGAGCCTAGTAAGGCCCTAAATAATGAGCAATTTAAATATATCTTGTTAGAATAGGCGACCTACCAATTTTTAGGGCTTTAATTGAATTTGTAGTGGCGCCTTGTGACATCTAGTTAAACCACTACCTCACCCCTTCTGGTTCAGATATGGGATCCATTATCTGGAAACCAGTTATCCAGAATGCTCCAAATTACATTATGGATAGACTCCAAATTTTTAAAAAATTATTTCCTTTTTCACTATAATAATAAAACAGAGCCTTGTACTTTATTTAAACTCAGATATAATGAATCCTTATTGGAAACAAAACCAACCTGTTGGGTTTATTTAATGTTTACATGATTTTCTAGTAGATTTACGGATTAAAGATTCAAATTACGGAATCATCTGTTATCTGGAAAACCACAAGTCCCATGCATTCTGGATAACAGGTTCCATACCTGTACAACCATGCTATAACAAAGAGGGGTAAGCACTAAGAGGCATACAGTCATCTTTTAACATGCCTTTATTTGGGGTTCATTCATTATACACAAGGAAGGAATGGTAGACCATGTAATGTGCTCTGAAGTCCTGTATTCAGCTGCTGCTAAGGGCACTTTTGCAGCTTTCGCCAGATTTGCCATGATGGATAAGCCAATATTAGTAAGTACCTACACCTCTACCATGGGAAGTATAAATATCTGTACCTTTCTTTCATGGCAGAACCATAGCTATAAATCATGGGCTGTATATACACCTAGAAAAGTGCAACAGTTGGATGCAGAGCTGACAATCTTGCTAGCAGAAATGAAGTCACAATGTTCATTACATCCTGCCCCCCTCCTGTCTCTTTATTTTTGGTAAATTGGGAAGGGGTCCAAGAGAGAATGTGGAGGGGCATTTATAATTCATGCAGCTATTCACTCTCCTTGTCTGAATTCTTAATTCTCCTTATATCTCCCCTTTTCTTTACACAAACACCGCCATGCTAATGTGCCTGGGCTGACAGACAAGATGCTCTGCTCTCGGAATATCATTTAGATAATTAAAAATGACAGCTGAATCTCGCCTGCTGCCGACCTCTGGACCCACCTCCCTCCCTCGTCTCCCCTTCTCTGGAGGCTAGAGCCAGACTGATTGCTGTCAGTCAGAAGCCAAGGTGTTGGCGGGCACGGGGTGAGCTGGTATCTGCTAGCCACGAACTCTGACCTCTGCCGTGGAGCTGAAGCAGATAATAACCTTAAAATGCTATTAGACTTTAAAAGCAGGCAGAGAAAGCGAGTGCAGGTCTCCCTGCTCCTCCCAGGGGGGGATCACAAAGATCACCTTTCCTTTCCCACCCGCTCACAGGTGAAGGGGGCTCTTACTCTTTAATGTATGAGAGCAGGATCATGGGCTCATTTTCAGTAGTGTTTATCTTTAATTGGTAAGTCTTCCCTAATAGGACGAGCCTGTGAATTCCAGCAAGGTATTGGGATACTGTAATAGATAGTAATAGTTATCTGCAGACTCCCTTGCATGACAAGTCTGTTCTCCATGTAGAAGTAATAATAGTTTAACCATTTCATGTAAGTCACAGGCACCCAGCAGGTAAAGGCACTGAGCAGTGACCCCGGGCACCAAGAGTGGCACACTTTCTACAAGGCATGTCAAACATGCAGCCCACAAGCTGTTGCAAATTACTATTCCCACTGATATGGAATTTCTGATCTGGCAGTTAGAGGACTGGTATGCTGTGATCTGGAAGTGAGAGAATATGTTTGTTGTGATTTGGCAGTGAGGATCAATATCCAGCAATGCAAATGCTATGATGTGGCAGTGAGAGGATTGTTGGCTGTGATCTGGAAGCAAAGGGATCGTTATGCCGGCAAGAAAAGATTTCATATGAAGGGCCAGATTTGATTTAGTGAGAAAAAGTCCATAAGGCATGGACAAGATTCAAGTCGAGGACTTGGTCGAGGAGAATAAAACTTTTCTCCAAATTCAGTTCATGTTTTCAATAGCGTTTTCAAGTGATAAACAGTGAGTACGTTTTTCTACATTGAATTGCATCTCAAATTGAATCTCGTCGATGACTTTTCACGTGATAACTCTTTTCTCATTCAATTGAATACAGCCCAAAGTATACTGGAACTGAGCAGACTGGTTAACATGCAGTGTTCTGCCAGTGATGGGGTCAGTATTCTATGATCTGGCAGTTAGGGGATTATTATGCAGTGTTCTGGTGTTGGAGAGATCTGGTAGCAATAGAAGGGTTATTTGGGCCATATACAATGCTGTGTAAGTAGCAGGCAGCGGCATGGCAATTACATGGCACTGAGTAGATAATTACATGGACTGGGGTAACAGTAACAATTATTATTATACAGCACTGGGGCAGACAAGGCATTAGCAAGCAGTTCTTTAATTAGGGTGAAAGTTGGGACTGCTCTAGGGGACCAAGGTGTCAGGCAGCAAAGCTTTTTTTTATGCACCAATATTAATGCACTGGCACTTTTGGGGGCATGTGAATGGGTCTGCAGGCTTTGATGGCTTGAGAGTGCAGTGATCTGGCAGTGAAGGGATCTGCATCTGCAGGTTCTTCTTTGTACCAGAATGGATCAATATTCAGTTTATCTGGAAGTGAAGGGGTAATCAGCGCTGCAATATATGTTGGCGCTATATAAATACATAATAATAAATGACCAATTAAGAGGGGGTGTGTTAGCTGACATGCAATGCTCTGAGGTAAGACTCAGTGCTTTTATACTGTAGAAGCTGACACACATGAAGTACAAGAAGTAGATAAAAAGAGGTTATGGTAGGCATAAAGGAGTACTGAGCTGGCACAAAATTGGTTACAAGCTAGCCAGCAGCAATCTGAAAGATGTGTTTTAGTTGATGGCACTGTGGTAGAAAAGAAACTGGATGGCACTGCCAGAATCTGAGGGCAATGACTTGAAAAACAAGGGTTTAGTTGGCATAAGAAGGGATTAATTGGCAGGGTGCTAAAAGACAAAGGATTAGCTGGCATTGATGTGACGGGGAAAGATTTAGCTGGTCCTAACAGAATTAGATGTCAGTAATTTAAAAGACAAGGGTTTAGCTGTCAAAAAAAAGTATGAATTGGCCTGGATTAAGCTATGTAATCTTAAGCGGGTAGGGATCCATCTGATAGGCTAGTGATTATCAGGTGCTATTATGGCTGGAACAGGTTGTATTAGCTAGCAGCTTGCTGGGAGAAGGGCAGGGCAACAGTTATAGTACCAAGGCCCATGGCAATGCCCAAAGACTGGAGATCCTCACAGTTTATAACAACTGTGCACAACTGTGTTGCACAGATGCCATATTGCATTTGCAGATATAAGACACACTGGGGGAGTGTGGTTCTACCCTGAGCAATGTACTACAAAGCTACAGAGTAGTTCTGCACAACAGGGCAACATGGGCCTGCACACAGTGGTGGAACTATAGCGCAGTGGTCCCCAAACAGTAGCTCCCGAGCAACATGTTGCTCTCCAACCCCTTGGATGTTGCTCTCAGTGGCCCACATAGGGGCTACAAAATAGCCAATCACAGCCCTTATTTTCCACCCCAAGGGACTTTTTCAAGCTTGTGTTGCTCCCCAACTCTTTTTACATTTGAATGTGGCTCACGGGTAAAAAAGGTTGGGGACCCCTGCTATAGAGGGAGCAGAACTCACAGTTGTGGGGGGCCTGGGGAACAGGGTCAGCTTTCTGTTACGTTGTATAGAAACCCTCACCTTCCCAGGCCACTGAGAGCAAGTGGGGACGTACAAGCAGGTGGGCGAGTAGTGGAGGGGGTGGGTTATGGGCGGCTGTGTGTGCTGGGAACCTCCAAAGTTTTATTGCAGGGGGGCCTGGCGCCATGTAATTACACCACTGCTTACATGTTTTATTAAATGCAATAGGCAAACGGAACAGAAAGGCCATCCACAAAGCACATAACCTATAGACATAAAATCAACTGGACCCAGTAGGTAATCCAGTCACTGGGTGCAGAAATAAAAGGTCAAGTATATATAAATTAAGACAATACCAAGACCTGCTCTCACTGTTGTTAAAGGGGTTGTTCACCTTCCAAACATTTTTTTCAGTTCAATTGTTTTCAGACTGTTCCCCAGAAATAAAGACTTTTTTCAATGACTTTTTACAGTTTTTCCAAAATCTAAGTTTAAAGTTGAATGTTCGTATCTCTGGTGTTTGAGTCTGGCAGCTCAGTAATTCAGGTGCAGACTCTAAACTGTTACAATTTTGCAACATTGAGTTGATACATTTCTCAGGAGCATCTCTGGAGTATTAGCAACTACTGTATTGTATCAATTCTAACAGCTGCCTGTAATGAAATCCAGGGATTCTGCTCAGCAGGGACAAACATAAGAAATGTATCAACTAAATGTATCAATTAAGAACAGTTCACAGGGTCGACGACCCCCCCTCCCAGAAATGACACTTTAAACTTCAATATTAGAAAAACTGTGACACATAGAAAATAGAAAGTAATTGGAAAAAGTCGTTATTTTTGGTGATCTATCCGAAACCAACTAGTTGTTTGAAGGTGAACTTCCCCGTTAAGGCTAAGGCCACACTAGGCGATAGCGCCGCGATTTGACTCGCGGCGACTTTTCGCCGCGACTTTTAAGCCGCAATCGCTGGGGAAACTTTTGCGCTGGCGTCTATGGGGAATCGCCAGCGTAAAAACACACGCGGCGATCTTTTTTCTACTGTCGCTCGAAATTGCCTCGCTAGGCGATTTCGAGCGACAATAGAAAAAAGATCGCCGCGTGTGTTTTTACGCTGGCGATTTTTCGCGATTCCCCATAGACGCCAGCGCAAAAGTTTTCCCAGCGATTGCGGCTTAAAAGTCGCGGCGAGTCAAATCGCGGCGCTATCGCCTAGTGTGGCCTTAGCCTAAGGAGGGACCACCTAATACATTGTGCCATGTGGGATCCCTAATGCCAGTAAGCTGTTTTCTAGGGTTCTGTCTGAACATATAGGCAACAGTTGCTGGGTCTGCTGTTTCTCATTATCAAGCTGCTTTCACTTATCCCAAGATTTTACTTTTCTCTTCCTTTTTTTTCTCTTACATTTTATACAAGTCTAGCAACTTACAGCAACTAATGGATCAGGTTGGCTTTAAACAGGTGACTAATAAATCCTGCCTATACTATATATATATACTATACTATAGAAAACTGTTCCATTTTTCAATTTTTATTTTCCCTAGACTTTACAGTAAATTATGTGGTGTTTATGTCATATAAGTAACTTGTCAGTGAGTACAACATACATTAAACACTTATGTGTGAGGCTCGCACTAGCTTTTAGCAGCACTGTAAATATATGGAAGTTGGTTTTACTGACCCCTTAGTGTGCTTTGCTTGAGCGCCCTTTGCCCTATAATTGAATCTGTGTTCTGATATTGCTACTCACGCACAGGTCTCCCTGCTCTGACCGTGTGTGGATTTAATAGCCGTGCAACACGGAAAAATTAAGCAATTTTAATTATGCCTCCAAGTTATTTACTGCAATTAAGACCATTTATCATATGCAAATTAGTGCAAACGGGTCTCATTAGTTAGTAAATTACTCAATATGAGCCGAACAATGTAGCACTCCAGTTTGTAATGAAAAATCCCTGTAGAGGCGAGCAGGATCAATTAAGCTAATTTGCATATGCAAATATATTCACTTTTGCCATTTTTCTATCTTTAGTTCAGTGATTTGGGATGATTTTCCCTTCCAGGTGCTATTTTGTTCTGCAAATCAGCCCCTGCTGTGAGGATCTGGCAGAGACCTGCAGGGTCCAGCTCAGGAGAACGGTGACGTAGGAAACACAGAGGACTAGACGGACTCCCCAAAGAAAAAATGGGACTCAGAATCACTATGTTGCCTGGAGGTTTCATCACCTAATTTCCAGGTAACAGCATTAAGTGCTGTCTGTTTGAGCACAAGCTACCATTAGCAAAGACTACAGCTTATGAGGTTTCCTTGTACCCCTACATAAGGGGAATATGCTTGGCTCTGGAAACACCCAGGGAGGAGGCCTACTTTTGTGGTGCATGCCAGTGAAGATATGTATAGTAAAACCCCTTTCACAAAGCATACCCATTATGCATAGGTTTTTCCCAGTTCTGGAGCCATATGGAGGTTCCCTTAGTTTATTTCACTGAAAGGACATTTTAGACATTATCTATTGCAGATAGTTTGATTATATTTCATTTTATGCAATCAATGTTGCACATTTATAAGTGGGCTGCTTTGATTTTTTTTTTGCCAGGGCTACTTTTAACTCCCAGTCCGGCTAGGGTTGCCACCTGGCCGGTATTTTACTGCCCTGGCAGGTAAAAATTCAGTTTGATCCTAATGTTATTAATAGGGAAAAAAGATAAATATATAGGAAGGCTGGTATTTTTTCCAGAAAAGTTGGCAACCCTAAATCCAGCCCTGTAATCTAGGGATAGACCAAATCCACGATTCATTTTGGTATTTGGCCAAATATTAGTATTTTTAAGCAGGATTCAGATTCATCGGAATCCAAGTGCCTGGCCAAACCAAATTGGAATATCATGTGACTTTAGGTTAGAATTTTTCTTTGCATATGTAAATGAAGGTTTGTTCAGGATGCGGCTAAATCCTGTGTTAAACATGCTGGCAGAAACTGTAGACTGAAGTATACAGACCCAAAATGCTAACAGCACTCGGATTCTGTGCGCCAGAAAAGTAGACAGAGAAGTGGGCATCAGGCCAGAGGTGGGTAGGCAGTGCTTAGGGTTGCCACCTGGCCGGTATTTTACTGGCCTGGCTGGTTAAAATGATGGTTTGTCCCAATGTTATTAATAAGGAAAAAAGATAAATATATAGGAAGGCCGGTATTTTTTCCCAGGAAAGGTGGCAACCCTACCCGTGCTGGTAATGAACAATATTCATTGTTTCACAGAACAGTCAATTCAGCAATGACCCAATCTTTCTTAATGTCTTTTTGGTTATGATTGCTGCTGTTAACAAGATCTCTAGTTATTGCACTAGGTCTGGCTATTCCAGAGTAATGAAAAATGCGAGGCCAGGGTTTGGAGATACTCCATAGCATGCCCACCCCATTCCTGCCCTCTCACAGCTTTCAGCCGCCTGCGGGACTTTATCAATCACTGGCAGACGCCTGGTTTAAATGTCAGCGTTGGGGCTGCAGCCATCCATTCATCTGCCCATTGATCAGAGGTGTCGGGGAAAGAGCAGTGCACGTTTAACCCTTTCCTGTCATTAACAACGTCCACCCACATTTAACCACTTACACGTTTGGCAAACCTATCAGGGTTACTAAACTCCTTCACAAGGACACTGTTCTAATCCTTGCACAGGAATAATACTGCTGCCCAGTGCTATTTCCACCCTATCAGAAAATTGGCAAGGTTTAAATAAAAAATATGATGCCTTCTAATCTTTTAAATAAGCCTGCTGTGAATTCATAAAGTAGCACCAAAGTTCTTTGACTCCTGACACAGATAAGCTATAGCATGGGATTATTAAACCTGAGATCCAGCCCTGTTGCTGAACTTTAGCTCCCACCATCTTTATAAATTAGAGATATGATAAGCTACTGTGCAAAATCAATATACACTGAAATTAAATATTGGTACTTACCATGGTGAGGCTCTGGCTGAGCGCTACAGAATTCATACTTAACCTGGCTGGCAGCAGGTTGTATTTTTATTGTATTAGAAACCCTCATTTTTAGAACACTCTGATCTCCCTTTTAGGTGGGCATGTGCCCAGGAGTTTGCCTGACTTCTTTACAGCTGAGTACACATACATATATACAATAATAAACATATATATATTATTGGTCAGTTTGTTCCCTGTATGATGATTATACAGCCAGATACACATTACAAGAAAGTGACAATAAAGCAATCATTGCTCGTTACCACCAAAGGGTGCAGTTCATGGTGCTTTACAACATTATGACCATAATACTAATAATGAATAAATGCCCGAAGATCAAGATGGGTGAAACGTAAAACCCAAACCAGCTAATTAAAGAAAACAGAAAGAGAAGAGAGATACCCAAGTGTTAAATTACTATACTGTGTGTAATAAAAGAGCAGATCAAATGTGCTTCTCTTCCAGTTCCGAAATGAATCTTTCTGCTGCTTTATTTCATTATTCTACACTACGAGATGAGAAAAGGAAAGAGGTTAAAATTAAACCAAAAAAACGTCTCTGCCCTTGATTCCTCTTGTTATCTCCGCCAAATGAGTTGTATCATCGAGATCAATCCATCTATATTTTTGAAACGAGTCCTATCTTATTCCCACTAGCAACTGTGGAACCACTAACTCTTTGTTACCAAACCGCTACATTTAAAGGGCTCTTCCGCCTAAACACAATTTTTTGCAGAGTAAAAGAAAACGTCGTTTTATGAAACTTTATTAAAAAAATCATTCAGTGGTTTTAAAGTTTAACATTTTTAAAAGTTATGTTTCTATTAAAAGCAGAATTGGTATAAATATGTAATAGGTATTGGAAAGTTGCTCTTTTAAATTTTTTTGGTGGAGGGCCCCTTTTAACTGGTTCTATCAGATTTGGTTTTGGGCAAGGAACCCAAATAACCCAGTTTAGTTTTCATTGGCTCAGCACTATGATTTGACAAAGATAAAAGTTTACTTTCAGTGGCATAACTAGAGTGTGCCGGGCCCCCCTGCAAAAAAAAAATCTTCAGAGGGGCCCGGCGCACTCCATTCCCCATCCTCCCAACCTTCCTGCCCACTTCCCACCCATGACCCACCTCCACCTACTCCCCGCCCCACCTCTGCCCACTATCTGCCCTGCCTCCACCCACTCCCGCCCTGCGCCGACTTGCTTCCCCCTTTCTCCGCCACAGGTAAGAGAGCGGCTGGGGAGAGGGTTTTTTCTTGTTAACTATAGAGGAAGCAGACCCTGCTTCCTCTATAGATACAAAACTGTTTGCTTTAGGTATAGGCATACAAAAGCAACCAATCAGATGGTTAATTTCAAACAGCAGTGTAAATACTAACCATTGATTGGTTGTTATGGGGCACTAGAATTGGTGCAAACATGTACTGGTTATTACATTGCCCCCCAAAAAACCTGATTTTAGTATGTGGGTACAAAAAGTATCACACAGATTGATGGAACAGGAGGACTCCCGCTAGCAGATTTGTTGCAAAAAAATGTATAGTATTCTACAACTCAATGAAATAATGCCACTGGGCCGCAGACAGGTCTCTCCAATCTTATTGGCTTGTTGTGATCAAGTCCCAAACAGAAAACTGCCAGTGCGATGAGCCCAAAGACAAAAAACGCTTCTTACCTGGAGAATGTGACTTCCCAGATGAGATTCAAAAACATCAGTCGCCACAGAGCTGGGACTCCTCCGCCGCTGGGACCCTATAACTACAGAGAGAGCAAAGTAAGAGACATGTAGTAGCACAGAGATTTTATTTTGGGTTCCCATAAATCCCTGTCGCAGAATAAATAATAATCACAGATAAAAGTAAATTGATTTTAATCTCCATAAGGCTTCGGCTGCTAAATGTTTTCAGTTCAACCATATCCCTTTGCTCAACTCTCTATGAAAACATCAAATTGGATATTGCCCAATTATATATAAGAAATGTATTAATTTTCCATCTATTTTCTATACTGTATTCACAGGATAGTAAGGGGTAATTTTTTTAGCACTTCTTCTCGGCAGTAACTAGGGATGCACCAAATCCAGGATTCAGTTCGGGATTCGGTCAGGTTTCAGCCTTTTTCAGCAGGATTCGGATTCGGCCGAATCCTTGTGCCTGGCTGAAACGAATCCGAATACTAATTTTCATATGTAAATTAGGCACCAGTAGGGAAAACACATGACTTTTCCTCACAAAAGAAGAATTTTTTCCACTTTTTCCTTTCCTGCCCCTAATTTGCATATGCAAATTAGGATTCAGTTCGGTATACGGCCGAATCTTTCACCAAGGATTCAGGGATTCGGCCGAATCCCAAATAGCGGATTCGGTGCAGTAACCCATAACAACGATCAGCTCTTTTTTCACTAAGCTGTAGTATAAAAATTGGATCGGTTGCCGTGGGTTACTGCCCAGGTGCAAATGTGCCCAGTGTTAATAAATTAACCCCCAAATTATCATTATGCCCTGTGCATCTGTGCATTAGAAGAAGTATGCTCTAAAATTCACAATAGCATTCCTAATAAATAGATTTACTGCCAGTGCATAGTCACAATGTTGGGATTGCATGATGTGCAGATAATGAAGGTTTAGAAGTGATGTTAGAAGGAAAACTACAGTATATGTTTACATTGCTATTCCCTGATGCAGCATTATGCATGGTAGGGGGCACTTTAATGGTAAGGGATATAAAAAAAATGAAAAGACCCACGTCCCTAATGCACCTGTGCCAAACAGCTTTTCCCTGTTTTTTTGCCAGTGACAATATAAAGATGATCATGGGAACACTAGAATTAAACATAGAGTCCAATAACATGTATGTATAAAAAACAGTGAACGCCCAGTTTCCTCATTCAGCCAGACTATATTGTCACAAATGTCAATCAGCGACAAACAGAGCCAATGGTTTTGCTGACAACAATTAGACTGAATTCCCACAGGCTGCACAGGGCTATGTAGTAATACATTTAACATACACTACCATATTTATTGCTAGCATGCATACGAATCAGTAAGCAGGCTCCTGTTTAAAGCTTTAAAGGAGAACTAAATCCTAAAAATGAATATGGCTAAAAATGCCATATTTTAAATACTGAACTTATTGCACCAGCCTAAAGTTTCAGCTTGTCAATAGCAGCAATGATCCAGGACTTCAAACTTGTCACAGGGGGTCACCATCTTGGAAAGTGTCTGTGACACTCACATGCTCAGTGGGCTCTGAGCAGCTGTTGAGAAGCTAAGCTTAGGGGTTGTCACAAATTATCCAGCAGAAAATGAGGTTGGTCTATAATATAAGCTCAGGGTCGGACTGGGGGGGCCCGGGCCCCACCGGGACAACTGTCCAGGGCCCCCTACCGTGATGCGACGAGCGCGCGGTGCGCCTGCTTGAAAGGCGCCACTCGGCGCTCCTGCATGATTGGCGCTGTGCGCATGAGCAGATGTCACTGTGTGGCGCCTAAAGAAAACTTTTTTAACAAAAGTTCGGGAGAGGGACCTGGCCCGGCGGGGGCCCATTAAGGGTCGGGGCCCACCGGGGTTTTTCCCCGGTTTCCCGCAGGGCCAGTCTGACACTGTATAAGCTGATGCTACAGGGCTGATTATTAAATTCTGATGCTAGTTGCACTGGTTTCTGTGCTGCCATGTAGTAATTATCTGTATTAATTACTAATCAGCCTTATATTGTGACATTTCTATTCTATGTGTACTCTATATTGTGAGTGGGTCCCTAAGCTCAGTAAGTGACAGCAGCACCGAGCATGTGCAGTGAATCAGCAGAAAAGAAGATGGGGAGCTACTGGGGCATCTTTGGAGACACGGATCTTCCCTGTTAAAGGGCTGTGGTTGCCTTGGGCTGTTACAGAGGCACAAAACAGAATGTACAACATTTCTAGCTATTTCTTTAGTTAAGCTTTAGTTCTCCTTTAATGTAAACACAGTGCTATTCTGAACAGCACCGAATCTACCAAAAACAAAGGCCTTGCTGTTTTCTTCTACCATGGACAGCGCTTGCTATTCCTGTGTATCTGACTTTAGTGCTTCTCTAAATCTTCCTAGAATTGTAGGCAGTGGATTAAAGAGACCTTGCCCTCCGAGTAGTGTCAGTCAGCAATTGAGATATAGCAAAATACTCGAGTTCTGCACTGGCACAGCCCTGACCTCGTTGTTTTCTCTTAAATGTCTGTGAGCCTTTTTAAAGGTTTAAGCATTTATTAAGCACCGCTCGTTTTCTGTAATAACAGTAGGTAGAAACACCAAAAATTACTTGAAAATACACAAATGGAAGAAAGGACCCTGTTGGTGAGAGCTTAAAATAGTGGCTTGCCCTTTTCCTTGTCTCTGGGCTATCTTTATGTCTCAAACATTGTGAAGGCTCATTCGCCAAATACATTCACAAGCAACGCCACTAATAATTCATAGAACCCTGCTTGCAGGCCATGCCATTGCACAGTGTGAAAGATGTACTATAAATCTGTACTCTGTACAGAACACAAACAGGGCTATTTTGAAACAATGTAATAATCTATTGCTAATCCGAGTGCTGATTGCAAGTATGCAATTTTTTCATGCAAAATTATGTTCCTTCCCAAACTATTAGCACAAGCATTGCCTTCAAGCGGCAGCACAGATCTCAATCTTCAAATCATGCATTGAAAGTTCTCCGTATCAACAGGCACTGTAATCCTTCCATAAATATGCCCTGTGTATAAGCACTGTAGTGCAACTACTGTACCTTGTCCAGTTTAACTCTCAACCCATTAATTGTCATCTTAGGACACTGACATTACAGCAAGGCTTAAAGGGATGGTTCAGCTTTAAATCAACTTTTAGTATTTTACAATATGACCAGTTCTAAGCAACTGTTCAGTTGGTCATCATTATTTATTTTTTATAGATTTTTAATTATTTGCCTTCTTCCTCTAACTCTTTCAAGCTTTCAAATGGTGGTCACTGACCCCATCTAAAAAGTAAATGCTCTGTAAAGCTACAGATTTATCATTATTGGCACTTTTTTATACTTCTCCTTCTATTCAGGGCCTTTCCTATTCATATTTCAGTCTCTTATTCAAATCAGTGCAATGGTTGCTAGGGTAATTTGGACCCTAGCAATCAGATTGAAACTGCAAACTGGAGAGCCACTGAATTAAAAGCTAAATAACTCAAAAAACATAAATAGAAAAATGCTAAACAATGACAAATTGTCTCAGAATATCACTCTCTACATCGGGGAGAGTCTATGCTTCTATCTGACACAGTCAAAGATTGTCTTTGACTGTATCAGATAGAAGCATAATTTGGCCTATGTGCCAAGCTATTACAAATTGTGTTCCAACCGCAACCTTGAAGTAACATAAGTGCAATTAGCACATTTCCCCCTTAACCCGGTGTTGCCGTGTCAATCAGCCTCCTATACCTAACCTCACCTTTTAATGTTGCTCTCTAGACCTTATTTTAACGATTTATTAAAGGTTAAGTTTTATTTATTTGCTTCACAGCATTTTTGGATTTATGGATGGGTAGGTGCAGCTATGTGGGTCAGTTCTTTTTTCCTCTCCTTGCAATTATAAATATGTGAATATGCTGCTTCTCCATTACTGGAAGTACAATAGATCTTTGGTGTAACCATGGCATACTTATAGATTATCAAATAAAAGTCTTAAAAGCTCATTAATATGTCATGGGGTGTGTGGGTTCTAGGGGTGAATGAGCAGAGGCTATGCCACTTGGCTATGTCCATAGAAAAATGTACTAATGTAGGGTCAAATGTGAAACAACTGGTGCAATCATATGTTGTCTTTATAGAGAAGCAGATTTGGCATTGTTGTACTCAAGTAGGGGGATCAAGATCAGGACAGCAGGCTTCCTCGGAAAAATACAGATAAGAGAAACACGGTACTCAATCTGTCAGATTGGGAATGCAGTGTGCTTAACCTATCCCAGTTTAAAGAGATGCATAATTTGCTGCCGCCATAAAGGTAAAAAAAAGTGATGTGGGTCTCAGTAGAAAAGGTAAAGCGAGCCAGAATACATTGCTTGTCTCCCCTTGAGGGAGGGAGGAGATTGGCGCTTTCTGTACATTTGGCAGGCTGAGATGTAAATGTCTCTCTCTGGTGGACTGGACACACTCTAGGGGAATTTCACAGCAGCTCAATGGCATTTACGCTTATCAGTAGCGATTTGTACATCTGAGATATGCTGATTTGGAAGACAATCTGCTCTGCTGAAGGATAGGCTGCTGTTCAAGGGTGTAATTAACTATTCTGTTCCACATCTTATTTACCTCTGCTCGTACTGCTTGTGACTGCATGTCAGAATTGCTTCATATCCCGCACACAACTATATACTGTTTCATGTTCACTGCCTAAAAGAGGTGCTAATCTGCCCCAGTGCGCAAACCTATAGTAAACAATCAGCAACTGCCATTCAGTGTTTCCTTAGTACTACAGGGGCAAGGGAAAATTCAGTGTTTCCTTAGTACTACAGGGGCAAGGGAAAATGCATAGTTTGGACCATTAGTGAAAAAATAAGCACTGGGCATCACTGTAATGTAGGGCTGTCAAACTAAAGGTGCAAAGTGACCCTGGGAATGAATATTATGACCCACAGCCTTTTCAGGGGCTTCACATTCTTCTTGCAGAATACCATTGCCGAGGGAAATACAATTAGCTGCCATACTGCTTTACAGCTGACACATTCCCCATAGTCATGAACAAAACAATGAATACATACAGTATACTGAGGGTACCGCTGCAAAACACATAAGGCCTTGGTCTGTCTGGGTGACAAGCAACTAAAATTAAAAGGCCATTTAGCTGCTATTTCATTAACTTTGTTATTTGGAATCAACTCCCTTACCTGGCACGTCACCCTACAAGCCATAACACAAAGTAGGCACAAAAGAAAATGCAATTATAAACTATGCTAATTGTGAAGCCCTTTGTTTATTCATACACGCCTGCCTGAAAACATTTAACCTCATATAATTAATCTACTGCCAAAATGATGTGTGTTACGGTTCCAGGACTGTAAGCTCCTTGGGTGAAAATGTCACAAAAATGCAACCAGGTGCATGTTGCATGTCAACCAAATCTCAGACTTTTCTTCATGACCCAGATATCACTGGAGCTTATTTGCCAAGGGTAGGTAAATTTGCACCTGGACAGTAGGGATGTAGCGAACGTCGGAAAAAAAGTTCGCGAACATATTCGCGAACTTGCGCAAAAATGCGAGCGGTTCGCGAACGGTTCGCGAACCCCATAGACTTCAATGGGAAGGCGAACTTTAACATCTAGAAAAGACATTTCTGGCCAGAAAAATGATTTTAAAGTTGTTTAAAGGGTGCAACGACCTGGACAGTGGCATGCCAGAGGGGGATCAAGGGCAAAAATGTATCTGAAAAATCTGCCTGTGTGTGCTTGGAAGAGATAGTGTAGGGGGAGAGCTGTTAGTGATTTCAGGGACAGATGATAGTAAGTTTGCTGGCTAGTAATCTGCTTGATACTGCTCTGTATTGGAGGGACAGAAGTCTGCAGGGATTTGAGGGACATTTTAGCTTAGGTAGCTTTGCTGGCTAGTAATCTACTGTTCTCTTTAAACAACTGCCATACGTTGACCTTGTAGGCATTGTTTGCCCAGTTTTTTTGGACGCAGCCACTGAAGCACAGTTGCCAGAAAAAATATGCCATATAAATGCTGAAAATAGTCATTTTTCGCCATACGTTGACCTTGTAGACATTGTTTGCCCAGTTTTTTTGGACGCAGCCACTGAAGCACAGTTGCCAGAAAAAATATGCCATATAAATGCTGAAAATAGTAATTTTTTCGCCATACGTTGACCTTGTAGACATTGTTTGCCCAGTTTTTTTTGGTTGCAGCCACTGAAGCACAGTTGCCAGAAAAAATATGCCACATAAATGCTGAAAATAGTCATTTTTTGCCATATACGTTGAGTCAACGTATGGCAAAAAATGACTATTTTCAGCATTTATATGGCATATTTTTTCTGGCCTCTGTGCTTCAGTGGCTGTGGCCAAAAAAACTGGGCAAACAATGCCTACAAGGCCAACGTATACACTACTACAGCGGTGGATACGGATTACGTAAAATATATTATGGCTGCTTGAAAAAAGTGACTCCGGTGTTTTTTCTGGAGACGGTAATATTATGGATATTTAGACAGAATGTGAACAAGGTCACACAACTCGATGGCGGGTTGAAGAAAACAGTGTGCAAATAATGCCTACAAGGCCAACGTATACACTACTACAGCGGTGGATACGGATTACGTAAAATATATTATGGCTGCTTGAAAAAAGTGACTCCGGTGTTTTTTCTGGAGACGGTAATATTATGGATATTTAGACAGAATGTGAACAAGGTCACACAGCTCGATGGCGGGTTGAAGAAAACAGTGTGCAAATAATGCCTACAGGGCAAATAATGCCTAAAAGGTCAACTTATACACTACTACAGCGGTAGTAAAATAAAAAAAAGTAAAATAAAAAAAAAAATGAATATTAAAAAAAAAAATTAAAGTTGGTGCTGCTGAACTACTAGGAGCAGCAGATTAGCACACCAGTCCCACTCCCCAACACTGCTAGGACTAATAGCACTGGGCTCTTATAGTAGTAGTAGTAGTAGTAGTAGTAAAACAACAAAAAAATAAATAAAAGCAGTCCTTACAAGGACTACTGTTATTGCAGCAGTCAGCAGATGAGATCAGAAGCAGGACAGCTGCCCACTGGCAGCTACATACAGAGCACTGCAGTAGAAGGTAGATTACTAGCCAGCAAAGCTACCTAAGCTTAAATGTCCCTCAAACCCCTGCAGACTTCTGTCCCTCCAATAACAGAGCAGTATCAAAACGATTACTAGCCAGCAAACTTTCAACTGTCCCTGAAATCACTAACAGGCAGCAGCTCTCTCCCTACACTATCTCTTCAGCACACACAGGCAGAGTGAAAAAACGCTGCAGGGCTTCGGTTTTTATAGGGAAGGGGAGTGGGTCCAGGGGAGAGCTTCCTGATTGGCTGCCATGTACCTGCTGGTCTGGGGTGAGAGGGCAAAAAAAAAGCGCCAACAATGGCGAACCCAAAATGGCGAACGTCGCGCGACGTTCGCGAACTTCCGGCGAGCGCGAACACCCGATGTTCGCGCGAACAAGTTCGCCGGCGAACAGTTCGCGACATCTCTACTGGACAGTAACTCTTGGCAACCAATCACATTTCTGCTTTCATTATTTTTCTTGCAGTTACCTAAACAAACGTAATCAGTGACTGGATGCTGTTGGTTACTACCTAGGTACTTATTCACCCAGCGTAAATCTTATAAATGTAGTATTCACATGGTCACTATGCTACAGGTAAGTTGTCAGGTATCTGTGTATATGTATTTACTGATTAATCAGTATTGCTCACACTATTAATGACAGTGAAATATGGCACAGACCTATGTGGGACATGGGAGCTGTTTATTATCTATTGGCTAGGCCTGCGGTAGCAATTATAATTTTGCATGAGAGTCTTTATAGCTACCTATGCTTTGCTGAACACATGAGTCAGATGTTCTGCAGCCGCCATTGTTTCATAACCAAATACACCAAGGTAAGCCCTGCATACTAAAATGTAGAGGTATGGGTCACCAAGGCTAACTTAAAAAAATACAGGCATTTTTGGATCTCTGAGGCTGGTACAGAATAGTTATCTCAAACACTCTCCAACTTCACCATTACCACTAAAAACAACTTTTCAAGAGCTCAGAACTACAGCACCGGCTGGACCATCTTTAACCCCCTGATGCCAGCCTTCTAGAAACACTTTGATCCAGCATGCACAGCTGTAAGTCTGACCAATTGCATTCTCTATGGTCAACCAATCTGTAGACTAGATGGACAGGAAGCAATCATCTCACAAGCTGAAGAAATGCCCTTGGGCTAAGAATTCTGAATTAACAGGACATTTTCAACAACCACAATTCAAGTTATTTGCATCCCACCGGCACACAAATTGAATACTTCTTGGCCATGTGCTCTGCTACCACTGTATTCTTGTAATTGAAGAGAATTAGATTAGACCCACTGTAGCCATCTGGGTCTGGTCAATGAAAATCCATGGGTTTACTTCTTTGTAGACATCATGGTCCCTTAATAGAAAACCCTGGAGACTGCCATATTGCTGTCCTGGGGTCCTCTAACTGAATCTCTCCAGAACAATCACTCTGCACACCTTATGGCTCAATAATTCAATAATACAGTACCAAGGGCAGCAGATGCCGGAAGAATCTTTGTTCTGTGAACTGGTCCATGAGATTAGCAAGACGGGCAGCTCATTCCACATTGTTCTTAATTTAATATGACACCCAAGTGCCACAGTGCCAAGTTCTGATTAAAGAGGAGTAATTAACTTGTGTGGTTTGAGATATTCAGATCTGAATGAATCCATTAAAAGTTTTTTTTCTAACACAACTTCAGTTTGTGATCATTGATCTCAAAGGACTGGGTATGCAGCTATGTCTCCATGTTGTACCTGGGACACGACACTAGGGCTGAATGTATTTACTGACAGGGAAAATAAAGAATGAGTAGCCTTGACCAATGAGTAAGTGAGAATAATAAATATATACTGTATATATATATATATATATATATATATATATATATATATATATGAGATCAGAAAGGTCATATATGACCGAAGTGCAGTGCACGACAATATGAAGTGCCGTTTCAGATGCTAATCGCCATGTTTTTTTACCCATAATCCATGGCACTAGCCCCATTATAATTGTATAAAAATACAATTGCCTGTGTTGATGTGTAACTTTTTTGGCTCAAGTCTGCTGCACCTATTGAAGCAACCCACTATGGGAACCCTGGAATTATTACTGCTTTCAATTCTGCTTAAATAAAGCTGTTTGAAAATCACATCAATTCTTTTCGCTATGCCAGAAAGATTCTTCAGGGCTCTTCCACCATCCTAGGTGCCCAAAGCAAGCAATCAGATATATTTTATGGCCAAATAAAATATCCAATATAAACGAACCTATCCCTCAATTCCAAGAATCCACACATCCAACAGGTAGACAGAAACGTTCTTTGTCAGTGAATGAAAAACAGCTCTCATGTTAGAATATTATTTCTAGATATAAACGTGCCAAATAAATGTGGAAATGTCCCAAGAGCAAAGGGCAGTTGAAGTGTTGTGTAACTCAATACATTTATGAGTTACTGTAACACCTACATGAGTATCCAAATGACACCCCTCCAAGGAGAAAGGTTATTTCTGTCTCCAAGTCATGAACTTCTCACCTACTCTAGATCTTGTACAAGCTGAAATGCTTTCCCACTGCAGTGCAACTAACCTCCAACATTAATGGAAAGGCCAAACTCACCAAGTACCCCAAAAGCACTTACATTAATACAAACCATTATTCTGAGACAATTTGCATTAGGTTTTCAATTGTTATTATGTGTGGTTTTTGGGTTTTGACATTTTTATTCAACAGCCCTCCAGTTTACAATTTCAACAATCTGGTTGCTAAGGTCCCAATTATCTTAGCAACCATGCACTGAGTGAGAGACTGGAAAATGAATAAGAGAGGGTCTGAATAGAAAGATGAGTAATACAAATAGCAATTGCAATAGATGTGTAGCCTTACAGAGAATGTTTTAGATGGAAAGCTAGAAACAGAAGAAGAAGGAAAATAATGCAAAAACTATAAAATAGAAGTTGAACCACCACTTTAAGTACAAACTGGTCAAGTGCATTTACCCACAGCCAGTGGCGTAACTAGAGTGTGCCGGGCCCTGCTGAAAAAATAATCTTCTGTGGCCTTCCATTTCCTGACTCCATTCCTTACAATTGAAACTGACAGTTTAAATCTCTGAGATAGCTTTTTGCAACCTTCCCCTAAACCATGATACTGAACAATCTTTGTTTTCAGACCTATTGAGAGGATCCCATGTCACTCTTCATAGGAGAGTAAAACAGAAGCACAACTTGCAATTGGCCACCTTAAATACCCTTTCTCATGATTGCACACACCTGCCTATAAAGTTCTAGGCTTAAAGAGCTAATCCAACCAATTTGGTGTTGCCAGTAATCAGTATTGAGCAGTTACATGCATTCAAATTAGCAAAATTACAAGGGTACCCACATTTTTGCACAGCCAGTTTTTAACATTTCATTTAATTTTATACAACTGAACACAGCTTCACTTAAAATCTTTGTTCAGAAAACACTCCAGTACTCAGATATTCCTGGGAAATAAAAGACATACCACTGTTATCTTTTTTGTTGAAAGTGGAGTAAATTATTATGCAGGCTGAGAGGGGTTCCCAAACTTTTTCATATATATATATTTTTTTTCTGTATGTAAAGCAAACTCATTGGCATCCAGGATAATTGATATGAATTAATTCTTAATGTGTTACTGTCTAATATAACTATAATGATTACTGCCCTGCTTCCATTGATGTTGGCCTGACCTTTTTTCACCAGTGAGCAACATTCAGATATAAAAAGAGTTGGGGAACAACACAAGTATAAAAATATATAAAAATGTACACAAAATAAGGTCTGTGATTCGCTATTTCGGTAGCCCCTATGTGAACTGGCAGCCCATTTGGCAGTACACCTAGTTTTTATGCAACTAAAACTTGCCTCCAAGCCTGGAATTCAAAAATAAGCACCTGCTTTGGGGCCACTGGGAGCAACATCCAAGGAGTTGGTGAGTAACATGCAGGGCCAGATTTATATAGCGGGTGCCCCCAGGCACGCTGCTGTTCGCCACCCCTGTCCCCTCCATTTTATTTGTGTAAATGTTTGTCATCATTGGGACCTTAGCAATGGGGATTGCTATTGTATCTCTTCCACAACCTCAGTATTTCTGAACCAATGTGGGTGTGGTTGAGCAGCATGCCACCCCCTAAAATCCTGCCGCCCTAGGCCCAGGCCTTGGTGGCCTTTCCGCAAATCCGGCCTGGTTACATGTTGTTCACAAGCCACTGGTTGGGGATCACTGGTCTAAACCTTATAGAATTCTGGTCTCATCTGTCTGGATATGTAAGGGCCTCGGCTGGAGCTCATCTCTAACATTGGGACTGTGTTTCCACATGCAAATGCTCTCCATGACTTACCCCAAATTTCCTCCTGTTTCTATTAAAAAATGTAGGTCCCATTAGAGTTTGTCATTATTCCATTACTTAAAGGGGTTGTTCACCTTTAACTTAACTTTTAGTATGATGTAGAGAGTGCTATTGTGAGACTATTTGCAATTGGTTTTCATTTGTTATTTGTTGATTTTTGAGTTATTTCGATTTTTATTCAGCAGCTCTCCAGTTTAAAATTCAGCAATTTGGTTTCTAGGGTCCAGATTACCCTAGCAACCATGCATTGATTTGAATAAGAGACTGGAATATAAATAGGAGAGGGCCTGAATAGAAAGATGAGTAATAAAAAGTAGCAATAACAATACATTTGTAGCTTTACAGTGCATTTATTTTATACATGGGGTAAGTGACCCCCATTTGAAAACTGGAAAGAATCAGAAGAAAAAGGCAAATAATTAAAAAAAATACAAATAAATAAACAATGAAGTCCAATTGAAAAGTTGCTTAGAATTGACCTTTCTATAATATACTAAAAGTTAATTTAAAGGGGAACCACCCCTTTAAAACTGGGCATAGTAAAATGCTTATAGTTTCTCTGTTAAACAAAGAAATGGACCCCCATTCTGGCAATGAGACAAAATAAAATGCACTTCATTATACAACTTCCTTTTGGGGAAGGGCAGAAAGCAAATGCCTGATTGAGTGTTAACGCCTACTGAGGTTCTGTGGGCTGAACCTCCCTCCCTAAGGGTGTATCTGTTCTCCGGCACATTGGCCTTTGTCACTGTCACTGTGACCTTGGCCCTGGAATCCCGGCATCAGCGACTGGTGGGCCAGCAGCAGGCATTTCAAATGCAGATGAGATTTGATATATGCAGATCAGACGCATTATATGCAAATGGGAAATCGTTCAGATGCAAATTGTTTGCCCTGAAGCATGTGGTGTATGTGCGAATGGCTAGATGTGTCAGATTTGCTCTTTTTATGTGGCTTGTTATTTGTTATTGTCAAACGTTGATATTCCCACCAGATGTATTCCACTGTGCCCATCTCCTGTATTTACCTTTTGGCAACCCGTGTTTCTTCACCTACTTAAGCATATCTAAAGGGTAAACGTCTCTTCTATCAGCTGCACAGGATAAGTTCAGCACTTTGTGACTCCTCTGCTCAAGGTCTCTCCAAGTGCAACCCCTGATATGTGAGCCTGTCATCTACCACTTTGGTGCAAGTGGAGGTAGATAGCTGTAGGACTGCTGCAACACAAATATCCCTCATTCTGGCTCCATACAGACCTCGTTATGGCTCTGGAAAGGGTAGTGTGCTCTTGCACGACCCCTCCCCACAGCCCTTTCCAACTGCCTAGTCTCTGTGCAAGAAGAATCTCTCATTGAATAGAATAGATGTTTGAGTCTTCAAGTTACTAAGCAACCCTTGCTGCCCACACAGGATACGGCAGTTGGGCAGCATGGAGACTGAAGAAAGGAATTCAGAAAGGGGGTGCCTTATTGTAAAGGAAAAAAAAACTTTTGCATTTTAAGGGGACTTTCAAAATACAAATGCAATACAATATGCAACATAACAATTAATTTCAGCCCAACTCTTCCTCTAATAGTATGTTGTCTTAGAGTCTGAATGACACTAAGGAACCAACAGAAAAATAAGTGGAATTGTACATCACAAAGGTGTTTGCAGCCCCTATTTTAACATTTTTCTCATAGAAAAGGTCAATGATGAATTTATACCGGCAAGAAGCCAAAAATGGTCCATCCCCAGGGCTCCAGTTGGACAGCCTTGGTATAGATACATTTCCTTTCTTTACCCTGATATAACTTTCTATGGACTTAGATTTAATTGCTGCAAAAAGCCTTGTATAATATTAGGACCATGGAGCTATAATAATGTGATTTACTGTCTTTTTTTTTCTTTCAGATAGTTATAATGATCTTTTTCTGCCTGTACAGGCGCTTTTCTTGGTAATCGTGTGACTGCTATCTAATTCCTTCTTTGTTGTAATAAATCTTCAGACTAATTTCCACACAGACAAGGAATACGCAGGGAAAGGTCTAATATTCTGCAGCAAGCAGACTTCCTGATTTCAGATATAAAAGACAGATATAGAAATTTCTCAGAACCAAAAAAAAAACTTGCAGAGGACATCAACCCTTTGTACTGTGCAACTTGTATTGTGTGTGTTTGTTTATGCTTTTGAATTGTGTGTTGGTAAAACTTAAGCACAGATGAGACAGTGTCCCAGAGAACTTAGGGTGTCATTGATTTGCTCTCTATAAATGTGTCTACACCGTCACTCGCTTCTTCCCAGATCAGCCCGGAGAGGTTACTGTCCTAAGGGTAATTCATGCAGCCAACCAGATGCCTGTGCATGTCCTAAGTGGAATATAAAGTAACAGGAGCCTCCAGTGGTCACTTTCTGTCTTGACACCTGAACTGGAGAATGGAGACTCTCAAATCCAGTTGAGTGAGCAGACAGCAGTACCTTACCCCTCCTCTCTGAAGCTCTGAAGCATGACCTGCAGCAGGCTGGGCTGGCTCCAAGTACCAGCTGCAGCCCACGCTGTTTAAGATTTCTTTGAAGAGAGCAAGTACATGTCTGAATGCTCCCCACACCTGTCATTAAATGGGGTCCACAGAGAAGAGAGGTGACAGGTGCTGACTAACCAGCACAATGGCAACAAAGATCAGAAACTGTGCACATCCAGAGATTGACCTGCAGCATCTATAGTCAGGCATTGACCAGAACCATCTATAGTCAGGCATTGACCAGAACCATCTATAGTTAGGCATTGACCAGAAGCATCTATAGTTAGGCTTTGTCCTGCACCATCTATAGTCTGGCATTGTCCTGCACCATCTATAGTCAGGCATTGTCCTGCACCATATATAGTCAGGTATTGACCAGAACCATCTATAGTCAGGCATTGTCCTGCACCATCTATAGTCAGGCATTGACCAGAACCCACTATTGTCAGGCATTGTCCTGCACCATATATAGTCAGGCATTGACCTGCACCATCTATAGTCAGGCATTGACTTGCACCATCTATAGTCAGGCATTGATCTGCACCATCTCTAGTCAGGCACTGATCTGCACCATCTATAGTCAGGCATTGACTGCATCATCTATAGTCAGGCATTGACCAGAACCATCTATAGTCAGGCATTGATCTGCACCATCTATAGTCAGGCATTGATCTGCACCATCTATAGCCATGTATTTACCCGCAGTATCTATAGTTAGGCATTGACCTGCAGCCACTATTACCAGCCACTGACTTGCAACATCTATAGTCAGGCACTGACCTGCAGTAGCTATAGCCAGCCACTATATAGATGACCTGCAGCATCTATATAGTGTACATAGCCAGGTACTAACCTGCAGTATATATAACAACATAGGTTAGGAAAGATACAAAAAAGAGCAGGCGTGATGCTGCAAAAGTGCCTTTATTTAGAATGTTTTGAGCTGCACAAGTGTATATATAGCCAGGCACTGACCTGCAGCATTTGCAGCCAGGTACTCACGTGCAGTATCTACACAAAGTGCATAGCCAGGAAGTACTGACTGCAGATTCTATACAATGTGATAAACCAGGCCTGCAGAACTATACCTTGTGCATAGCCAGATCCAGTATCTGCAGTTCAGTTCCTAGCTATAGGGTAAGGATAATGGGATGCAGACAAGTGAAAGTGCACTACCCCATCCTCTCAGACAGAACATTTATAACAAATGTGCACTTCCCACTATCCACCATGGAAAGAAAACAAGCTTCACCTGCCACCTGCTGGATGCCCTTGGCTGCAAAGCAAACCCATCACATTCAAAATAATCACATTTTTTTACATCTTTTTAATCTCTTTAATTGCCTTAAAACCCAAGTGAAGTGTACAGAGTTGGGTATATGTCTGTCCACCTGGTAATCCCACCAGTAATCATTCCCCGCCCTCTGTTTCCCAAAAGCTTACATTCTGAGTAAAACAGATATTGTACATTAGAATCCAAGTAGTTTCCTCTTGTATGGATGTAGCTGCCAATATTATTTGGAGAGGAGGGAGAATTCGTTACGCTGGGGGACGAAGGGAATCAGAAACAACTAGCGGCTGGTGTTCCATCCTGCAGAACAAGACGATAACTCATCCAGGCAGAAAAATATCAGCGCTGTGGGAATACTAGCACTGCCTGAGTGTAATTAGAGAGTAACCTACACTGGAGAATGGTACCAGGATCCACTCACACGCAAAGGAGCTCCAAGACATGGCTGAGTCCCAATGGGCAGCCTAAATTCTTACAAAGAGAGCAAATCTTATTCTCGATGAGTCTTGTTTCTGTATCTTTGTTAATTGCTGCGGAAGCCATTATGGTCTCTGTTATTCAGTGGCGACATTATCCTTTACTACTGTACCTCAGCCTACAGTGTACCTGTGCTGTGCCCTCTATTGTGCTATAGTTTTTTTGTGTTTTTAACTCTTTGTTGCTGTGGTACAACCTCAGTGTGCATTATCCTATCCTGTCTCCCTCTGTCCCTGCTCTGGTCAGACGTAGAGTATGTAAACTGTCTGATCAAAAGACCAGGCCCTATGCATGTGAAAAATTGTATTAGAAAGTATGAAAAGTAGAAAGGCAGAAGGAGCATAATGTATACTATACTTTGTTGCATGGGGCTTGATTTAGAGTTGGGTGGAAGAAGCTGCAATTTGCTTGTCCCACTGCAAAAATCTGAAATCACACACACAGACAAGGCAAGGCACATTGCTAATCTAATCAGATACACCCAGTACATGTCTGTGTAAATGTAGAGGTATTATGTGTCCATGTATGAGTCTTACTCAGCAGTGCAGGTCACAGTCTCTCTCTCTCTTAAGAAGACACAAGACCATATTTCCCTTAGCAGTATCATGAGCATCTCAGTCAACGTCTGAGTACCTACAAATGTACCCTCCCGCGCTGTGTATTTTATCTGTTAATCAGATGTGTATTATCGTATTGAAGTCCTGTGCAGCACCGATTTATTCCTTTTTTTTTTTTAAAGGTTTCTAAGACTGCCAAGTATGTGACAGTACCCCCTATTGTGTGGTACTACCTCCCCAATCAATAATTCTCTTTAGTTATAAAGCACCATTGGCTTCTGTAGCACTGTACAACTGGTGGAACAAGAAAAGAACATTAATATCAAAGCATCAATGCTTTGCTCAAAAGAGTTAACAGTTTAGAGAGATGCTGCACGCCAGTAAGTGACTTGGCACTGTAGCAGCCTACTAATCCTCTTCCAGTGAGCATATTGGTCCAAAAATTTCCTGTAAAACTTCCACAGACTGATGTATAACATCAGTCTGTGGAATAACATCTTACAAAGTAGAGATCTCTAGTAGGTAGGAATACACCAAATCCACTATTTTAGGAGTTGGCCGAATCCCAAATCCTTTGTGAAAGATTTGGCCGAATAATAAACCCTAAACGGCTACATTCTGAAGGAATATAAATCATACTGTTCTATAAACAGTATGATAAGAACATATGTACTTTTCCAACAAATATACACTTCTTGTGATGCCCATCTCACAGTGTGTGGCAGGAATACAAACACACAAACATGCTGACTTTCAGCAGTCCCAAAGGCTTTTGCTCAAAGCTGTTTTTAGAAGGGTTTGAGCACAGCTGACTGGGCACAGGACTGAATATTGTGTAGCCCTACTGAGCAGGAGCAATAGGTAGCCTGAGTGTGGGAGCGTTTCATAATGAGTCACAAATCTACTTGCCTATGCAAACAGTGCCAAACCTAAATTAGCAGTGAGGATTGTAGCCTCTGGCAAAGGACTGTGGGCATGCCTAGATTGTGGGGAAAGCCAAAAAAGATCAGCTTTTGGGAAGGGACTGTGGCTGTGGGATCGCAGGTATAGTAGGGAGAGATTGTGCCTATAGTAATAGTGGGATAATAGTCTTAGGGAAGGGAGTGTGACTGTGGGATAGCAGGTACTGTATAGTAGGGAGAGATGGTGTCTATAGTAACAGTGGGATAATAGTCTCTGGGAAGGGAGTGTGACTGTAGGATAGCAGGTATAGTAGAGAGAGATGGTGCCTATAGTAACAGTGGGATAATAGTCTCTGGGAAGGGACTGTGGCTGTGGGATAGCAGGTATAGTAGGGAGAGATGGTGTCTAAAGTAACAGTGGATAATAGTCTCTGGGAAGGGAGTGTGACTGTAGGATAGCAGGTATAGTAGAGAGAGATGGTGCCTATAGTAACAGTGGGATAATAGTCTCTGGGAAGGGACTGTGACTGTGGGATAGCAGGTATAGTAGGGAGAGATGGTGTCTATAGTAACAGTGGGATAATAGTCTCTGGGAAGGGACTGTGACTGTGAGATAGCAGGTATAGTAGGGAGAGATGGTGTCTAAAGTAACAGTGGATAATAGTCTCTGGGAAGGGAGTGTGACTGTAGGATAGCAGGTATAGTAGAGAGAGATGGTGCCTATAGTAACAGTGGGATAATAGTCTCTGGGAAGGGACTGTGGCTGTGGGATAGCAGGTATAGTAGGGAGAGATGGTGTCTAAAGTAACAGTGGATAATAGTCTCTGGGAAGGGAGTGTGACTGTAGGATAGCAGGTATAGTAGAGAGAGATGGTGCCTATAGTAACAGTGGGATAATAGTCTCTGAGAAGGGAGTGTGGCTGTGGGATAGCAGGTATAGTAGGGAGAGATGGTGCCTATAGTAACAGTGGGATAATAGTCTCTGGGAAGGGAGTGTGACTGTGGGATAGCAGGTATAGTAGGGAGAGATGGTGCTTATGGTAACAATGGGGAGAATAGTCTCTGGGAAGGGAGTGTAACTGTGGGATAGCAGGTATAGCAGGGAGAGATGGTGCCTATAGTAGCAGTGGGATAATAGTCTCTAGGAAGGGACTGTGGCTGTGGGATAGCAGGTATAGTAGGGAGAGATGGTGCCTATAGTAGCAGTGGGATAATAGTCTCTGGGAAGGGACTGTGGCTGTGATATAGCAGGTATAGTAGGGAGAGATGGTGCTTATAGTAACAGTGGATAATAGTCTCTGGGAAGGGACTGTGGGATAGCAGGTATAGTAAGGAGAGATGGTGCCTTTAGTAACAGTGGGATAATAGTCTCTGGGAAGGGACTGTGGGATAGCAGGTATAGTAGGGAGAGATGGTGCTTATGGTAACAATGGGGAGAATAGTCTCTGGGAAGGGAGTGTGACTGTGGGATAGCAGGTATAGTAGGGAGAGATGGTGCCTATAGTAACAGTGGGATAATAGTCTCTGGGAAGGGAGTGTGGCTGTGGGATAGCAGGTATAGTAGGGAGAGATGGTGCCTATAGTAGCAGTGGGATAATAGTCTCTGGGAAGGGACTGTGGCTGTGATATAGCAGGTTTAGTAGGGAGAGATGGTGCTTATAGTAACAGTGGATAATAGTCTCTGGGAAGGGACTGTGGGATAGCAGGTATAGTAGGGAGAGATGGTGCCTTTAGTAACAGTGGGATAATAGTCTCTGGGAAGGGACTGTGGGATAGCAGGTATAGTAGGGAGAGATGGTGCCTATAGTAACAGTGGGATAATAGTCTCTGGGAAGGGACTGTGGCTGTGGGATAGCAGGTATAGTAGGGAGAGATGGTGCCTTTGATGATGCAGTTATATTCTCACTAGAACAGATAGCTAAATGCAGAACTTACAGTATTATAAACAGGAGCGTTTCTGATGCTGAAAGACCCAAAGACAAATCAGTTGTGGAAATCAATAAGTGTATCCAAAGCTGATTGGATCATTAACTGATAGTACTTATTACATTCAGTTTCTAAAAAGAGCAACCTAAATTAGTATCAGCAAGCCTTTGGTACATAAATATAAGCATTTTAAAAAAACTATTTTCCTCAGATCTGCCATTTGTGGGTGTTGCAGGGCTCTGGTAGGGCCTAGAGCTTTTGCTTGGGTCCAATTATTTACACCCGACCTTCATCTTATTCTTTTGCAAATTACACAGAAAGCTTATCGATATCATTATGCCTTACTATATCCACTGAACTGCATTTTCGCAGAATAGAGATAAATCTGTGGCTTTCAGTGGAGTTTCTTTACTTTCTCTTAGCAAATAATGGCTGCTCTCCGGGGTCCCACAAAGAGCTAGGCCAAGGGCAGCCAGTGCCCCTGTTTTCACCCCCATAAAACAGCCCTGGGCATGTTAACAGCTGGAGGACTGTGAGCCAGATCATGTCGACGCCAAACTCTGTTCAGCCTGCTGTAGGCCTGCCTTTCACTTTCAGTCGGTGAGAGAGTGTGTTCTTCAGAAAAAGGCACTTTTAATTAGAGGCAGTTAGAGTCAGAGGTTCAGAAGTCACAATTCCATTGGGAGCAGCCGTGGAAAATATGTTGAAATAAAAGCTCTCTCTCCCTCTGGGCCTTTGATCAGCATTCGGCCACCGACACAAACATAAATATAAATTTCACAGAAAATAACCTGCTTTACTCCAACTACCTGAGCAATAAAAATTAATGAACTCTATCGCTCCGCCAACCCCACACTCCAAATGGCTATGTAGCCCAGCCTGCCCAGGACCAGCTGAGCGAATCCTCTGTGCGGAGCACAATTCATCTCCCTGCTAGGACAATTTTAATTTAAATGCAATTAGAGGCAGGGAATGAACATTATGCATTAGATAAAGCCTGAACATGCAGCCTATCATAAATAGCATTTCATCAAAAAAAAGGGAAAAAAATTAATTACTGAGCATTAGGGCAAAAGTCAGGGAATCTTTTGTGTGTTTCAATAAATGTTAAATGCCTTTTGAAGAGACCAGCAAGAAGATATATGAAGAACACATGAAGACCCAGAGGTCAATACAAAGGGATGCCAGTGTAAGATTTGCCATGAATTAGACGCAAGGAACGACTCCATTGTGTGGGCAATTTAGACAGCAGTGGGATGCACAAAAGTATATTTAGATGTCTTGCCAAAGGAATATTATGGAGCTGTGGATGTGAACGTATTAAAAAGCAGCAGGAGATTTTTTTATTCAAAGAAGCAGACATTCCTAGACGCAAAAAATTGGCATTGTGCTGTTTTGTTGAGGTGATTTTTCCATGATTTCGTTCAAGCGTACAGTCAGATGATTCTTAAAGGGATACTGTCATGGGAAAAAACATTGTTTTCAAAATGAATCAGTTAATAGTGCTGCTCCAGCAGAATTCTGCACTGAAATCCATTTCTCAAAAGAGCAAACAGATTTTTTTATATTCAATTTTGAAATCTGACATGGGGCTAGACATATTGTCAATTTCCCAGCTGCCCCAAGTCATGTGACTTGTGCTCTGATAAACTTGAATCACTCTTTACTGCTCTACTGCAAGTTGGAGTGATATCACCCCCCTCCCTTTTCCCCCCCAGCAGCCAAACAAAAGAACAATGGGAAGGTAACCAGATAACAGCTCCCTAACACAAGATAACAGCTGCCTGGTAGATCTAAGAACAACACTCAATAGTAAAAACCCATGTCCCACTGAGACAAATTCAGTTACATTGAGAAGGAAAAACAGCAGCCTGCCAGAAAGCATTTCTCTCCTAAAGTGCAGGCACAAGTCACATGACCAGGGGCAGCTGGGAAATTGACAAAATGTCTAGCCCCATGTCAGATTTCAAAATTGAATATAAAATAATCTGTTTGATCTTTTGAGAAATGGATTTCAGTACAGAATTCTGCTGGAGCAGCACTATTAACTGATGCGTTTTGAAAAAAATGTTTTTTCCCATGACAGTATCCCTTTAAATGCCACACTGGTTTGTGCAATACAGTAGCGACGGACCCTAGATGTGTGACCTGAATCTCATACAAAACCTCTTAATGCAGTGGTAGACAAAGGAAAGTAATTATTCAATCTCAGCCCAACCTTGGACTCCCAGACCCATGCAAAAACTCTAACATAGTGAAAGGTATGAATAACAAAACAAATTGGCTTAATTATCTTGTCTGATTTGCAGACTACATGGGTGCGTTAAAGGGTGAACAACCAATTCCGAACATCTCTCCAGCTGTTGAGTTTTGCAAGGACAAACTGTTCACCTTTTAAAAAATTTTCTTAAAAATACATATTTTAGTTTAGTTTAATTGTAAGCGCTATAGGACAGGGCCCTCCTTCCTCTGGTGTCTCTTTACCTACCTGAGGCATTATACAAATAACACTCAGGGGTGTATTTTCATAGCACCCACAGACCTGCTTAAAGAAAAACTCCCCACAGTCTAAAGTATATATTTTATATATGTAGACCTCCTCACAGACCTCCTCCCAACCAGAACATGCAATTCAGCACGTGTAGGACAGTCTTCGCATGCATAATTGCGTTCTCTTGCACCAGAAGAATGAATTTGCGGGTGGCGCAGTGCCCCTGCATGCACTGATCAGTGAGAGGTGTTCTGGTTCCTAGGGCAGCAGTGAACTTACATAAAGCCCTGAGAACTGAGGGGAATGGTTTATTTACTGGGAGTCAGACATGAAGATTTTTAAACGTTTTAAATTTTTAACCAAATCATTTATGCAAAGAGGAAGGGAAAGAACAATCGTATCCTCGACAAGAAGCTTAAGCCAAAAATTGAATTTTCTACTTTTGGCAGATGGTCAAGACTTTAGTTTATAATATTAATGCACATCCCTTAAACCAGTTTTCATTGATGCAAAATCATATGCACTTGATTCATGAAAGTTCATAATAGAGGATGAAATGGAGTATTTAGGGTTTTCAGTTCTGATTAGGTTAAGGCCTAGCTGCATGCTTACTAGTCAAAGGGAAAAACCAGAGATATTATGTTGGCGATAACCCATTACATTGTGGGTAAGTGTGGATAGTAAAACAATGTGTGACTGCTGTTAAATTTAGTCTCCCAGCACACACCAACAGCCAAAGCCAGTCAGGGGAAGCTGGAAGTGGTAAGCTACAGGGCCAAAATGTATCTGTGTACCTGCCTGCCCAATATCTCATTTCTAGAACCAAGAGTATTATAATGAAGTTGTCAGGCATGTCAACTCACTAGTATTTATGTGAGACACATTAATTTATGCCATTCTTACCCAGTTCCCCGCAGTAACAGGTCTATCATCTGCTGTTAGTAATTTGCACTCAAAACGTACCTGCTCTATTAGCATGACTGGGGATTAGGGCAGGACGAGCCAGAGTGGGGCAGTTGTGGCCTCAATGCACCCAGGATCACTTCCAAATTAGTATTGCCTTGCTGAGTTGGTCCTCCTTTTGCTGCTCTACTCTTCTGAATAGGCTTTCCACTAGATTTTGGTGGGATTTGCTTCCATTCAGAACCTTAGTGAGAATGGGCACTAATATTGGGCGACCAAGCTCATCTCACTGTCCTTTTGCCATTTTATCCTACAGGTTTTCAGTTGGTTTGAAATAAGGGCTCTCTGCAAGCAACACCCACCTCAACATACCCATTCTGTATGGACCTTGCTCAAAGGGATTCTGCCATGATTTTTATGATATAGTTTTTATTTCTAAACTACACTGTTTACATGGCAAATAATTCATTCTACCACATAAAATTAAATTCCTGAACCAGCAGGATTCATTTTTTTAGTTATAATATTGGTGTGTAGGCGCCATCTCAGGTCATTTTGCCTGGACATGTGCTTTCAGAAAGAGCCAGCACTTTAGGATGGAACTGCTTTCTGGCAGGCTGTTGTTTCTCCTACTCAATGTAACTGAATGTGTCTCAGTGGGACCTGGATTTTACTATTGAATGCTGTTCTTAGATCTACCAGGGAGCTGTTATCTTGTGTTGGGGAGCTGCTATCTGGTTACCTTCACATTGTTCTGCTGTTAGGCTGTTGGGGGGGGGGGTGATATCATTCTACCTTGCCGTACAGCAGTAAAGAGTGACTGAAGTTTATCAGAGCACAAGTCACATGACTGGGGCAGCTGGGAAACTGACAATATGTCTAGCCCCATGTCAGATTTCAAAATTAAATATAAAAAAATCTGTTTGCTCTTTTGAGAAATGGATTTCAGCGCAGAAGTCTGCTGGAGCAGCACTATAGACTGATGTGTTTTGAAAAAATAATTTTGACATAATTTGACAGTATCCGTTTAATGCATGGGGCATTATAGTGCTGAAGCAGGAAAGAGCTTCACCACAAAGTAGGAAGCACAGAACTGACATAGTATGCTATAGCGGAACCTTTGTCAGCAGTGATGACTGTGGCTTAAAGAGCCAATTCCAATAATTGGGACTCAGCCCTGTAGTACAGTTTAACAACTACACTGTTTATAATAATTGGGCTCCAGAGAGGCTATTTTCCCCCAAGTTCCCTCTACTATTAAAGACAACCCTATGAGAGAGGCAAACAGTGGTAGAACAAGCAATGCTTGGAAAACAGTTCCAATTAACAGAATTCAAACATATCAATATGGGTGTTAGTAAATACAAACCTGCACCTGTGCTTCAGGCAATACCAGCATTAGCATTTTATTCACAGATTTACCATTGCAATAAAGGAATTTTCTTCACAGCAGTCAATGGAGGAATTCACTGGCAATAACTAGCCTAGCTGCTAGCTATTGACTGATGTGAAAAAAGAGAATGCTTGCTCTGGGACGCTCCATCTTTAAGTGGGAATATCAACAGATCGAATGTTCAGCTTCATTATGAATGAACCAGTAACTCTTCAAAGATTTAATCAACATGCTACAGTAAATTCGTATAAAATAGTCAGCTAAATTAGTGATATTCTTTTTTTTCCAATACATTTCTTTTCCCGCCCGGTTTCCAAAGCCATAACGCATTATTTATCATAGAAAAGAGGGCATTGGTATCTGTCTCACATATGTACTGGCTATTGCTAGATTATAGACTAGCTGGGTTTAGAAAGAACGTCGGCACCTCTTGCTGACCGCTGCTGCCTGGTTGTCTCTCTCTCTCCCTCATTAAAATGCTCTGAATTTGTTCCATCTGTACAGGCCATTTGCATTTTGCCTTTTAGTAATCTCTGATTAAAATGTTGCTGCCCTTTCAGCCTAATTAGCTTTGCCAATTATCTTGACACTTTCACCCCATGGCACGGCTCACCAATCAGGAAATACCATGCGGAAGCCCATTGAAGCTCAGTCCAGTATCAAAGGGGTTGTCTGTAAAACACAGCTTATAGGAAATCTGTTTTAGAATTTGGGGGTGTTTTCTAGGCCAACTTTTTCTCTGTCCACCTTGCAATTAATATAAAAATGAGGGTGGCGCCAACTTCCTTATTTTGAGATTCAGCTGACTACAAAATCATCCACTAAATATTTTGCCAAATATTGGACTGAACTGAACCCGAAATGGCATATTAAAATCTGTGAAAAAAAATTAGCATTAGCTGTTAACAAACTTGCTTTCCATTGCCTACAGCTTTAAAGTCGCATGCCATTAAGGTTCAGCTATGGGGGTATATTTATCAAAGAGTGAAGTTAGAGATCACCACAGTCCTCTAGAGTGAAATGCCGCAACTCTCCATTCATTTCTATGGGATTTTTAAAGGCATATTTATCAAAGGGTGAACTTTCACTTTCACCCATTGATAAATACGCCTTTCAAAATCCCATAGAAATTAATGGAAAGTGGAGGACTGCAGCAATCTCTAACTTCACCCTTTTATACCCTTTAATGTTTATAAATACTAAAGTTTTGGAAGAAACCAAATACTGCAAAATTGTTGGAATTTTACTGAATCCTAGATTTGGTGCATCCCTGATAAAAATATTGTCATAGCAGTCCCCTGTTATCACTCCAGAGAAAGCCGAGAACAATCAAATCTCCCTCTTAAATTGGCCATAAACAGGCAGATAAATTGCTGAGTCTAAAAAGCCTCAATTGTTATATTAAATCTGCCCTTGTATATCAGGCTAATCTGATCTTTTGGCCTAAGGGGATGGGATCATTTGGCCACCCTTTGATGGGCCCACCAGACCCATATATGATCAGGCAGATTTGATTTTCCAATTGAATCGAGAACTCGTTGATACTGTCCTCACTCCGATGGCTCGTATTCCTGTCCCCTAGGGCCAAACATTCAAATAAGATCGATATCACCCAGCTTAGGTGGGCATATCATTTGGTGACCTGACCAAACAAGCAGATCTTATAGTGTATGATCATCTAAACTGGCATTGACACTGCCCCCCATCCGACTGCACTGCCCTTCTAGAGGCCCCTAAACTGGCAAATGGGGTTCTGTTATTATGAGCCCCAATAAGCCGTATGCCTGATTTAGCAAGCCAAGGTATCCAACTGATACCCTGATTGAAATGGAATGTACTCATGCTATCTGAACATTGGAAAGATCAACAACTAGGGCATCACTTGGTGGCATGGCCCAGTGAGCCTATATGTACTTGGTAACATGGTCCTGAGGGGCCCCATTATCTGTAATTCAACCTGCAGATCTTTAGCAGCCATGAAAAGGCTAAGGGGTTCAACAAGAGCTCGAGCCTGCATATTAAAGAATCTAGATATAAGCTGTTACTGATACCATGTTGCCTTACTATACAGACTATGCTTCGAAGGCACCATTAAGTGCACTTAATATAGTTAAGAAATTTAAAGAGATAAATGGGGCTATCAGGCATTTTCAGTATATAAAGGGAATTACTAATGACTGGGAGGGTTGCTTTTTAAGGACCAAAAGAACACAAGGAAAAAAGACAACCGATGATGTTAGAGGTTACATGGTAAGGTAAGAAAAGTCTAATTTAATCAAAGGGTAGAATCTCCAAGTAGAAACAATTTTACTGCAACAGAAATGCAGCATAGCAGTAAGGCAGCTTTTATTTTTGAAACTATTACTGTATAACTACTTATAAGCATGAAAATGGGTACAAAGGCTGAGCCAAATGATTCTTATATTCTGCAACATGCTTTTGTTCTCTTCCCCAGCAGAAAATCTTTCTAACATCAGAAACATTTGGTAGAAGGCTGTTATCTGGTGCATCATCATCTGGGACACTCATTTATTCATTGGTGGCTCCAGTGCCACCTGCTGTGGTAGAGACGGTCTATTACAACCCCTGCAGAGCTCAGAATTTGCAGCTCCCCAAAATGCAGGTCAGTTCACTGGAGAGAACTGATTAATGGCAGTATGCTGAGGTGAATGGTGCAATCAATACTCCATCTTCAAGAGAGGCGGCCAATAGATTAACTCCCTCGCTACAAGACCATGATCTTCACCATGAAACATGCATTCAACACAAGAACACATCCCAGATCCAGCCTACTTGGTAATCGCTCACATGTAGGTCCATTCTTTTTGGGTTGCGTGCAGTTAAGAATGTATAAAAAACAAACAGCATATGGAACTTCATTAGCTATGTCAATACCCCCCCCAATAATTTTATTACTATAATAATACTTGAATTATATGAGCATCAAAGTTCATGCAAGCTTGTAAGAAATCGTCCCTGTTCACATATATCTACATTTCTCTACTTTGGTTCGCATTTCATCTGAGCTGCAATTTCCCGTTATTATCATTTATTTTAAAGGGCTGCCACCAAAATTGGCTGAGCCAAGCAAGGTGTTTTCCATTCACAAGAGAGCTCAACACAGGACCAAGGTCCTACTTATCATTCAGAAGGTGAAATGAAGGGACCAACCAAAAGATCCAGTGGCAGTGTTTCTCTCCAAGTTTCCAGCTCCTAGAGCAACCAGAAGTGTTATCTCTTGAGACTGGAAAATGGTCCCATTTACATATTATTGAATATGAGTTGGATGGAAGATCTAAAAAAAAGTAATAATAAGGCCCACTGAGAACACAGTCTCTTCTTCTTCTTCTTCCATTTGCCTTTCTTGGGGTTTATTTTGCATGCTTTCATGACAGTTTGTCATCGTTGGTTTTAAAAGTGAAATGGCCACCTTGCTATGGCCATACATATGCTTATAATAGCTGCCTTCTTCTGGGAAACCGGCTCGATCCTCATCCACATGTATAGTAACAGGTTTAACATAATTTTAGGGAGGACGCCATTGGCCTATTGATGTTGCCTCCTCATGATAGGCCTCCATAGATCGCTATGATGATGTCATTGCTGTCCCAAGGGCCAAATGATTGTCATAGCCTGAATAGGCCCATCTCGTGGATAAGGTTAAGCAAAGACCCACTCATTTGTGACAGTTTAAGGCTAATAATGGCTGAGCTCAGCAACACACCTGTGTATGTGCACAATAAACACTATCATTTATGTTAAGAAGCAATCTACTTAGAGTGAAATCCCTAGACCAATTTTTAGATTACAGTTTAACCTAAACATTGGTCCAGGTTAGTGAAAATCAGACGTCAGGATGCAGAGCATAAAACATCTCATAGGTAGTTTGATGTTCAGTTAGAGAGAGAAATTACAACTAGTTTATCTAGCTTGGATGTTCTTCAGCTTAATTGTGCCAAGTTAAAGCAGGAAACAGCTCTTTTGAAGAACGAGTTGCCTTTGGACTGGTGACTCATTCCTTTCTATGGGGAGCTACTTGCAGCTTTCACGCTCTCAGGATTTGGTTGGGGAAGCTTTCATCTGACACTGACAGAGCCTTTTTGTCACACTAGAAATGTTTTATTCTACTTTATTATCAGTGCCTTCTGAGATGGGATATACTGGATCAGAGCTGGTCAGATTATTTGGCTTTGAATTCCCATATCCGGTCCAGACTTTGGTCAGGGGTCCTGCACCTCAAAATGTGCATAAAAATATATTAAAATATTGGAATCTGACTGCATTCCTATAATTTTTAGGATTACAGATACATATTGAAAAACTGCAAGGACCCCACCACAAAATCAGATACAGAGCTTCTTCTTATGCTTCTTAGCTTCTTATGCTTATATTAGATATTATAGCAAATAAACCTAAATACATAAAAACATACACGTTCTGAGATGTTATGAGGGAAACAGACTAGTGCTTCACTTATCAAAATATTTTCTCTTTCTATTCTCTTTTATTTATTACTCCTGCTCTCTCATTTTAACATATCTTCTTTATCAGTTTCCCACTTGCCATGTATTTCTCCTGTTTTCTCTTTCACTTCTTCATTGCTTCTCCACTCTCTTATCCTATGCCTCTTTTTTGATTGCCAATGCATTCATCATCATCAGGCTTAGTCTCTCACAAGCAAATCACAATGGAAAATCTGAAAATGGCCCCAATTGGCCCTTAATAACAAGCAATCATTTATCTACCATTTCACCCCTTACAGTTCCCCATAGGTGGAGAAAAATAATAAATATTTATAGTTATAAACTCACCCATGAAAAGATCTGGATGGTATTATGAAAGCACTTCCATCAATAAAATCATATAAGTGCTACTTAATTACAAGTCCTTGCTCTAAATGTCAAAATCTGAATGTGACTGATACTATATGCGGGTTTCAGGCAATACAATTGGTAGAGAAGACAAAACCAATTCCACTGCAACACAGAGCTGTGCTGCTATAACGTTTATCAAATACATCTTACTATCCAAGGCTTGAGGAAGATGAGTTTACTGCAGTAAATCATTTCAGAAAAGCTCCCCAGCATGTGACCGCATGTTATTAGGCAATGATGCAACAGATACCTGTTGTAGAACTGGGATGTCCAAGTAGAGAAGCTTATGAATTAGTATTTAAACAGCCAAACCCTTGAAGTTTGAGTTTGCTTTCTACAATGTAGCCTCTAAAACAACTGGTTTTACATTAAGTTGGTCATACATAGGCAGAGTTGGCAGCACTTCTGTGCGTATAGGTGCCCATACCAACTGCCTTCCTGAAAGATATCTGGCTGAATATTTAATAATTTTAATATTTAGCAGGACTAAGGTCTGCTAAGAAAGTATGTACAGTATGAATGGCTACATTGCTCCTCAATGTCTATGAAACCCCCTACAGAAATAATAAGAAAAACTAAGTAAACAGCACTGATAGGAGTGTTAACAATGGTAGGAACTACAACTCCAGAGCCATGCATAAACCTGGTGCTTTTTATATTGATAATTGGTATTTTTTTGTGCTTGGGAATATAGGTGCCCTATAGGTGCAGTAACCCAGCTGTCTGTAAACACAGCAGCTAGGTGTTTCTTAGTTGCAGTATTGTGCCATAGTTTAAGTCTGTCTGTTAGAGACAATCTTCTCCAAGATATTACAATTTACCTAGAGGGGGGTTATGAGAATTCTGAATGCGCTACTAATATGTGGAGTATTTTCAGCAGTTTTATGCACTTGGTCTGCCCACTCCACCTATTGGTAGAATGTAGAATGTATCAATACAATTAATATTAATAGGTTATGGTTTAGGTTAAGTATATGTAAATTAAAAAAGAAGCTCTAAAGCACATCAAAATTAAGGAGTAAAATAAAAGAGAAAGTGTAACCTATGATCTGTATTTAACTATGAGAGGCAGGAGATAAGAAGGCTAATGGGCTGATTTACTAACAATCTAATTTCGATTTTTTTTTTCCACAAATAACTAAAAATTCGTGGTTTCCTTTTTTTAATTTTTTTTTTAAAGCCCTACAAATCTGATTTTAAGTGTAAAAACCACTAAAACCTCTAATACAAAACTTTTTACCTGCCAGGTAAAAGTTGTTGAGGTCCTATAGATGCTCTGATACTAGTGGACTGTTTAAAATTAATTCAGACTTTTGGAGGTTTTCATTTTTTTTTTGTTGTTAAGAATTGTCTGAAAAATTCAGTCGAATTTTTAGAGGTTTTAACGTTACAGGAATGGGATCCATTATCCAGAAACCCATTATGCCGAAATCTCCGAATTATGGAATGGCTGTCTCCCAGACTTCATTTTATCCAAATAATACAAATTTTTAAAAATGATTTCCTTTTTCTCTTTAATAATAATATATTACCTTTTGCTTGATCTGAACTTACATATGAAGAATCTTTATTGGAAGCAAAACCAGCCTATTGGGTTTATTTAAAGTTTACATTATTTTCCAGTAGATTTAAGGTATGAAGACCCAAATTACAGAAAGATCCGTTATCCGGAAAAGCCCAGGTTCCAAGCACTCTACTCTAGCACTATACCAGTATTCGGATTGATTTTTGTTTTTTTGGATTGTTTAGCGTTATTTTCTGTTTGTACTTTTGTATTTGAATGTTTTAATAAATGTCATGACATTAGTGGTTTTAGAGAAAGTGAGTTTAGTTGTGGTTTCAAAAACCTCTAAAAAGTACTACAATTCGACCTTTAATATGTAGACCGCCATGTAATGATTGAAGCAAGTGCCCCTTTGCCTAGATTAGATTAATACAACTAAAAATGTCTGTTTATTACCCCCATGTCCTATTGCTCAGTCCTTATATGGTTCACATACCTCCATCACTTTATCTCTCACTAATCCTCTACGCGTTGATCTTTTCCATAGCTGAGATCTCCTGCTAACGCTGCTGTTAAGCTTGTACTTTCATTTTTTTTGTCTGTCATAGTTTGCCGTCTCTGTCTCTCTACCTCACCATATCTGTCTCTCAGCCTCATTTAATACAGATATGACTTTGTGAGAAAGGAAAATGATTTAATTTATGATCACTCATCCCTGATGTGGATCCTATGAATGTGAAAATCTCTGTTCCTAATTTTAATTGCTCCATTCGCTCCCTGCAGGAAGGCAGCTAAATTGGCTCTGTGAAATAGTGGCGAGTGGCATGAAAACAGAGACTGGGTTTTATAATGTTTCTAAATAATGATGCCATTTTCACAGCGTGTCACGCCGAAACATTATTACCGGTATGAGTGAGGCTCTCTGAACCTCGCCCGGATTTTGAGAAGTGGGAAAAAGACCACAGTCATCCGAAGCATAGGATTCTAATAGAGTGTATCAAATAAATACAATGCTTCTCTCATCTAGTAGTGGGGACTGCCCATCATGGGATGTATGTGTGACCTCAAGTAATGCAATGCAGCTTAAAGTGGAAGTATCATGAAAAACCAAGTGTTTTTCAAGTCACAGTAGGGTGCAATTACATACGTATCCATAAAGGCTGGTGCACAATCAAGACACAATGCATTAAGGTATTTGCATCCAAAAACACTCCTGCCTCTTCTGATGGTGCCCACCTGTACCTACAGACATTGGGGAGCCCTGCTACAGATACAGAGACACCAGAAGTGTCCCTGAATATTAGGGACAGTTGCAAACTATGTAAAGACCCAAGTGTTGGTTGACTACTCTGAGTTATTAAATGAAGTTTACTGAATTCTCATATAGCACAAGTGGCTTAAAGGGGTTGCTCAACCTCAAATTACATTAAATCTACATATGATGTAGAGTGACATTCTAAAACTATTAGCAATTTGCAGTTTTTATTTTTTATTATTTGTGTTTTTTGAGTTATTTAGCTTTATATTCAGCAGCTCTCCGGTTTGCAATTTCAGCAGTCTGGTTGCTAGGGTTCAAATTACCTTAGCAAATATGCATTGATAAGAGACTGGAATATGAATAGGAGAGGGCCTGAATAGAAAGATGAGTAACAAAAAGTAGCAATAACAATAAATCTGTCAACTTATAGAGCATTTGTTTTTAGATGGGGGTCAGTGAACCTATTTGAAGGCAAATCGTTAAAAAAACTATTATAAATAATGGAGACCACCTGAAAAGTTGCTTAGAAGTAGGCATTCTATAACATTTACTTCAATTTAAACCCCTTTAACTGTTTAGAACAAAAAAGTTTAATTGAGGGTAACCTGCATTAAAGGAGGTACCCGTTTATCCAGAGCTTGTCAGACTTTTTTATAGTTCAGGGATCTCCTTAGTCCAGTGATCCCCAACCAATAGTTTGTGAGCAACATATTGCTCTCCAACCCCTTGGATGTTGCTCTCCGTGTCCTCAAAACAACTGCTTATTTTTGAATTCCTGGCTTGGAGGCAAGTTTTAATTGTATAAAAACGAATTATACTGCCAAGCAGAGCCTCCAGTAGGCTGCCAGTCCACATAGGGGCTACCAAATAGCCAATCATAGCGCTTATTTGGCACCCCACTGGACTTTTACATGCTTTTTACTCTTTTTACATTTGCATGTGGCTCATGGGTAGAAAAGGTTGGGGACCCCTGGCAGCCCATAGCAAGGTTGCAGATATAGGAAAGCACTGTCGGCTATTTAGTAATTGTGCCAAGAATATATAGGAGAATGAACAAGTGTTCCCCCCAGATGTCGATAATTGACAAACTTAATCTTTCTTCTGGCATTCATTCTGAGCCACTACCCATGACAGAGACAGACCACGAGTTTGGAAACAACTGCCTTAATATAAAACAGGAATATGAGCACTGAACTGATCATAGTCTAATGATTTTGGGTCCTCCTGCGGACCTGTTGTTAATACCGTACACACACATTTCTGGTCCTACAGCTGTTGTAGGACTACAGATCCCAGCACAGAGTTGTCACTTTACCTGGCTCAAAGAAACCCCCATCTCAGAAGGCAAATTAGCAGTAAACGGATGTTTTCTTCAAGGCTACAGAGAAACCAGTGCTGTTGCAGCATGTGATTTAAGAATAAAGGGATGTAACTCTATCCTAGCATCCTCCCAGCCAGGCGAGCTGTGCAGGGGATGTGTTTATTGTAGCTGTAGCTTTAATGCAACAGAAGGTTGTTTATCTCTGTGTAAATGCCATGAGTCAAGATCCATCTCCTTTACAATTTTTTTTTTCCTCATCCATTCTCCCAAAGTTTTATGGTTATTTCTTTTATTTCTTTCAGTACTATGTGTGTGATTTGCCAGTACAACAGTTTAGGCTTTGGAAGCCATGGCAATTTGAGGCACAGTGGCTCACATTAAAGGAAAAAAAGACAGAGAGAGAAAGGAAAGCTGTTAGCAGGTATTGAGCTTAGCAAATAGATCTGGGTTCCAAGAGCACTGCTAAGCAGATGGCGTGGGGCACCTACAGAGTACAGAGTGCCCGCGAGCCGTGAAAGTGTTAATGAACACAGTAGCCAGACACTGCAGCTTGTAGAGAGTAGTGAATTGATTTAAAAGGTTTAATATGAGCATCAGCTTGCGCCTATTACTGCTAGTAAGCTGTACTGAGGTTATTTGTTCGCTTGGAAAAAATAGTGCTGCTTAGAATGAGCACATTAAGGGTAAAATTGCAGAGAAAACCCCATTACAACTTTATTGCTGGCAAATTGGAACCAAAGCTCGTCTGTATTTCAATTACTCAGTTACCAAAGAGATAAATCCTTTCTTCTATTTTTTTTTCTGCTCTCTCCCTTCCCTTTCTCTTTTTGCAGACGTTCAATCTCAGACTCTGTGATGAGAAATCCTCTTATTATACCCTACCGACAGCACGCGGTTTTTCTTAGCAATTTCGAGAAATTGTCCATTAAGTTCTTTTTATTACGTCCCAAAAGCTTCTAAGCTCACAAGACATTTATCACAGAGAAATGCCGGCCGACTCATCTCAAGGTCCCTCCTCCCCTGTCAGCGCCTCACCGGTTCCTTAACGTGAGTCGTGCTGTGTGTTTAACATGTGCTGCAATGGCTGCCTTTTCTATTTATTCTGCATCCTAATAAAAAAGCAGGAAATACTGGGACAGTGAGTTATATATGAGTCTTACCCATTATGACCAGGGATAGACAACTGCAGAACAGAGAGAATTGTATTTTAATGTGGAATCATAGAATCTCTTGGAAAATATCCAGTCTTTCTTCTGTGCATGCACAACAACAATTGCGTGTTCCCACGTGTAACTGGAATTCTGAGTAAAATGACCTGTAGGGATCACTGTTCCCTTCCCTTGAAATTGAGGGTATGGTGGAAAAAAGTAAAGCAGCATGACACAGAACCACAGATAATTTTTTCAGGACCAGTATGCTACCTGTGTATGTAACTGAAGGCGGTATAAGCCCCAAGAACTGGTCCCTAAATGACTGATGGGACATGCAATATAAGTGGCTGACTACTTGCAGAATACTATAGCACATACTATACTGCACAATCTGCTATGGTTTGTAGTCCATGTGGTTTGCCCTACAGATATGAACATTTTTTTTTAGTTAGCTAGTAGTAAGTTAAAAGCCATATGGGTTAGCACTGACGTTCTGCCCAAAACCTGGAAATATATGACTAATTAGAACTGGTTTGATTTTGGCATATTTTTAAGTTTGATTGCTAGATCAGTTCTAGAGTACCTGTGTGTGTTGTATATTTATTGGCCCCCACACACCCTGAGGTCTGCATGATACTGGACACAGCTCCACCATAAAGATGTATGTCTGTAGAAGCGACAGTTAGAGGACTTTACTAGGGCGATTAAAAACAAAAAATGGTGTGATAAATTTGCACCATTTGAGAGCAGGGGATGGTGGGAGCTAATGGGTTCATCCAGCACTTGACTAGACAGGATTCCCAGATTACTTGGCAGGTGAGTTAGGTGTTTTGGTAGGTTACGGGCATATCTATAGTTAGAGGTATAAAAAGAGGCCCAATTAGTGGGGTTGCTTCAGTACCACAGTCTGTCATCCAAGAGTGGGTCCCCACCCAGTGGTGTAACTACTGGGGAGTAGTGGGAGCGAATGCACCCAGGTTCGGCTCCCGTAAGGCCCGTCGAAGTCCCACGCATGCTGCAAGGCGCAGATCATTGCTTTCAGTGTTCAACCTGCAGCTGGCTGAAAAAAGCTAATCACTGATTGGTTGCTATGGGTTACTGCCCAGTGGCAAATTTGCCCAGTGTTTATAAATGAGACCCAAGTGTGTGTTGTGGCTTTAGTTATGCCATCTACCAAACCCATGCCTAGTGTTCAGCACCTTGGACAGCAGACATGTATATATCTTTAATGCTGCAGGATTCCTATTCCAATCTTTTGCAAGTCCACCATTTCTCTTTTCTTTTTTTCCTTTCTTCTTTTCCTCTTCCTCATGCACAGCCCCATGGCAAATTCACTGTACTGTAGTGTAGTCTGTGACACTAATCAGACATTTAGCTACTTGCTACCAACAGAATCACACTGTGTCAAGAACATCCTAGTGTCTGTATAATGGACACAACTAGGCCACCTGTAGTGTTTGTTTTTGTAGCACCACTACAAGTTTGTACCATGGTGAAAGCGCTAAGGCTTACCGAGGTTATAAAGGGATCATGCTTTTTTTTTTCTGAGGTTTCTGCTTATTAGAATAAGAATTGCTGATATGTTGATTAGACCCCCCTGTCTCGCCCCTCGAAGCGCAGCTTCTGGCTTCATCGCCAGAGAGGTGAGGCATGTGGCATAAAATCTATAATTGTAATCAAGTGTGTCTAAAAGCTGTCATTACCAGAAGCCACTCCAAAGTCAAGACAGCAATAAGGGACCCAGCAGAGGACTGCGACTCATCTCCACTGGGGGTAAGGCTAAAGAGATAGCCGCGCCGCTCACAGTCCATTCCTTCACCGAGGTGCAGACAAATAGCTCACCCTTTGCTCTCTCCTGGGAAATAGAATAGATGCAAGCAATTAAATGCAGTGTTTAGCCCTATTTTGTTGTCCATGGCTGCAACCTTTAAATTAAACCCCAGCATGGTCCTGAGGGACTAGGTGAAAGGTCAGCAATCAAGATGTCACTTCAACGCACATAGCACTGTGTGAGTGGAACAAGGTGTATATATATGTGTGTGTGTGTCGATGGATGTTGAGACTAGGGAAAGAACGGAGGCAGAAAAGCTTGATGTAAACATGAACATTGGAGAGTGAGAAATAAATCAAACAAATGCCTTCTAACCTGTTTCTATAGATCTAATATCTGATTTTTTTAGCCATTTATTAGTCTGCTAAATGAGAGTGACTTTTCTATAACCAGTCCAATAAAGTCTTCAAGTAAATAGCCTAATATTAGGCTTTTCCTTAAGTATGTCTTTCACAATAAGCTCTATGTATCCTGCATCTACATACATCTACATAATCCCCTACCTACTATCAGTAGCTTCTTAGTTCACCTCCTTCCCTCATTTTTCAGCAATTTTCACCTATTAATAAAATTGCACCTCAATGCAGTGGTTGTCAGATTTTTTTTGTCCATGCCCTCCCTCCATAGCTCAGAACAGTGTTACAGATGTGGAAAAACATTGATGTATCGGTCATTTAACCAATCTTCTAAGAATATCAAGGGCACCTAATAAGTTGCCATCCCAAATCCATTATTGAACTTCAGTCAGGGTGTCTGGTGTATCTAGGAGGCTTTCTACTACAATTTCACTAAGATTAAGGTCAGAGACACACAATCAGATTTGGGGAGATTAGTCGCCCAACGACAAATCTCCTCTTCTTCAGGGAGACTAATCTCCCAGAACTGCCTTCCCCTGCCTTCTCACCGGCTAGAATGAAAATCGCCTGTGGCATGGCAATCGGATCGCTTTGTTTTCCAAAGTTTCCTCGTGTGGCAACTTTGGGCGACTTTAGAAAACTAATCGCTCTAAGTGTCATCCCGTCGATGATTATTATTCTAGCCAGCGGAAAGGCAGGGGAAGGCAGTTCAGGGAGATTAATTGCCCTGAAGAAGAGGGAATTTGTCGCCGGGTGACTAATCTCCCCGAATCTGACCGTGTGTCTCTGCCCTAAAGCATTCAGACTAAACTCTCCACAACCACAACTCCAGGTCCCAGATGGGGATGGGGGTTTGGGAACCCAAGTGATCCTAATTGTGTTCCCTGTACTCAATATTTAACATTGCCTATAACCACTGCATAGAACTTCTTATTTACCTGACCATACAGATGTCCTTTACAGTTTTTATCTGTTGCTATTTATAAAACAGCCCCCAAAATACTCAAGCTGGCAGCTCATATGCTAATGGCAGCAAGGACAATGTAAGTTTCCCGCAATTTGGAAAAAAAACCACTACCAGCACTTTATGACAATAAGAAAGGTCAATTGGATCAGGCAATGGAAAACATAAGATATCAAATACAAGCAAAATCAAATCAACATCAAGTACAAGGGCTTCCCTAGGGGCTACAATTAAAAATGTTACAAGAATTCTCCCAAAGATGAACACTAGCTACAGCCTATCCTTACAACCTACTCTATTTTCACTTTTATAAGAACAATTTTTAATTGATGGTCAAATTGCATTGCCTCTATTATTATGGCTGACATCATAATATCATATGTTAACATGGGCCTGCATAGTTCTGGGTTGTCCAATGCCCCACACATACACAAATCTGTGTCATCAGTTCACCCAATTTTCTGTTTTGGCCAAACAACTGTAGCATAATCACTCCACTGTTTGATTATTCTTTGGGGTGTGCCCATCCTTCACAAACCATCAGAACATTTAGTCAGAATAAAACACACTGCATGTTAAAAAGTGTGCATGTAATGTAAAGTGTAGGAGGGTAAGGTTTTCAAAGCCCTAGGGATTGAGTTGGTCAGCTAGACTGGGTCCTTTATCCCAGAGCGGAGGGGGAGTAGTCCCATGAGGTTATAAAAAGGGATGCCCACATGTGCTCAGCCTCTTTCAATTGCACCCACTAATTGGAGGAATTGGGGTGTTACTGCTAGGACCTGAGGAGGAGGTAGACCTCACTATAGGCAAAGCAAGTGTCAGGTCAGAATCTTGTTATAGGTCACTTTAGGAGTGACAGTTAGGATCAGGAAAGTTAGTGAGCAACTAAGGCTCCAATAAGGAGTTTAATGAGAGGTACCATGTGGCACCTTTTCTGCCATTATAGGGACCCGAGTGTTCAGGCTCAGGATTAGGTTGATCCTGGAGTAATACACCTCTGTAGGCTTCACCTAGTGTTGGAGAGTTGGTGACCAAGAGTCGGGCTATACTACCCGAGAGAAAGTGGGTGAAGAAATAAAGAAGGGTCTGTGAGTACTCTGTATGTAATTGACCTGCTGCTACTTGATGTACCAATTGTATACCAACTGAGCACACACCCTGCATATTTAAAGTGACTGGCATCCTGAGAGTGTACCCACTGTTCAATAAATTTTTCCATTGTTTTTAAGAACCACTGGCGCCTAAAGTTATTTAAGAAAGAGTGAATGCTGTGTGCCCATACCAGAGTGGTATCCCTTCCTCCATTCCAGAAGCGAGGGCCCAATTGAACATAGTCTAATTATATCAGTGCCTACCAGGAGCTGCTGGGAGTTAGACTACTTGCAAGGGTCCTGGAACCAGTAAGCAGTAACAAAGGTTGAGGCACCCCTTACCCATACAAGTGTTATATAAGGATTACTGTACTGTAATAACAATAATACCAATAATCCAAAATTCCACCCATAAACTGACCATTTCTTTCAAAGAAAATAAGAATGTAATTTTTCCCTTAAAGTACTCTATATCCAATCAACCATTTATCACCAACTGCAGCTATTTCAGTGATATTATCTCTCTCCGCCATGCCTGCATCACTTTGAACTGCTCACCAAGTTGCTTTTGCACCATACTTGCCCCTGAGTCTTGACTTACTGCCTTCGATAGAACGAGAAGTATCTGCCGTCACTTGAACGATGCACTGTCTGTTTCCCTCAACGACACATACAACTTACACACACCTCCGCCCTGTCACATCACAAGCTCTGTCTCGTTTCTGCGTCTGTCTCAGAACTAGAGACGTGAGACCTTGTTACAAAAGTTGAAATTGCTCCAAATCAAAGAAGTCTTTCTTTCTCTGACATTTGAATGCATACAAACTCAAAGGGTTGCGAGACAACGAGCTTTAATTATAATATACATTTCTCCTGCCTAAGTCATGCCAATTACATCTGATTGGATATTTTCTTTATTCAACAAGCCCCTTTCATGTCATTTTAATTTACTGTCAAAGCAGTCGGAATATTGGAAACTAAATTATTTACTCCAGCCCATAAACCAATAATGTTCCATTTGTCTCGTACGGGGAGAGTCTGGGCTAACAAGATTATTAAGGACATTGCTTGTAATGGTGAATGTCCTTCACCGCGTTTCTGCTCCCGCTGCGCTCTGAGAAAGCAGACTTCAAAGCCCCCCGTGCCATTCCGTCACACCGCCTCTGATTTCAATTACTGCCTCTCTGGGCTGTGAGTGAGTGGATCAGACGCACTCCCTGCCCGCTGCTGTCAGACACACCGAGAGCTGCAAGCTCACAGGGGACCCATATTCCCAGCTCATGGGGAGAAAGATAGAGATATGGTCTCACAGTCAGCAAGCACAGTCATTCCCTTCTATTCCCTTTACTTCGGCTCAAGACTGATCAGTGCTGCACTGGGGTTCAAAATAGGCTTTCAAAATAAGATTGATTGTAAATTTTGCTTTAAAGAGTTTTAAATAATTTATCACACAAGGTTTGGTTTTTACAGTATGTAGGAAGAGTCAGCCTGACAGTATAAGGATATATGGGATATGGGATGTATAAAGGTTCCCAGCACTAAGGCTTTCCAGTATAATTTCTATCTACTTGCACATTCTCCAACTAGACACATCATAACCTGGGCTTGTATGACTTAGTAACTGGGCAAAAAAGGAAAAGGGATAATGCAATACAGTACTGAGACTGTTTACATAGGTTTAGGCTAGGGCCAGACGGTATCCTCTTCTTCTTTCATGTCCGGAACTCTGATGCAAACACACTTGGTGGATTTTGTGAAGAAACACAAGACTTTGTATTTTGTGCCAAAATCCGTAGAGAGTGTTCGATCCAGAGCCGACACAAGGGTTCCAGATGTGAAAGAAGAGAATACTGCTTGCGGATTTCAGCAGGCTGATTTCGGCTCGCCTGGCCCTAGCTTTAGCTGTGTCCAGAAGGAAGTACACAATCTGCAACATACAAGGGGAATGAGCTCTACATTCACGGAAACACAGAGGTAAAAGCAGGGAACTAAAACTGTTACACACAGGCAGAAGTGCATGCCTTATTTACCAAGGCATAATCATATGCATAGCGTTGCATTTTCATCCACAGTCTGCAGCTCCGCCAAAACATTTTGGGTCTTTCTGTAACTAAACTTTGCACCAATTCCTCCTCTCTCCCTTTTCTTCAAACCCCCCTTGAGGTCCAACCTTTAATCAGGGCCCTCTTTACTGATGACAAGGTCATAGATATAGATAAACATTGGTGTATCAGTTATTCAGCTGGAATTCCAAGAATATTGAGTACTGTAGATATGTTATGACCTCAAATATTGACCTTGAGACTAGGAGAACAAATAGGCATAGGGTAAGTCCCACCTGACATTACTGCTGGCCCACCAGACAGGGGGACCTCACAATCTCAGAACCACTATCCCAGGGATCCCCAACCTTTTTTACCCGTGAGCCACATTCAAATGTAAAAAGAGTTGGGGAGCAACACAAGCATGAAAAGACCCCTTGGGGTGCCAAATAAGGGCTGTAATTGGTTATTTGTAGCTCCTATGTGGACTGGCAGCTTACAGGATGCTCTACTTGGCCATATGCTTAGTTTTTATGCAATTAAAAATTGCTTCCAAGCCTGGAATTCAAAAATAAGCACCTGCTTTGAGGACACTGAGAGCAACATCCAAGGGGTTGGAGAGCAACATGTTGCTCACGAGCTACTGGTTGGGGATCACTGCACTATCCTGAGCTGCCTGCATTCACAAAAGCTATTATGCCATTGCCTAAAATAATTTGAGGAACACAAAAAAGAAGGTAATACTTCTACTATTTTTAGTTTCAGATGGGACACTGCCTATGGAAGATTGCTTCTCTTGTGGGCAACAAAGTGTCCAAAAATATACCTTAATCCAGAAGAATTTCTCTATTCCCCACAATTAAGCCGGACAGCAACAGTGATCAGTTTTCTCTAGGTGATGCTTTTGCTAAATGCACAGTAAAAGATGTTTTTTTCAATACTCATTAAAACTAATATGTTTTATTTTGCATGTACTTATTATGTCAAGTGTTGCCAGTTTGTATTTGCATCTCACCCCAATTCAACAGAGCTACATGAAAAGCTAAAGGCACAATATGTTATATATTACAATGTATATAAGAAACAAATAAAGTGGAAACTAGAAGAGAGGACTGAGTGGATTGTTTGGCTGTTTACCTGCACTCCTACAATGCAGATCAAGTTTAATCTCACCGAATGGATAGGAGATACTCAGTGATGAATAGACTGGCACAGGGTGCACACTGCCAGGGGCTAGAAAAAGCCAGTGTTGACAGACAAAGAAAAGTGAAGAAAAATACAAGGTGTTGAGGTGTCTGGCTGCAGGCCTTCGTAATTTATGGCACTAGAGTCTGTTTTAGGCTGTGTTACCATTTTGAAGCCTAGTAAAACTATGTAAACATTGTACAAATAATTATAGCAGCAGACAGGCAGGCAACCTGTACAGTGCATGAGACTCTCAAAATGCATAATTTCATTTAAAAAAAACCCACACTAGCAATGCAATGTGTAAACTATCAAAATTCAGACACCGTAAGTTGGTCTGTAGACATGGTAATGGACTGAACACGAAAGCCATTTTCAGATAAAAAAATCTTAATTTTTACATTTAAATTACAAGGACTACTGAGGATAGTGCAACACAGCATCAATTTCATACGTTATTTCATACGTTAAATAACAAGGGAGGGTAAGTTCCCGGGATCTGGTGGATAATAAGCATATAAGTAGGAAAAGAGTGTGAAAGATCAACGTATCACAAGTTTACCCATTACTTGTAAAATAGCCACAGGAATAGCTTTGTGGCTGTGCTATAGCATTAACAGTGAGTTAGTGCCTTTAATAGTAGGAGTAACAGCCTCTAGGAAGACTGCAGGTAGAGTAGGGAGAGATGGTGCCTATAGTAGCAGTGGGGATAATGGCTCTGAGAAGAGACTGTGGTTGTGGGATAGCAGGTATAGTAGGGAGAGATGGTGTCTATAGTAGCAGTGGGAATAATAGCCTCTGGAAAAGGAATGTGGCTGTGGGATAGCAGGTATAGTAGGGAGGTCTGTTGTCTATAGTAGCAGTGCCATTATGATTAATAGGGAAAAAAGAAAAATATATAGGAAGGCCGGTATTTTTTTTCAGGAAAGGTGGCAACCCTACCTACTATACCTACTATCCCACAGCCACAGCCCCTTCTCAGAGATGTATAGTAGTCTATAGTAGCAGTGCCACCATCACTTCCCAGATGCTATGATCACCCTGCTATCATAGGCATCATCTCTCCCTACTATTTCTGCTATCCCACAACCACAGTCTCTTGCCAGAGGCTACTATTGCCACTGTTACTATAGGCACCATCTCTCCCTACTATATCTGCTATCCCACAGTTACAGTCCCTTCCCAGAGACTATTATCCCCACTGCTACTATAGACACTATCTCTCCCTACTATACCTGCTATCCCACAGTCACACTCCCTTCCCAGAGACTATTATCCCACTGTTACTATAGGCACCATCTCTCCCTACTATACCTGCTATCCCACAGTCCCTTCCCAGAGACTATTATCCTACTGTTACTATAGGCACCATCTCTCCCTACTATACCTGCTATCCCACAGCCACAGTCCCTCCACACAGACTATTATCCCACTGGTACTATTGTCACAATCTCTCCCTACTATATCTAAAGCATACTGTATTGCCAATTAAAATGTTCAGAATACCCCTTAACTTATCTTTGTTAGATTTTTAGTTTTGTAGTTTAGAGAAAATACATATTTCTAAAAATGTGTTGTTTTCTGGAGTCAACTTAATCTTAGGGGCTTTAAAAACATATAAAAAAACAGTGGGCGTGTTCTTCAATAAAGAAGAGAGCTGTTTATTATATGAATGGACTACAACTTTAGACCCTATATCCAATATTAAATACAAAATACAGCTGTTCCTCCCATTATACAGCTCTCTGCACTAACAGACAAAAAATTGTCTTTTCAAGTTACGTATGTATGTATTTATATTGCTATGTATAGCAGTTCAGGTTGGTTGGTTGGATAATCCATAAACTATCTTGTATGCTATTAGCTTTAGTGAGCTGGTCAATTAAGAGCATGTTAATTTTGTACATGTTTAAACTATAGTTTGCCACTTTATTTCATTTCTATGTACAGATAAGGAACATGTAAGCTTGATTCAAATGGAAATGCATTAATGCATTTTAAAGAAGACCTTTGCCAATTAAATGCAAGTGTGGCTTACAAGATCTATGATGCAATTTGTGGGCAGATTACATTATTTTGCCATTTTAAAGCTAGTTATTTATCATGACAATCTAACTGCAGGTTAAAGAAAGAATATTTTGCAAAGCCCTTTGCTGTAAACAGCATTTACATTAGTTAATTTGCAGAAATACATTCATAAAATGATAAACATTTACTGAAAATGATCTCACTACAAAATGTCCATAGCCACATACTGGATAAGAATGGCTAAAGGTACTTTTCCCAAAGAAGCATTTATTTAAGATTGCAAGGTTCCATACATCCTATGTATTTTGGAACATGAAACAATTTATGTAACTGTGTATATGCATATATATATTGATTGAAATGCTGTACGTTTACTGTATTGTACAATGGTGTTTATAAAAGTAGCTTTATATAAAGATAGCTAGATATCTACACACAATTCTACCACTTATCTATCTACACCCATCATTCCTGGTACATTTTATTAAGGTATTTTTTTTCCGAAAAGGTGGGAACCCTAGGCTTGACTGATATCTTCTAGTGGGACCCGGGAATGCCAGCCCAACACTGGGCACTTTCATCCTGTTGAATATTGAATCCTTAATAACCAATGGGACTCGTATGAGAATTATGTGCTTTTTAGTTGAACTGGGGCCTTCATTTTTGTTCCCATTTTCAAAAGAAAAAGATTTTAAAAGGGGGTAGAGGTTTTCATAGGGCTCTCAAATAACTATATAGTTGCTTCCAATTGGTGTGGCTCTATTATTATTATTATATTATAGGGGATATTAGAGCCGTGTCATTGACTGTAGGCATCTATTTACAGTATAAAACCTCTATTTTTGCACTGGGATTTATAAATTGCACACAAATTGCAATGTTTTTTTACCCCACAAAACAAACTACAAAACACAAAAGTTCTAGCACTTTCAGCGTGTTATAGCCTGGCTTTCACCACCAATAAGGGAAGCCCTGTGTAACAGACATTGAAGAAACCTCCTATGGAAGCAACAATATGTGTTGGAAACTGCATTAAGCATCCAACGGAAAGAGGAATCCAGCAATATATGTTAGCACTGATAGCCCTAATGCTGTTATGATACTTCAGCGAAGGCTTTCAGTATGAGAGATGGAAAGAGAAATATTATTTTGTGTGCTGAAATATTTATAACCCAGTAATGCATGCCTCTGAAATCCTCCCACTGGCAAAACATTGAGGAACCTGGTTAGGGGGATGTGAATCTTCCTTTTATTAACTGTTTTACTTTTACACAACCATTGAAAAAGATTGCCTGTTCTTCTGAGAGGGGACACAGTAATCCTAATATTACATTGTCTCTATAATAAAAGATATAACTAAAATCCAAGTAAAGAAAACATAAGGGTTCAATGCACTACAACATTTAAAAATCCTACCCATGCGTTCGCATTTTAAAATTTTAATTTGTCTATATAAGTTTCACTATAGTTGTAATATGCTTATTGACTTTGCAAGAAGACTTGGGGCCTACCAACAAGCCTCCCTGTTTGCATTATATTTAATCTATATAGTCCTGAGATATTGCATTTATTGGCAAAAGGGGCAGATACGTTTAGGGTACTAAGAAGGGCCGGTGGTAGAAAGATGTACCTAGTGCCTTCAATGAAGGTTTTTTATGCACCCATGTATTGTTGTGCCTGAAGTTACGGGGGTTATTGGGTTAAAAAATAAGTCCTTAAGCCTGTACTTTGTAAAGTATAAGCTGAATACTAACAATATAAATATAAGTAACTAACAATAATATTTGCTCTCTTGCTTTCTAATACCACAAATGGTGTGGTCAGGCAAACTGCAATATTTGTAACAATTACCATAACTCCACAATTCATGTGGCTGGAGGGGAGACAATTTGATATGCCAGAGATAGAGTCACACAGGCCCCATACTAGTGCTTGTCTGTTTATCTTTTGGTTTCCTTAATTTCCTCTATTGACGCCATAGTTATAGAGCATATATCTCACATGATCTGAAAGTAACACACACCATAATTGCCAGCAGAACAGGTTAGAGCACACTCTCAACAACCCTCCAAGAGTGCAGCTTGGTGCTCAGTAATGGAGCATTCGGCAACCTTTCGTATAACGTTTAAAACAGAGATACCGGCACTCAAGGCATTTGCTTGCAGGGAAACCCTTGCTTTTATTATTTGTGTGGAAGTGCAACGTTTCGGGGTCACGTGCTTGACAAAGGCGCATGGTCCGGAAACGTTGCACTTCTGCACAAATAATAAAAGCAAGGGTTTCCCTTCAAGCAAAATGCCTTGAGTGCCGGTATCTCTGTTCTAAACACGCCATAATTGCTACATTGGCTGTAAATAAGAAATCCATATACATATTTATCAGCCGACTGTTGCTCTTTTGCATAAATGTGCAAGAGTTGAGGGTGGAGCATAAAATTTAACCCCTTTTAAGGGCTGAAATGGGGGAGCAATTCTAACTTACACAAATAAAGCAAAATGTAAAAGAGAATATGCTTTAAAGGAAAACTGCAACACATTTCATTTGAGGGGTTGTTCACATTTACGTTAACTTTTAGGGGCACATTTACAGCTCGAGTGAAGGATTAGAAAACAAAATACTTCGAATTTTGAAGTATTTTTTTGGCTACTTCGACCATCGAATTGGCTACTTCGACTATGACTTCGAATCGAACGATTCAAACTAAAAATCGTTCGACTATTCAACCATTCGATAGTCGAAGTATTATCTCTTTAAAGAAAACTTCGACCACCTACTTCGCCACCTAAAACCTATCGAGCACCAATGTGCATAGGCTTTCCTTCGATCGAAGGATTTAATCGTTCGATCGTACGATTATTCCTTCGATCCTTCGATCGAACAAATTGCGGTAAATTCTTCAACTTCGATATTCGAGGCCGAAGGATTTAACTTCGATGGTTGAATATCGAGGGTTAATTAACCCTCGATATTCGACCCATAGTAAATGTGCCCCTTAATGTGTCATAGAATGGCCCATTCTAAGCAACTTAGTGCTGTTGGGTCTATTGATGCATGGGAACCCTGGAGCTAACTCCACCTTTGAACCGGGTGATAACACTTCACAGGGAGCACAAAGGTGAAACTCCCCCAGAAACTGCTATGATGCAAAAATTATGGGGGTAAAAAAATCATAAATGTCTTTAGCAATGAAGATCTGTGCCTCAGAAGACGGCACCAGTTGCTCCCCATTTTAATTAATGGCGACTAAAAGAAATGGAGTGGAGTGCAGAAACCTGTACAATTCTTTGGAAGGCAGTGTGAAAATGGGAAAAAAGGGTGTCCTACACCTGTTTTTTTTAACTTTACACAGTGCCTTCCTAATAATAAATGACCCCTGTTATGTCTACATTTGCAAAAAGCCAAAAAAGCTACTACCCCCCAACCCAAAAGGTTTTCTATAGCAGATTCCCAACTGGATCATTTTTCTCTATTCAGTAATACACTCTTCCCTAAGCTCTAACAACAGGGACACTGTAACTGGCAAGTCTATGCAATTGCCTAAGCTTCAGACAAAATCTATAACGGGTTTCATAGGGACGTGACAAAACTATTTTATATATACAAAATAGTCATCTAAAAGACAGAACAAAGAATGCAAAAGGCTTTGGCAGTGGTCTGACCTAATGTTTAAGAAATAAAATGAATGGGTCAATAGATTGACCAACAGACTCAGAGTTGATCAATATTCACTGCTGAGGGCTGGACGATTATACACAGTGTATAGTTGGTGAAAGAAATAAAATAAAGCAGAAAAGCAATGAATGGGTGTAGAGATGCAGATATGTCGTCAGCAGCTGGAAAAAGCATAGCATATTTGTTTGAATGAAAGACAATTTTATAATATTGCTTTAACCTCCTTATGTATTAGATGAACCTGCCAATAACTACCTCCATCCCCCAATATCGCACAAAATCTTAGCTAGAAAACTGGGTTTGATACTAGTCTGGTACAAAATCAGGTACAAATGGTTAGGGAGTATTTACTAAAACTCGACTTTTTCTCACTGTAATAAAAAAAAATTTGACTAAACTCCCGAATCCCCTTAAAGGGGACCTGTCACCCTAAGAAATAATTTCAATTTTTTTTCTATCATGTTAGTTGAGCAAAATAAACTTTACTTTACACTGTATTTATTATTTAAATTTTGTTTCCTTCTGTCTTGGAATTATACAATAATAGCAAACAGGCAGCAGCCATTTTGTGGACCCATTTATTAAGGGAAATTGTGTATCACCCCAAAATCTTGTGTATACACCAGAATGGGGGACCTAATGTCCATGTGCAGTGCCGTACACAATTATAGAGACTGAGGAGGGAAGGGGGAATGTGGGGAGAGCAGTGACATGTAGGAAGTGCTGAATGGAAAGTGAAAGTAATTGACTGTCCCTCCTCTATGCCACGGGCATAGAGGCGGGGCAGGTAATATTTGATTGACAGTTTAGATATTTAAACACCTTTATAACAGGTATGGATGTTTTAATGAAAAATATTTTTGGGGTTTCATATTTACTTTGCAAAGGACTTTCATTACGAAGCTTTTTATGTGTAGGTGACAGGTCCACTTTAATTTACCAATAATTCTTCGCGAAAAAGTCAGTGTAAAAAAATGTTGTGAAAAAGTTGTGTGTCAATTCGAATTTTGTGACATTTTTGAATTGATGCTCCAAAAACTCAACTATATCGGATTGTCGCATCGACAACTCAAATTTATCAGATGTTGGATGTTGCTTGCCTTGCTCCTAGTGGGCTCAGGGTCGGACTGGCCCGGCAGGACACCGGGAAAAAACCCGGTGGCCCCCGACCCTCATGGGCCCCGCTGGGCCAGACCCCCCTCTCTCGATGTAAGGATTCTACAAAAAGTTTGTGTTGCATAAAAACCATTAGTACTGCCAAACAAAGCCTGCTGTAGGCTGCCAGTCTACATAGGGTCTACCAAATTACAATTACAGCCCATATTTGGCACCCCCAGGAATTTTGTATGCTTGTGTTGCTCTCCAACTTTTTTACATTTGAATGTGGCTCAAGGGTTAAAAAGGTTGGGGATCCCTGAAATATATGATGTCTTCATTGTTATTTGTAAATAGTAGCTGGCAAGATTTGTCATTGAATCCAACTATTCCTTGCCGGATGGGCAGACATATTTATATAGAAACGAATCACTTATTTTGCACTATGCTTTCCTTTGCTGGAATATCTGCTTCTAAGAGATTCAACAGAGGAGCTGCCTTGTAACAATGACTGATCCTTATGTGACCTGCAAACTGTCCATAGGTTCTAATTCTGCAGTGACAGATGCTCAAGAGCTTGCTAATTAAAGCTCTATTGAAACTCACGCTTGAAGTCACCCTTTGACAGATTAGTCTGGCTTGTTGGGTTGATTTGCTTCTTCTATCTTCCAAAATTCTCTCTCTCAAGAACATCAGTTTGCAGGTATCTTGCTAGATCTCTAGCTGAATCTTGTGATCTTGTATTCTATCCCTGGACCTCTGAGCTGGATGTGTTTGTTAGTTTTTATTTAGTCAAGAAGTTCCACCTCCTACCACAATTGATGGAATTCTCAAATGTTCTTCTATTACCATTTTACGGCATTTTCGATAATAGTTATAAACAATGCATGGGAAGTAAGATAATTGATTTGATGAGTAAATGGACAGCCAGACATGTATGATGTACAATGAGAAAACTCACAGTGAAAAGTATGATACATATTGTCCACAATGTTGGGGCCTGAGTTATTATGGATAAGGGGACCTTTTTGTAATTTGGTGCAGCATACCTTAATGCTTCTAAAAACATTTAAAGATGATAAAGTATGGGTATATGCTAGTTTAGCTAACATGTAAGGTAGTGTTTAAGTGTTACAGAGACAAAACACATCAACGGCCCACATATTTCAGAATTTCTCGATAATGGGGTTAATAATAAACCCTACACCTATACTGGTTATTGAAAAAACAATTGTAGGGTTCGCTAAGCACATAACTAACAGACACTGTGATTGGCTGAACAGAATTAGAGAGATACAGTGAAAGAGACAGAATAGAGGTTTTTTTCCCTAGAATTCTAGCATAATTAAAATATAATGTAGTGCTGGCCTGAACTGGTAACAGTTGTGTGTTTGCTGCAGAAAGATTACTATAGCTTATATAATTAAAGCTGCTATATAGCCATGGGGGCAGCCATTCAAGCTGGAAAAAGGAGAAAATACCCACTGTACATAGCAGATAACAGATACTGTAAAACACCATTGTATTCTACATGGCTTTTCTGTTATCTGCTATGTAACGTGTGCATTTTTTCCTTTTTTTCCACCTTGAATGGCTGCCCCCAAGGCTACACAACAGCTTGTTTATATAAACTACAGTAGTCTTTCTGTAGCAAACACACAGCTTTTACCAGTGCAGGGCAACAGTATATTATATATTAATTACTTTAAAAACCTTTAATTTATTTGGTGTTACTGTTCCTTTTTGGTCTGTTCTTAGCATTGCAATTAATCCTATGAGAATGTAAATACCAGTGTGAAGCAGGTGGGGAAAATACATCAAGAACACTAGATACAAATCAGAGCTGTTTAGCTGGAGACACTGGTTTTTGTTTTGGCCAGTTTCAGTGGTGTAACTATAAAGGAAGCAGACCCTGCAGGAGGGCCCTAGGAAAAGGGGGGCCTGGTGCTGCGGCCTCTATAGCTACCAAGAAACCCCCCCTTACCCAGCAACTCTCTTACCTGCGGCAGGGAAGCAGAGCATGTTTGCACAGGGCAGGGAGTAGGTGGAGTCAGGGTGGAGAGTGGGCGGGGTCTGAACATGGAGTGGGAAGAAGCAGGAAATAGGCAGAGGCGGGAAGTGGGCAGGAGGGTGGGGATCGGAGTGCACTGGGCCCTTTTGAAGATTTTTTGCATGGGAGCCCGATGCACTCTAGTTACGCCATTGCCCAGTTTCAAGGAATTTCTGCCCAAAGCCCTACAGATTTCTTGGGAATGTACTGGCACCGATGAAATCCAAATCCAAACTAAGCTCAGTTATTCAACACATATTTACATGGAGAGCTCTTAATATAACGTATGTTAATTATAACTGCTAGGGTACGAGGTCCATTACAGAGTCCTTAGAAATGAGAACATTGTAATCAACTGTGCGATTCCTGATATAAGGCACTGAACAAGAATACAAAATGCCAATTGCCATTACTGCGAGGGCGGTGCTGGAGTTCAGGTCTAGGCCTGCCTTGTGATAGAACAAAAATATTGACATACTTTGAGAAGTTTGACAAAACACAGAAAAAGGGCCGCTCTGAAAAAGGTCACACTGTGTAGGAAAATGATGAATATCACATGGTAACAGTGGGCAAAAATACCGTTATAAATACAGGGTCGTGGATTCATGGAATAACCTTTCACTAAGAGTGGCAAAAATCAATAAACTATGGAAATGCAGAAGATGACCTATGGCTATCCCATACATAAATGAAGGTCAGAGATCTTGTAAGATTATGCAGGGAGCTAACAGGCTAAATGGGCGTTCCAGTGCGCCTGCTCTCTGGCCCCCACATCCAGTGTTTCTACCTGAGAAATCATTTGCCGTTATTATTGAAGAATTTGAACCCGCGCTGCTAAACCCACCACTCTGACTTGGAAAACGGATGCGTTATAGGAGCAGCGACCAAAACAGCTCTCCTCCTCCTCCTAAGCCAAAAGCAATTTCTTTTTCTAATTTTAGTTATGCACAAGCCTGCGGGCATCATGAGCGTTTAGTAATTAGTTTTATAATTACTGCTGTTTTGCTCGCTGTCATTCAATTTTTCTTACAGCCCGGCCCGGGAATGCAATGTCTCTTGCCCACAGCTGTGGAAATTGCTCTACGATTAGAAAGCAAAAAAAAAAAAAACGAGAGAGGGGGGGAGGTAGAGATAAAGAACAGCAACAGCCTTTGTTGGGTAAGATGTTATGCCAAGAGTTGCCCACTGTGTTTAACTCTTTCTAGTGTTATAATGACTGCAAACCATCAGGCAGCAATAGAGAATACCCACCAGTTTGACTGGAATTCATGTATTTATGGGGAACTATTGCGAAAATGAAAATTTAATGTAAGCTACATCATACTGAAATAAGAAACTTTATAAATACAATCAATTGGACATTCTGTATCATTTCTCAAATAATAAAGTTTATCTTCTCTATTCACTATCTGTTTCTCTCCATTTTATCTTCATGCACGAATTGGGTGTCAGATTTTCATTGACAGTTACAGCCAAGATATCTTATAGGGAAGGCTTTCTTTCCTAGCAGATATATTAGAGTTCACACAAATAACTGATTCCAGTACAAACAAAATCTAACAAAATAACTGCCTTTGGCACAAATCCTGCATGTAGAGAGACAGGATTTCTGGCGATTTTAATATGAGTGAGCTCTAATACATCTTCTAGGCAAAAGAAGTCCCTTAAAACATATATTGAATGTAACTGTCATTCAAAATAAGGCTCCCAACTCCTGCATGAAGAGAGAATGAAGAGAGAAAGATACTGAGAGTAGTGATGGGGTAGTGATGAGTAACTTTATATATTTAAAAAACATTTTATTTCAGTATGAGGAAGCTTATATTAAATTTTTATTTTCGCAACAGTTCCCGTTTAGAACCTTTATAGGGATTTGTGGGCAGGCCCGGACTGGCAATCTGTAGGTTCTGGCAAATGCCAGAGGGGCTGCTATAAGGTCCCATAGAAAGTCACTATTTAGTGGGCTGTTTGGGCCTCTATGTGGGTTGATTGGGCCTCTGTGTACCTGATGCCAGGGCCTATTTTAATTCTCAGTCCGGACCTGTTTGTGGGATAATGACGCTAATCAGAAGGGATGCAGGAAAGTATGAAGATTTAAAAAATTAGTTACAATGACATAACAAGCTAAAGCAAACCTGTAAGTAGCACCTCGTCAATGCCGGTGTTAATTCCAGGGCTCCCTTGCATCTGTCTGACCTTTCATTTTTATTCGCATGTACTGTAGTTTATCCCAACAGGCAGGATGGGAACATTTGAGCTACATACAGATTGTACGCATATTACATGGGAGAAGATAACCTTTATATGAAGCATCCAAGAATACTGAATTTTGTGTCCATTTTAGCACTTTAGTGTTCCAAAAACACTATGCCAGCATCAATGTGTTAACTGGGTTCACTTGCTGCCATAGGCACTGGACCTTCGACCACCACCCCTCCATTCAACAATCAACACATGCACAGTACAATCAAACCCCACGTGTCAGGTGGCAGGCTGGGGGGATTTAAAAAAAAAAAGGAATCCAAAGACTGCCCCCCTAAAGCCGACCTCTTAGGCACAGGCCCTCGGATGCCTATATAGAAAATATGATCTTGGCTAGCATACGTATAATTGTTTGGTAAGCACAGATTAGCAGGTAAAATGATTCCCAGTTAGTTGGAAAGAAGGTCCATGTGCACATTTGCCCAGTGTAATAACATGAGTATAGTTGAATTTCATTAGCAGTGGAGCATTTACAGCACTACCATAAATCCTCTGCTGATTAACACCCTGTGATAATGGGAGTATAACCAATAAATCTGCCCTGTTGGTAGGCCTTACGGGTCAAGAGAGCTAGAGTTGGTGGTGCACATAGTGAGAAATCATTGTGTAATTAGCAGAAACATTTAAGGTTCGGCTTACAGACCTTCAAAGTGCAGTGCAGTTTTATGCATCTCACCATACAGCAATACAATATTAATTGGTTTCAATCTGCCCTGGGGGTCTGTACCCAGTAGAATGTAGACAAATGCTGAACATGGAAAAAATAGCGATGACCAAATTTTTCTCTGTTCAGTTTCAGTTCAGTCTCCAGTCCTGTTGATACAAACCTACAAAGTGAAAGCAATTAGCACTTGTGCGGCTAAGTGCTTAAAGGGTTAGTTAACCATCGAATTGACTTTTACTATCATGTGACCATTAATATCGTAAATGCATTGCAATAGGTATTTATTAGTGTTTTTTTTCTAATTATTGAGCTTTTGGTTCAGCAGCTCTCCTGTTTGGGCCATTGAATATGAGTAGGAGTGGCATGAATAGAATGATAATGTTACAATAAATAACTATAACATTAAAACCCCACAGAGCATTAGTTTTTTGTCTGCCAGGGTCAGTGACCCCTCATACCATCAACCACAGAGAATGTTTAATTACAAGCTGGAAAGAGGAAGACCACACAAGAAGTTATGTTATGTTGATTCAAAGCATATGAAAAAGACTGCACCTTTTTAGGGATGTATCCTGAAAGATGGGTAATGGGTACCTTTTTATTCCTATGTTGCATAACCAGTTTACTGGCTGTAAGACAAAAAATTTAATCTAAATTCTGATAAATTCACTCTAATATTGAAGCTCAGTTACTCTTGTTCTCCAGTGACCCTGTTTATAACTGTAAGTGAGTAGCAAGGGAAAAAGTAATACCTCTGAAGTGCTGGCAATCCCTTGTTATGTCCTGCATGTCATGTCATATTTGTCAGGCATCTGCTGATGGTCTAATAAATTATGCTGGGCATAGTAAATGTGCCCCCTCACCTAATGTTTTTAGCCACAGACGACTGGAGCTGTAGGTTATCTTCTGGTTTATGATGTGTCACTGTCTGTCAGAGCTCTAACCAGGCAAAAGTGCAGCCTTATTAGTAGAATGCCATATTATCATATGATTTCCAAGAGTAAGTTATTGGTTCATATCAACTGACAGGACCCAACTGTAAGTAAAAGGGGGACTTAAGGTATGCATGGAACCTTCTCAATAGAGGCCCAAACAATGGACATATTTCTAGGAAATCCCATCAGATGAAGATGTCATTAGCATGTCGATGTGGTCCTCTACCAATGGGGCTACACAGGCATCCATTGTGATCCAGTCCTTGTCCTGGGGGTATTTGATCAGATCAACCTGATTTGGCCAAGCACATGGTTGACAAATCAGGCAAAGACCCACTTGATTGGCACGTGCCTGTATTTTTTTTGCTGGGATGGAAGGAAGCAGCTTCTTCCCCTAAAATTCACAGGGAGGCTGATATGTATATTAAATTATCCCGAATATTCAATAAACCAATGGGCAGCCAACTTAGTAGACTTCAAAAAGAGGTTCTAAGTTGAAAGCTCTATTAAGACTTAAGGCTAGAAGGGTTTACATCCCCTTAAAGCGATGCACAGGTTGATTTTAAAATGAAATGGCAGTTGTGCAGTCTCTCACGTTTTGCTATGTTACATATGTTTATAAGTTAAGGTTGCATTTCATTTTTGTGTTTTATGTCCAAATGCAAATGCAGTTGTGGTGTAGCTGTTTTGGATTGAGGGTTGGAAAGAGATTCGCACATGTCGTGTGCCAAACTACTACAAGCCCCAAGCCAGAGACACTTTAATTTGTGTGATATTAATTTTCAGTTAAATTTTATTAAATTGGAGAGGCAAATAAAAACATGCACAATTCCTGTTTTCTCTCTGATGACAGAGGGACCTGGGATGTTATGTGTGTTGGCTGGCAGAGAGATGGTTAAAACGAGACAGGCTATGTTTGCCATGCTGTCAGTCAGCAAGTACACCGGACTCATTAATCTGCCATCTTTGTTTACCTCATCGCACAGACTGATTAAATGAATGATTGCTGACAGCTCTCTGAATTTTTATTGTGTATTCCCCGCCAGCAAAGAACAGTTTAGTGTCACTGTGAGTATGAGGCTAAGAGCAATGAGGATCCTTCTAGGTTCTAAACAGAGAGAAAGGTTTGAAGTCTTTACTGTGGAGCGGATTCAGAGCCTGATACTTTAGCTGTGATTGTGTAAAGCCACAAGGCAGATTAGTTAATTCAAACAGGGCAAAAGAGGGAGCCAGTGAGGAGCAGGGAGGTAAGAGTTTGGTAGACTTAAAGTGGAGATTGGTAGACTTAAAGTGGAGATTGAATATATAGCTCTAGGCGCTCTGAGTTTTATAAGTGATCGTGTGAAAAGAGTCAAGAGTAACATATTGTGGGTTGCATGTTTGGAGGGTGTTACTAAAGTGTGAAGCACCAAGAACTCTTTTTGCAAAATACCTTGGTGGATGCATTTCCCAGTGCTCACACTTATAACTCATATTAAGGCAAGTATCAAAGACTGATCCTGTATTTGAAATATCTGTGCAAGCTTAACAATGCCATACCTTTAACAGAGGTGTTCGGTGGAGGACCTTCTATACGTAGGTTCCAGGGTGGGTCACCCTGGTTGGCAAAGTCTCTCATCTTCAGGTAGCTGATGGTCAGCCTGATGATGGATGCCTTATCAAGCTGACTGGTGATGGCTCCAGGGAGCGGGAGAAGTTTGGCCAGCTCGTAAAACTCAAAGTTCTCCTTCCCACGTCGAGAGCGAGCCGCGTCCCTCGACTTTTCTTTTCGCAGAGCTTGTAAACTGAAGGTGAGAGAGAAGGTTTGTCATTTGGGTGCATACAAACCACAGTTGTTCACAATGCTTTGCATACAGTAGTGATCCCCAACTAGAGGTTCTTGAGTAATATGTTTATCACCAACCTCTTGGATATTGCTCCCCATTGGCCTCAAACCTTATGTTTGAATTCCTGTCCTCAAGACAAGTTTTGGTTGCATAAAAAACAAGGTGTATGCCAGACAGAGCCTCCTATATGCAGCCAGTCACATAGGGGCTACCAAAGCCAATCACATCCCTTATTTGGCAATCACAGTAACTTTTTTTTGGGTTGCTCCCCAACTCTTTTTATATTTAAATGTGGCTCTTAGATAAACAAAGTTGGGGACCACTGGTGTACAGCATAAACAGATCTGGCTCCTGAGGGAGCTGAGCCATAGATACTGCATATATATTCTGTCCTAGAAACTCGACAAAACGACTATAGTTGTCATGGATGATTGGATGATGGATATCTTCAAACTGCAGTCAATGGAGTCAATAAAAGTATGGAACGCGGAGTCAGCTGCTACTCAAACTGTACCTAACCATGGTTTCTGATGATAATGACACCTTGCTGTCAGAACTGCTGCAATCACCATTGACTACAACAGGAAGCAATCCATAACAAATACCAGGAATTTTTACCTCCCCAAGCCATCATTTAATTACCAAGTTGAGCAACTTGGTATGCCGCAAGTAATTTATTTCTCACGTTCCATCACAATGGACCCAGGAGATAAGTAAAAGTGTAACTACACCTCATTCACAGAAACATGTTAGATTTCTTTTCACTAAGCTCGGAGATATTTTATCTTTATTGGAATACTGTGGGTTTTCTAAGCCAAGTTCCCCATTTACAACAACTCACTGGTGTCACCTTCTATTGATCAGTGCAGTAAGAGCATGGAGACAGAAGGCTGTCACTGAATGGTTATAAATATGCATATGCCTCCCAGTTATAGAGAGACATACACACGTACACAAATTCAATTAGAACTCACAGGCATATAACATGTCACCCTGTCATTCAATTACAGCTATTGGTTTCTGATAATAACATCATGGAGAATGGCAATTATTGGCCCTAAATATGAAAAGTCATATGAATGGAAGTCTATTTTGATAAGCATTAAATAAACTAATCTCTCTTTTTTTTTCTACCCAAATCTGACAAATAGGAACTGAGCATTGGTAAGCTGCATCTTTGGGCACATAACAAATTTTCCCACCTGGCCTCTAAATAAGGGCTATGCTTAAGTGTATTAATATGCTTCAAATCTTCCCCACTACCCAATGCACACTGCTCTGAATAGTAAAATGTGTTCCATGTAAATAGAGAACACTTAAGCCAATTTATTAAGTGGATTGCCACGGATAACGGAATAGGCCAAATGAACATTGGATATGGTACGGGTTAATCCTTTTCAATCCACCAATTCCCATCTCTTATCTGTGCATGAGATCTTCCCAGTTCTGTATGGATTTTCCTGTACATACCTTCTATTAATCAATTACTGTGGCCTGTGAGATATGGAGGACATTCGACATCCTCTACTTGCCCATCAAAAATTCATCAAAAGGCTATATCTGTGCAGCTTTGAAGGCACCCTCCACCTCTCATGTTTCGTTGTCTAGCGATCAGAGGCTTCACCTGTTCCTCCTTAACCCAGCCTCTGTAATAGGTTCCTTGTACAAGCATGCAGAGCATCTTGGCATCTAACACGGGAACAATCACAATGGAGCCAACCTCGGTACTCATGGGAAACCTGGAGCTGCTCCACTCTGTAATAACCCTCACAGTCATAGACCCCTTATCCAGAAAACCCCAGGTCCCAAGCATTCTGCATAACAGGTCCCTTACTTGTGCAGGTATACAGATATTGTCAAGTTGTTGCTCATTAGCAGGGACAGGACTCCTCCTGCTGTGAAGGAAAGTCTTGTGAGTCAGTTAGTTGGGTTGAACCCATATATGACAGTGAATTTATGTTTATCTGCAACATTTATATGGGCCCCCAAGGCTGTTAAAGCAACTGATAGTACAGGTAAAGAAATGCTTGGCACAACAATAGTTTTTCCAAAGCAATAAGGTGATTTCTAAACATGTTTCTGCTACTGAACTACATGTGGCTTAGATGAGTACGGGGGTATATAAAATTGTCTGCAACAGAATCCATTCTTTTATCTTAGGGGTCATTGGAAATTGATCGAAATGTTTGCAGAATGTAAGGTTCGATCTCTCATAGTGACTACAAGCCTGATTATTAATTCTTTGTGATACAGAATATATATGCTTCCTATGCGGCCGTGTAATGTAAATCTAAATTAATAATCAGGCTTGTATCATGAATTATATAATAATAATAATATAATATATATATATAAATAAAGGAAAATAGCTGCACTCATTACTGGAGAAAAAAAAAGCCTGGGTGCACACTGCAGAAAAGTCATACAGAATATCATGTAAAGCAAGGCACTCACAGGACTTTAAAATATGGTGAAAAAGAGTTATTTATTATCTCTTTTTCACCATATTTGAAAGTCCTGTGAGTGCCTGCTTTTCATGATATTCTATATACTGTATATATATATATATATATATATAGAACAACAAAAACCGCACACATAGGACTTGTAAAGTGCAAAAAAATAACAGATTTATTGCAACGTTTCGGCTCTTGTACTCGAGCCTTCTTCACCACCTGAAGAAGGCTCGAGTACAGGACCCGAAACGTTGCAATAAATCTGTTATTTTTTTTGCACTTTACAAGTCCTATGTGTGTTCTATGCATTTTTCATGATAACCTGCACCTGGGCAATTACCTAACGATTAGAGTGCTCCAGCCGCATGCATGACTATATATATATATATATATATATTACACAAAAGCCGTGAATATCTTGTAAATTATATCCTTATAAACGGTGAGTTCTGATGTCATTTCTGTCACATGACTCACTGAAATTTGTGTATTATAATAAATAAAGTCCCCCCAGTTGCTAATTATAAGGATATAAGAAGTTACCTCGGAATTCCATGACCTGTATAAAAACACTCGGCCTTCAGCCTCGTGTTTTTATACGGTCATGAAACTCCTCAGTAACTTATAATATCCTTATATTTTACAAGAGGGGGTACTTTATTCGCTACATATTAGGGATGCACCGAATCCACTATTTTGGATTCGGCCAAACCCCCGGATCCTTTTGGCAGAATACCGAACCGAATCCTAATTTGCATGTGCAAATTAGGGGTGAGAAGGAGAAAACATTTTTTACTTCCTTGTTTAGTGACAGAAAGTCACGCAATTACCCTCCCCACCCCTAATTTGCATATGCAAATGAGGATTCGGATTTGGTTTAGCCAGGCAGAAGGATGCAGCCAAATCCGAATCCTGCTGAAAAAGGCCGTATTCTGGTAGAATCCTGAACCGAATCCTGGATTTGGTGGATCCCTAATATGTATAAGTTTAAGCCTAGCTAGTATAATTATGGGAAAAATAAAGTATAAAGTGAATTTCTAGTTGCTAGAAATGTGACGTTATGGTACTGGGCTCTAAATATCCAACTATTAAGGAATCGCCCACAGAGGAACCAGTAATCAGAGCCTGGCACCAGTAGACTGTATGGCAGACACCAGCATGTTTGCATAGAGGTGCCAGGCAATGTGTTTTTTTTTCCATGAGATATTCCTCATGCCTCTTAGTCGTGTATCACTGGGACACTCAGTCTGTCGTGTTCTACAGCAGCGATGTGCCATTTATATCAGGCCAAAATACGCTGCTATATTTAGTTGTGAAATTGGCCTTTTATGTTCCTGATGTTTACAGAGTCGAAGAGAAATTAATGTTGACAGCCGCAGGCAGCTCTTCTTAACCCTTCTGTGCCTGGGGGTGGAATCAGCCCTGCGTGACACTCCGCAGGGAATTCCAAACTGCAGCAATGCTGAGATTTTCCCCCCAGGTATGTGGGTCACCTAACCACAATCCTCTTTTTTTATTTACTGCTATTTTAACACACAGCGCTGTACAGAGATTCTCTGGAGCATGGCGAGTACCTGCTCAGCAGATCTTATAATCTAAATTGGTGCCTGAGGTGTTGGGGAATAAAGTGAATTGCCTAAAGTTACAAGGTGCAAACAGGGGAATAACTTTTTGTATTTTAGCCTGTTAACCTCTGTTATTGTCCCAGCACCCATCTAGAGCCAAAGTGACCCAGCTTGGACATTCCTAATCTCAAAGGACCAGGTGATACTTGGAAAAAGACATATTTCACCTTATCAGCAACAAGGCATCCTTAATAACATGGATTTATGGGTGACTTTTATTGCAAGCGAATCAGTGGAGTCAGATAAACACATATACAGTATATGGGATACGGTCTGGTGGCTTTAGACACCTATCTACATAGGGAATTACATCACAGTTCTGTTCAAACTGCAAGAATATAAGACACAACTATCTAGTGACCACAGTAACCTTATTATATACTGTTCAGAGCATTATCAGCTTCCACTTGTTAAACATATGGTAAGGCACAGCGTTTTGCGAGCAAAGAACATTTGCGTTTATACACATGAATGTGTATGAATGTACCTTACACTTTTTTGTTATATAAGGATGTTGTACTGCTTACATCAAGCACTGTCCATACTGCAAGAACTGCATTCTGTAACAGCTAAAAAGTACAGAAATAGTCAGTTTATTTTCCTCTACAGAATGAAGGACCTTGGTGTCTTTTAAGCTCAGGGAATCATAATAAACTTATAAACAGGGGTATTTTATTGTATTGCTTCTGCCCCAAAAGTACTTTTTATGTTGAGCAATCATTCTTATGGTATCCAGTCTCAGAAAGGGCCTGGGAAATGTATCTCTTCTAGTGCAGAGAACGCAATTGCGCCCCCCTCCAAAGCAACAAAGGTAAGTAAGAGTGGTGGGATGGGGGGGCCATCGCAGTGGCTGCCTCAGGGTGGCTTATGGTCAAAAAACCCCCTGGTTATAAATATATGGAAAACTGCAGAGAACTGCACTCATAGGGGCAGATTTACTAAAGGGCGATGTGACTAATGTTAGCAAAATTCGCCAGCGTGACGACATTTCGTTACTTCGCCGGTTTCCTAACGGTCGCCGGGGTAACTTCGCTAGCGAAGGAGATAGACTCTAGCGGTAACTTGATTCCTTACGCCTGGCGAAGTTGCGCTCTGGCAAAAGGACGTAACTACGCAAATCCACTTAGATGCGGACTTTACTGAACGTTACCTCTTGCGCCAGACTTGCCTTCGCTCAGTCAGACCAGACGAAGTGCAATAGAGTAGATAGGACTTCCTCAAAAAATAGTTGAGAATTTTCCCAAAAAATGCTGGCGACTTTTCATTTTTCAGGGTGATAGGCTGCAAAAGATTGTAATTTTTTTCTGGGGTACCCGGCTTCCTCCCTACATTTCCTAACATATGGCACATAAACTATACACTGGGCTCATGTGTAGGGCAATATGACAACTTTATTTTATTTTATTAAGTTTTCCCTGGGCTTGTGTAATGTAATGTATTGGCTGCAACATATACGTCCATTCAACTTTAACTTCCCGCCGTATGCAAATTAGGCAACGCTAGCGCAACTTCGCTTTGCTTACCGCAGTAACATTAGCGCAACTTCACCAGTGTTTGGCGCCCTGGACGCAACATCAGATTTTAGTGAATTAGCATTGTCCTGGTGAATCTACGGCTGGCGAAGTGTTGCGATGTGAGCAAAGCGGACGCTAGCACAAATTCGGCGCTTAGTGAATCTGCCCCATAGTACTTTAAGCTGTTATATACAGTAAAACAGGTATGGGATATTTTAACCAGAATGCTTGGGACCATGGCATTTCCAGATAAGGGATCTGTAAAAAAAACCAAAACAATTACTTACTAAATATATACTCTATGGGAGATGGCCTTCCCATAATTCTGAGCTTTCTGGATATCAGGTGTCTGGATAAGAGATCCCATACCTGTACTATCCATATCATAACAAAAAAAAAGTAAAGGTATATTCTTCTTAGAAACAGTGTGTATTTTCTTTAAAAATTACGGGTTATTCAACTCGCCTTCTATTAAGGGATAACCTGCACCTCTACAGTGAGCTCTGTTACTACAAAACCTCATTCACAATTTAAGAGACAAGAATCTTGACTTTATTAGATAAGAATGTAAATGTATTGTGTTATTTCCTCGTTATACCTTACACAGAAGTAGTTGCACTTCCGAATCAACTTTTTGGTATAAAAAGAGTTAAGAAAAGCATTGCACCCTTTCTTATGGGGGTGTTTATCACAGAATAGGTCCTGACATCCATTTATTCCTACCGGCTCCTCACTAAACAGACAAATGGGTGAAAAGTGGCAAATAAATGCAATTATCACTGGCTGAAGGAAGAATGCAGGATGGGCAGAATAGAGGTGTCGCATCCGATTACTGCACTGACACCTAACGGAATGGGTGACCCTGGTTCAGGCCACATGCTTCCCCTCCTTCCTCCCATACTTCTTCTGCCAGATTCAATTAGTAACAGCAAAGCCTAAGGCCAGAGAACACAACTAAGTGATGTAAAAGGCCCTTCACTAAACAAGGTCAGCTGCTAAACCCCGGATTGCAAGCTTTTCAGTCAAACACATGCAAGACAATACAGGTGCACTGATAAAAGGGATGTCTTCCTTAAAAGCCCACGTATCATATGGTATATGCACTGAGGTCACAAAAAAATGATTCCACGCTGGATACAGGGTTAAGACAATAATCATGTATAAAGTTTACCCACTGAATAAGTGGCAGTGCTGATGCAATTGACCCCAGAGTGTGATAGACTGTAAGCTCCACTGGCGCAGGGACTGATGTATAATCTCGTTAAAGAGCTGCGGAATATGTTGGCTCTATATAAACAGTAATTTCATCTAAAAAAGGTAATCTATGAGGTTTATTTACAAATACAGGTATGGGACCTGTTATCTAGAATGCTCGGGACCTGGGGTTTTCCAGATAATGGATCTTTACATAATTTGGATCTTCATACCTTAAGTCTACTAGAAAATAATGTAAACATTAAATAAACCCAATAGGTTGGTTTTGCTTTCAATAAGGATTAATTATATCTTTGTTTGGATCAAGTACAATAAACTGTTTTATTAATACAGAGAAAAAGGAAATCATTTTTAAAAATGTGGAATATTTGGATAAAATGGAGTCTGTGGGACATGGCCTTTCCATAATTCTGAACTTTCTGGATAACTGGTTTCCGGATAATGGAGCCCAATAACTGTACTGATAATGCAGCCATTGCTTTTCAGATGATTTAATGCATTATAGGTGCATCTCCTCTTTCTGCAAGACCTAGAGGACTGCACATTTATAAGAACTAAAGACAGAAAAGAACTAATGGAGGGAGATTGTAATATTCCAAAGCTACATCAAAGCAGTACGTCTGACGTTTAATATATATAAATCCCCTAACATTTAATCTATAGAAATACCAGCACATTCGCACCTATGCAGCTAAATTACCAACACACAGGAAGGGCACAGCTCCACTAGATGTCAATGTTACATGTCTGCCAACTCCACTGCACAGTGTTACTGCTCATTCAATGCACTTCAGCTACAGCACTGCGTGAAATAGTCTGAAACATCACGACCTTGCTACATGCAATAAAGCAATACTTACACAACCGTATCGAACCCCTTGTCTCCCTGCTAGAGAGGAGAGCAATGCAAGAAAGCTAGGCTCTCATAATGCTCTCTACTATGAAGCTGAAGCTCTAATACAAAGTCCAGCCTTTCCATTCTCTAAATACGGCAGAATTTCAATTCCCAACATGCTCTGCCGACCCCTAGTAAGAGTCAAAGCTACTGTCTAGGGAAATAAAATCTTTCATATAACCAGCTGAAATTTCAATGAGAATTGAAAAATCGCCGTCCTGTTATTACATGAATCTGGCAATTTAGTTAATCTTATGAACTCAAATTTGGAGAGTTAAAATAACTGGAACACTATAAATGTTACAGAAACACCAAAATGCAAAATATCAACTAAAATAAATTGCAAACACACTGGGGCAGATGTATCAAGGGTCGAATTTCGAAATTTGACTGGGGAATAGAATCGAATAGGCAATTCGGGCGAATTTACGCACTGGCGAAGTCGAATGGGCGAATATTCGCCCGGCGAATAGTCGCACAATCGAATATTCAATCGAAGGATTTTCATTCGATCGAATGCCTTTTTATTTGATCAAAAAGTTAGAAAAAAAGCCTATGGGACTTTTAAAGCAATTCGGTAGGTTTAATCTGGCGAAGTAGGCAGTCGAAGTATTTTTAAAAGAGACAGTACTTCGACTATCGAATGGGTGAATAACCGCAGCGTTTTTTCGCTTGATCTTTTCTAATCATTCTACTCAGGCGAATTTACGCCAATTCGATAGTCGAGGAGCACAAAAAACTACTCGAAATTCGAGTTTTTTTCCCTATATTCATTCACCCGAGCTTAGTGAATGTGCCCCACTGTGTCAGTGGTTCCCACATAGATCATATACAAAACCTAAGAACTGATTTAATACTTGGTCACCACTATGTTCTGTTCAGGATGGCATTTAAAAAAATGGGTGCCCATAAAAAGGCCACCCAAAATGTGGATGCTCTTGCCTGTGCTTATCTATTCTCCAAATTATGCCTATAGGTGCTTGCTGCCATACTGAAGACACTATAAGGGGCAGATTTAACAAGCGTTGAAGTGAAAATTTTAATTTTCAATTAGAATTAGAATTTTTGAGTTTTTTCATGGCCAAAACTGTCAAATTAGACGAAGGAATTGTTAAAATTCAATTTTTAAAAAACTTTTAGAGCTCTTTAAGAACTCGAATTCAACTATTCGCCACCTTAAACCTGCCGAATTGTTGTTTTTTAGGCTATGGGGGACGTCCTGGGATCAATTTGGAGTTGTTTGCTGCCTTCCTAAAATTCAAGTTTTTTACTAGAGATAAAACTCGAACTGAATTCGATTCGATTTGAATTCGATTCGAGTTTGTGGGTCAATCCCATTCACCCGAGTTTCAAAAATTAAATTTTTTTAATAAATTGCAATTGGTCGAATTTTGAGTTCATGGGAGTTTTAAATAACTCCCTTTAACTCGGAGGGGGGCACTGGACAGCAGTCCTCGTGGGCCCCTGGGCCCCCCAGTCCGACCCTGGTACTCACTCCATTTTGCATTGCATATTTCCCTTTAACTTAAACAATTTTCACTGTTAAACATGTTGCACAGATTCGCTTTACTTTGGATCTTGTGTTCTTTATTATATTTCTTTGCACTTTGCCTCTTTTGGAAGGGAAAATGAAATGCCACCTGGTTGCTGTCCAGTAATAATGAAATGTATTGATTATGGGGCTAAATTACTACTATATGTTGCCTTATATGTCTGCTACAGTCAAAGGGGGGAATGCAATCAAATTTGCAAAGTGCAAAAATTTGCAGAAAACAATATTGCATGTCGCAATGTAATTTCCTTCATTAGGCTTTTATTGCATTGTGAATCTTAATTGCGCATTGCAAACCTTTAATGCCTGCTCTGGAGTTTCGCTAAATATTTTGTTGCAATCACTATCCTTCTGTCACACGAGGGGCAAAGGCAACATTTTTAACTTTGCAAACATTTATTCTCATTGAGAATGAATTGCGACTGATTTTTTGCATTAGCGACCAATATTACATCCCCACTGTGTCTGATAACACAAGAGTAGTTTCAACTCCAAACAAGAGTGCTGCAGCACAAGAAAAAAGACCAAACTAATTTCAAAACAGTAACTAATGCTAACCCAATGTAACTGACCTTAGAATGTCATTGCCTACCTCACAGTAGAAGTTAATTATAAAATAAAGTTCCCCTTTAATCAGGTAGTGTTAAGTTTGTTCTACTTGGAGGATTTTGCTGGAATCTAAGTCCACTTTCTGTTAAGCCGGAATAGCTTTCATCATCCCTAGGCAAATGAGGGGTTGCAGGTCCATTGGGGGTTAAGAGCATTTTATCTGCTGATCCATTATTCTGCTTGAAATATCTAAAAAAAAAAAATCTCCACTCCCGTAAATGACGGAACCTCCAGCTGATTTCACCCTAACTACTGCAATTTCAGCAATTCCTTCTCAAAATCATACAGGCATGCGTCTCCTCCCTCCCCCATATCACACTTGACTGGTGAAATGATGGCCTGGCGTTTGGTTAAATCACACACCCTGTCAAGGAGAGGGGAGAAAAAAAAGTGTCAGCCGCCCTCTTTTGCTCAATCTCTCTCCGCTCCTGTGAAGCTGAAAGGATGTAAGTGTGTGTGTGTAAGATTACTGAATATATACACACAGCTCAGTAATCAGTAAAAATGCCTGCATGTTAGGTGGCAGTGAAATGCGAAATGGTTTAATGGGGTTGATAAGTTGGGGTGTTCGGCAGACATATTCAGTACACACAGTAAGTATAAATACAACCACTGTTGTCCATACAATCATTACTGGGGTGCATGGAAGAAACAAGGATGATCCCATTGACAGCAGCTGAGAAAAAAAAATATTCGTTTTATGGAATCTGCTACATTTGGGTTTCTTGATCTGACTAAAGCAATTTAAACTGTGGTGTAACTAGATACGATATGATATTGGGCCCCACAGCAACTTCATTTTAGGTCCCCAACATATCCAGAGGTCAACTTATTTTACCAATATATGTTGAAATTGCTCATTAATTATGGCCTCATGTGGCCCCCTGTACCTCATGGGCCCACCTGCAGCCACAGGGTCTGCTTCCTCTGTAGTTAAGCCCCTGAATTTAACATGCAAGACATATTTGCAAAGCCTCCATGCTAGAGAGAACTAAGGGGTGCAAATACATTCAATCAGCATTTTCATCTGGGACACCCCAGCGTTATGATCCTCGCTGTAGATTATAAATCTGACTTGAGGTGCAGAGCACATCTAAATGCAAGTTACGTGGTGGGTGGTGGATGGAAGAGGATGGCCGCACTTCTGCTGCTCAGAATTAAGCACTGTCAAATGCAGGCAGGGCTGTATTTATAGCGGAAGCACGTGACTTGTATCTCGATTTCGAAGTGCAAAGACTTGTACCCTTAGTGCAAGGTATGGGGCAAGTGACAAAAGTGCAGAAACAATTGCAGTGTAGGCCCATTTTTTCACTTTGCCCCCTTCCATGCACTTCATTAATAAGGACCCTAGTGCTCAATGCCTCACTTACAAAAGCCACAGGCTGAAGCAAAACTGCACCCATCCAAAAAACATTTCCCCCCATGGGATTTGTGCTCCTTGCATTGATTCTGGCACAGAGTGCACATGCAAGTTGAGGAAATCCACAAGGGTGGTCATGTACCATCCCCCACCCATGCAAGCCTGTTCATCACAAGCACAGGTGGCACTTGGATAGAGATATCCTCTTTCCCATGTTACTAGCTGAATGATTTTATGGAGATAGAAAAAAAAATTAAAGGCTGCACCATACTGTTGACTTTCAGTAAAACATACATGCTATTTGGAAACTTGGTGGTGGCCAGATAGCTTGCTCAGTGAACTTGCCAGTCTGGGAGAGCCAGGGAAAAAAGGTAGGTCAGGGACATATGTGTTAGAAAGATACTGGGTGGAAAGAGAAGGCTTTCTCAGCACAATGTCCAAGGAAGTCCAAAGACCAAGAATCAATAGTATGCAGTGGTTCCCAAACTATGGAGCTGACTCACATTGGGGGACTTGGAGCAGTGGCTTGAGGTCACATCTTTAAAGGTCAGTAGAGTAAGATTTTAGAAGAAGCCTGTTTGGTCTACTAGATACTGAAATCCCAGCATAAAGGTCAGATAGGGTGAAATCTGGGGAGAATATGCATTTGCTCTCCTAAATACACTTGAAATCCCAGCATGAAGGTCATTTGTGGAGAGATTAAAGGTAAAAACTTGTTTATGCCCTAAATATCCTTGAAAAATGGCTGAATGGCTAATACACCACTGTTTTCCTTTATCTGTTAAGGGGGTCCATGACCAAACACTGGAACTCCAAGCTTGAACTGAAAATGTCTGACAACCCCATGTCTAGTGCAATGCTAACAGCTGGCAGCGAATCCCGGAAAATGATACCGATGGTTACTAATGCAAGAGAAAATGATGCAGATATAAAGCTACAGTTAAGAGAACCATTAGAATGAAGACAAAAATATTTGCTTTTTAAACAGAAATCTCTTGGAACATTGAGCCAATTCCTGCAGCTGTATGTGCAATGTGGAGCTAGATAACAAGATCACTAAAAGATCTCTGTGCCGCTGTGACTTAAAGCTGGCCCTAAAAGGCTACGTTTAATGCCAGAGACATTAATATCCTCCCAGGCAACTTCCCATAACTAGCACACAACTCTTCCTACATAATCTCATGCCGTATCGACGTTTGCCATTCCTCATGCGCCCACAGCTTCTATGTTTACAAAGCAATATGTATTTACTTTACATATAAAATAGGCAGCCGATATAGCCATGTGTCTGATCACTGTGTTTTCAAGTGCACTGACTTTCGCTGTCAATCTGATGATCATGGACAAATTATGAATTTGGCACTTTCATTAGATCAGAAGAAGCCATTTCTTTCTGTAAGATGACTATTTTATTGCTAACGGGGGTATAATGTTGCACCAGTGCTGTTGTAACAGAGAACAACTTATCAGCAGGTAGAATAATGTAAAGTAAATCTGTGGTTGCTATGGTTGTTGCATGGGTGCATTAGCCAATGAACCCCTAGGTAGTAGTATTAGCATAACTGAAACCAGCATGACAGATACTCCTATTAAAGGCTAAACAGAGGCTGGCTATGGTTGCAACATAACTTGCAAATATATTTACAGTTTAATACAAGTGTGAGCAATCAGTAGCTTTCTAAACAAGGGCATAACATTGGGGGAAGCTGCTGCAGCTGCTGTGACCATAAGAGCATAGAGCAACTGACTGGTGAGAATTTAAAATTTGTTATCCTCTAAAAGTTTGGGAGGCCACAAAAAGAAATCTGTTGGTGGTGTTATCAATGCTGTCTCTAGGCATGAGCTCCTGCACAAATACACAAGTGAATACAACAGCACACTCATGTAAGACACAGTTCCGCACACAGCGATGCACAAACACTTTTCCAAGTGAACACAACATATCATTTTTGTGCAAAGCATTAATATGTTATCTGGATTTCAATACACACAGCTGAACTGCTCTTCTTCCTATGACTGACTGCAGTATAGACAAAGCAGCACAAACAGGAGGACAGTCTCATGTTAAGCACCAAGGACAGTTCTCTTGTTTACCAATGTTCTCTCCTTTCTCTCACTCTCCACAACATAACAGGGGTGCTGAATTATACCAGTGCAGATGCCCCTAGTAACCAATCACATGTTCGCTTTCATTTTCTAACCTTTAGTAGGTTGAGCAAAACCAACTGCTAATTAGTTGCTGCTGGTAACTGGCTGATCTTAAGCAATTTATTTTGGCTTCTAAATTGGTGCCTTGGTAAATATTCTAACGAGAGCAGCAATATTATTAACACCACATTAAAAAAAGTAAATCCAGTGTTTAGTCACAGCAAAGTCTGCCTTGCTTTTTGTGAGCTCCAATTATTTTATGTAAACCCTCCCCCCAAATGAAATGAATCTGTGAAAATGAACATTTACTAGTTTGATTATGGCACACTCCCACATATATACAAAGGTGTGTAATGGTACTGTACATGGCCAAGTGTTTGCTTGACTGGAAATAATTTTCGCTCTGATGTTTTAACCTGAGCTCACCTGATTAGCTTGCTCCCTTCTTTGTCATCTCTGTACATGCTCCAGTGCCTATATAGATCTGCTTTTGTGCGGTATAGGGTTGAGGTTTGCGCGGTCACTCAAATCTGTATGATAAAAGCTGCACTGCTGGTTTTTGTGGATCCACCTGTCCACTGTGTTCAAATATAAGTTTTTTTAAAAGGTAGAGTGCGCTATCGATTGCTGATAGATTAATTCCCAGGGACCTGTATAGGGAGACAATATATAGAGTAGTATGCCCAGAAGAGAACCTTTACAGATTTTCTATGGAACTACTCACAGATTTGGTGTTTTGAATGAACGTATATCGTCTCCGATGTGTTCCTGCAATACAGAGGCTTCAAATGGTGTTATATCGTAAGGGCTGCCGGTATCACCCTGCGAGATGTTTTCCACTTACCGGATCGTGGTGAGAAGGGGACTTAGAGTGTAGCGTGTGTTCCTCAAGGTGCCCTGTCGTCCAGGGTTGCGCTTCCTTGTTGGCGAACAGAAAGTATTATCGCCTATTCAGAGCGACTGCTAGACCGGATATTTGCGGCGTCTCTCCACGTATGTTGGCGTTCGTGCCGTTCTTGGATTTCTCCGCTTTGCAGGTTCAGTGGTCCAGAATGTTTGGGGACAAACTTTTCGGCAAAGGTATAAGGATTGATTTCAGATAAATTTTATTTAGTTAGTTCTAGCCCAACGCGTTTCATATCTCCTGATACTTCCTCAGGGGCATCATATGTCCCCAAACATTCTGGACCACTGAACCTGCAAAGCGGAGAAATCCAAGAACGGCACGAACGCCAACATACGTGGAGAGACGCCGCAAATATCCGGTCTAGCAGTCGCTCTGAATAGGCGATAATACTTTCTGTTCGCCAACAAGGAAGCGCAACCCTGGACGACAGGGCACCTTGAGGAACACACGCTACACTCTAAGTCCCCTTCTCACCACGATCCGGTAAGTGGAAAACATCTCGCAGGGTGATACCAGCAGCCCTTACGATATAACACCATTTGAAGCCTCTGTATTGCAGGAACACATCGGAGACGATATACGTTCATTCAAAACACCAAATCTGTGAGTAGTTCCATAGAAAATCTGTAAAGGTTCTCTTCTGGGCATACTACTCTATATATTGTCTCCCTATACAGGTCCCTGGGAATTAATCTATCAGCAATCGATAGCGCACTCTACCTTTTAAAAAAACTTATATAGATCTGCTGCTTGGCTTCCCTAACTGGCCCCAATCTTTGCTTCTTATAGATTGACGCTGCTCTCTGCCCTTAGCTTCTGCCCTGCCCATTCTTGATCTGCTGTTTGTTCTTGCAATATCAGCCCTGCTTTCTGCCCTCTCTAGCAGGGTTTACACCATACTCTAACTATTTAGGCCTTTCCTATAACTTACCTACAAAAATCTGATTTCCATCTTTCTGTAACCATGCCATCCCCTGCCTATTTTGTCAGGTCCACACATTTCCTTCCTGATTTACCCCAATCACCATCTAAGTCCATTACATAATCAAATTATCTATATGCTCTCTCCCTTTCTCCTTGGCCTACTCTGTATTTGGGCTCAAACTATTCAGTACCCTGTTACATAGAACAAAACAAATGCCTCTTTTCTCCAACCCATTTCTCAGTCTCTTCTCTACCTGACAGTTTGTTAACGCTCTCTGTTTTGGGCATACCAAATGTGTCTTCTGCCCTGGTTTATCGATACCTACATGACTTTCTATTGCAAATGAGATTTTCTGCACCAACCCTCAGCTCTGAAGTTTGGTACCTATCACTTGATGGAGGACCCTTCCCCAACAGATGAAGGGGCCTTCCCCTTACAGTGTACCTGAACAAAGGCATGAGGGTCACAAGGAGAAATGGGGGTATGAAAAAATACTGAGCCCTTCCCCATAGTCTGTAAGATGATGTACCTTAGGTTGAGATCTGGAGGACAGGGGGCGGGACATGCGCTGATAGGTCTGGAGGCTCCCCTGCCATGAAAAGAAAACACATTATACACATGAGGAGGCAGGAGAAGCAGTATGCAGGTAATCATCCTATGCATTAATGTGTCTGTATCTACTCCTGAACCTCCATTCTGCTCCCACTATCTTTATTAACTCTACAGGGCAGGGACCTCCTTCCCCATGACTCTCTTGGCACTTAATCTTAAATGGAAAGGTAATTCTTTATATTCTACAGATATGATGTATCGTAATCCCAGTATTGGTGATCTGTTCTATTTATATAGGGCACAAGTAGTGATATATAAATAAAAATATACATATATATATATACAACTGGATGTAGGTGAGAACAAACAGCAGCCAGAACTGATCTACAATCCCCTTTATATTAACTTTTAATCTGTTACAGGTAGACCCATGATAAGCAATGTTTCATTTTGGTCTTGATTTCTTTTGTATGGTTTTATATTTCATGCCTACAACTGAAATAGACATCTAGTAGGTGGGTTTAGTTTTATTATTATTCATATCTGAATTGCTTTTCTTTCTTTTCGGGCCCTCTCCTATTCATCTTCCATTTTGACTTCCAACAGGGATTACTTGGTTACTGCAGCAGTTGCACCCTAGCAACTAGATACCAGTTTGAAAGCTGGTAATATATATATATATTTATTACAAAAAACACAAAAAATACAAAATGAAGACAAATTTTATTTTTTTAAATCGTATAAAGCGAATCTCTACATGATACTATTGGTAAAGTTTTGGGTGAACTACCGCTTTTATATTAAAATTCCTGTTGCCTCTGTTAAAAGCAAAGGTACAGAGCCAGCTAGGCATGGCTGTGTGTTTATTGCATGGAATGTAATTACAATAAATAAATCACATGAGGTACTTTTTAATTAAAGGCTCCTTGAGCATGAAGGTGTCATTATAACAAGTTGTATCCCAGTGCAAGTCCAAATGGACAACAAACTATCCAGATGAGTGCTTCACAAACAAGGCAGAAAACACCAAGCAAAAGGAAAAATGCAGTCCTTGTAAAAAAAAAAAAAACATGAATACAGAGTGTCACCAAGTATCACCTTCCGGCACTGTAAAAATTCTGCTTACAAGTACAAGACCCACATGCTTTATTTACTCCTAGTCGTTAAACTGAACGATTCCCCGCTGAGAAACAAGCGAGAGATGTGGCCGCACAATGCAGGAAAGAGTTCTATAAAATCTTAAATTACACGTTTTTCACCCTTCCAGCAGCAGCAAAATGTATATAGCTCTATTGGTCCCAGAGGAATCCTGTGCCAACATATCCGTTGTGAAGGATAGCGCGGCCATGCTTATTCCAGACTTCTGAGATCGCTTCAACAGATGATTTGATAAATATGTGCAGAAAATGAAAGCCCCAACTCCCCCAGGCTGTGCATCGGTCTAGCTGTATATTATGCTTGAGTGTTACAGCACTGATTATAAGAGAAGGATTTTAAAGAGGCATGGTCTATTCAACTCTTTGTTCTATAATTAATTCGTAAATACTCAATAACAATGATATTTGGCAAAAAAAGTGCCCTTGGCATTGCAGAGGGCCGTGGGAGAATATGCTGCATTGCATTGTGGGGCTTGTAGTGCCAGTTTTAGGGTTATGGCTCCCCTTGTAATGCTTCAATACCCTCATAATCCCTGCGCCTTCTGTGTTTCAAAGAATTTCTCCTGCATTATGAGTGCAAAGTCATCAAAAGCAGCCTGGAGTCTTCTCATATTAATCCCTAGTGTGCAGGCTATTGTAATGTATTCTACTCCTGTATCCGGCCTAAACCCTAAATAATCCTTATTACTGGCTCTGGAATACATTGAGAGGAAAGTGAGATGCAGAGGACAGCATTCAAGCTACCTGCACAATAGATCAGAAGCCGTTCTAGCCATGTGAACTCTCTCCCTCTCATTATACTGCCTGCCTTATAAGTATCTGCTTATGAGCAACTACCTGCTTATACAGTTTTTGCCAGACACTCATATGAGATGAGTGTTCTGGGGCAGCAAACTTATATGCTACAAGGGCTCATACACATGGGCGTTTGAATATGTCTTTTCCAAATCCAGCTGAACAAATTCAAATGCATATTTTGTTTTTATGTGCATTGTTTTAAATGGAAGAATGAGAAAATATAGAATATATATATAAAAATGTGTGTATATATATATATATATATATATATATATATATATATATATATATATATATATATATATATGCGTGTGTGTGTAATAAAATAATAATACTATATACCTGTAATATTACAATGCAGATTTGAGTGCTCTTGGGCACAGGTAGAATAAAATGTAATTAATTCAACTAAATGTGCTCAAATCTATGCCTCAAATGCAGGCCTCCTCCAGTTTAATGGAACTTGTTTTCAGCTTAGGGTCTAGTCTGTCATCATGACCCTATACTGCCAAATACACCAATGATTATGTAACAAAACCTGGCTTATTTCTGGTCACTTCTCCAGTAGGTATACAGTTATGGGACCGATTATAAGGAGTCTTTCTGTAATTTGGATCTCCATACTTTATATCTACTAAAATGTTTTTTTCAAAACACACAGTTAATAGTGCTGCTCCAGCATAATTCTGCACTCAAATACATTTTTCAAAAGAGCAAATAGATTTTTTTTTATATTTAATTGTGAAATCTGACATGGGCTAGACATATTGTCAGTTTCCCAGTTGCCCCCAGTCAAGTGACTTGTGCTCTGATAAACTTCAGTCACTCTTTACTGCTGTACTGTTGGAGTAAACTCATTCCCCTCTCGTTCATCCCAGCAGCCTAACAACAGAAAAATGGGAAGGTAGCCAGATAGCAGCTGCCTAACAGCTCCCTGGTAGATCTAAGAACAACACTCAATAGTAAAAGCCAAGTCCCACTGTGAATGATTCAGTTACATTGCATAGGAGAAATAACAGTTTGCCAGAAAGTAGTTCCATCCTAAAGTGCAGACACAAGTCTGGGGGCATGACTGGGGGCAGCTGGGAAACTGACAATATGTCTAGTCCCATGTCAGATTTCAAAATTGAATATTAAAAAATCTGTTTGCTCTTTTGAGAATTGGAGATCAGTGCGAAAGTCTGCTGGAGTAGCACTATTAACTGATGTGTTTTGAAAAAAAACATGTTTTCCCATGACAGTATCCCTTTAAACATTAAATAAACCCAATAACCTGGTTTTGCCTCCAATATGGATTACTTATTTCTTAACTGGGATCAAGTACAAGGTACTCTTTTATTATTACAGAGAAAAGGGAAATCCTTTTTTAAAATTTGGATTATTTGGATAAAATAGAGTCTGTGGGAGACGGCCTTTCTGTTATTCGGAGCTTTCTGGATAACATGTTTCCGGATAACGGATGCCATACCTGTACTGGATTGTCTTCTAAATGTTCCGATGCAGCACATCAATCTACCATGTTTTGGGGGCCAGAATACAATTAACTCCTACAATGCACCGTCCTTCTATCTACCAAAGATATAGCTGCCACACTGAATCAGCAAATCCCAATGTATTGTTTAGTTTGACCAGTGTATTAGAAGGACCTGCACAAACATTGCCATCATATGGCACTCGTGAATCGAAATCCCTAGTTGTTTATGGGTGTCGGGGTGACAAATGGGAAGGATGTAGAAGGTGCCAGGATCAGCTCAGAGCCTGTAGTGAGGGATACCTCTCATTGCCCCCTGCTCTCCCTCCCTCTAGCCTATATCACTGTTGGGAACTCACACCTATGCAAATAACGCTGAGCCGTGCATGGATTAGCATATGCAAATGAGACTCATGCATATGTATTTTCAGATGTATTGGCTGCGGGGTGAGGTTGGAAAAGGCCAGCATGGAATAACCGTTTCCTGAGGGAAGAGAGGCATGCGATACTGACCCTGAGATTAACTCACTCACTACCAAAAACCATGCAGTCTTCACTCTGTGGGCACTTCTCTAAAACCACAGGATGCCAAAATCAGAGTCCTCCGGTGGTTATGAACTATAGGATAAGATAGGATACATAGGATTTCCATCAAGCTGTCGGTGACTGTGAATGCTGGGAGTTTTCTCTCACAAGAGCTGGAGATTAGCAAGTTTAAGATCCCTTCCAAAACAAGATATACTCCTGTTTGTGGGGTATAATCTAAATCTACTGTTGCACATGTATAATAAACTGCTTTGAATGTTGTACATACTCCCACTGAGCTCTATATTTCTAGTGTATTGAAAACTTGCACATAATTCTACAAACAAACATACAAATGTGTCTAATATACAGTTCTGCTGCTTTCTATTAATCTTGACCTGCCAAGCAAACTGTGATTGGGTTCTTAAATAAAATATCACTAGCTCACTGTCCTGCACATCTTCTACTCACATCTTTGCACATCCTCTACTCACACCCATCTGCGTATCCTCTACTCACACCCCTTTATACATCCTCTAATCACACTCATTTGCACATCCTCTACCCATACACCTCTGCACATCCTCTACTCACACTCCTTTATAGTTTCTCTACTCATACTCTCTGCACATCCTTTACTCACACATTTCTGTAGATACTCTACTCACTCTCCTTTAAACATCTCCTACTCACATTCCTCTGCACACCTTCTACTCACACTCCTCTGCACATCCTCTACTCATATTCTTCTGCACATCATCTACTCTACATCACTAAGCATACTTTTCTTACACTCTTACACTGTTCTGCAGGACTCTGCATGTTTCTTTTCCCTCTGCTATGGATGTCATCAGCTCACATCTCTACATGTCTTCTGTCCACATTGCTCTGCATGACGTCTACTCACACTGATTTGCACATTCCCTATTTACCCTGCCCTTTACATCCTCTACTCATAGTTTTGCATGTCTGCTGCTCTCAAAGCTCTGCAAAACTTCTACTGACACCCCTCTGGTTATTACCCATTCGCTCTGCTCTGCATATTCCCTACTCACTGCCCTTCTGTACTCTATTAACACTTCTCTTCACAAAATCTGTTCACATTGCCCTTCACATTGTCTTCTCGCAATCCTTAGCATATCTTCTGATCATACTGTTACAGATATCGTCTACTCACATGGCTCTGTATGTCTTCTACCCACAAATTCACTATACGCATTGTCTAATCAGTTGAAACAGGAGTACTAACTGGCAAGTATACTACATTACAAGTTGTTTTGGGTGCCTTTTTATTATTATTATTAATAATAATAATAATAATAAACAATTATACCTGTATCACCCAGTAACATAACTAGAGAGGGGCGGGCCCTGTCGCGGGACGCGCAGCCGGGCCACCCGCCCCCCTCCGTACGTGATTTTCTCCCCGAATTTCAGTGGCGCGTGAGTTGCCAGGGGCCCCAGAGGGGGTGCAGGCCCTGGCCCGCTCGCACCCCCTGCTCCCCCGGTAGTTCCGCCACTGGTATCACCCTTAGTATAATTAAAAGTTCTCAGTCCCGAAATATTCCTCCCACACTTCCCAAGCCATAAAATGAATACATTTTGCCCTTCAATCCAGACCCCACTGACAGCCTACATGTATGTTCTGCCACCCTCCAGCAACTGCAGTGTGTAGTATCTCTCATGTTACACTACTGGGTTTTGAAAGACCCATATGTAATATAAGCCAGTCTGAAAACTGGGAGGTGGCAACCCTACTCTGGGCAGTGCTTTTTATTACGTAACACCCTAAGACTGGTCCGATTTCCAAGACCAAGGCAGGTAAAATGTCCTCCCTTCTAAACAGAGATAGTGGCAGAAGGGATTCTTTGCATTTATCTCAGCTAGACGCTAAATAGGGATTCTCTGTTCAAAAAGCTGAACTTGAAGGACCTGTTTTTTAACTATGAAACTATTGACAGTATTTTGCAATGTATAAAGATCTGTCTGTATATTAAGAGTCAGTGAGAAGTGCACACATCCCTTTTCAAGCAGATTAGAAGCACACGGTCCATATCAAGAGGGCCCAGTATGTGTCTGTGTATTAGAGACAGCTGAGAGGCCTGTACTGGTAACTCCATGCCTTGTTTCTCTCTCCCCCCACATAGTACACTGCGTTCCCTCTCCTCGCTGCCCATATTATCTGACAGAATAATCAGTCAATTGAATCAGAGAATTCCTTTCCGAGCAGGGTAATTTTCTCTCGCTCTCTCCCACCCCCTCCCTTTCTCTCTGCTCCATCGGACTCAGCCACCTGCTATAGTCAGTGAAGTGGAACGGCTTGGAATTAGCCCTGAAATTAGCACCAGTCCCCAGTTAAAGAGCTGGCAGGAGCCGAACATGCCACCGTAATAGCCAAGAACGAGTCGGCTGCTTACATTCCAAGGTCCAGACTGGAAATGACAAGCCCCAATGTCACCCTCCTCCTGCTACCAGATATAATATACAGCTGCTATGACAGGGAAATATTTTAAGAAGCATTTTGTCTTATAAACTGGTGTGGTTTGTTCTATTACACATATGGCCCCTACCATGTTTGTCATATTTATGGCAAAATGGCTGAAATGAGTGAGCTGCTGCCAACATCAGATCTTTGTGGAATATAACTAAAACATGTCCCATGGAAGCTGTGCCATGCCAAATATTGGGGTAGACAATCCTTAGTATCAAAGCCATTGCAAAATAATTACTAGGCAGGGTGTAAGGAATTTAGAATTTTCAGCACAAATTTACTGCCTCCAAGTCATTGTGCCCCTAAAAAAATTAAAAAGTAATACATCTAAAAGTACAGTTTGGACGTTATAACTGGAAACTAAAAGAGGCATTTCCTTTGCAGTGAGTATACATAGCGAACTGTTTACAATCAGATGCATTGTACATATTATACACAAAAAAACATTGAGACAGAGCACCATAATGACCATGAACTAAGGAAATAATACATTCCCCCTCTACACACACAGGAGTTATGTCAACCTGAATGCCTTTCCCCCTGGTACAGTAACCCAAAGCAACGAGTATCAACCCATTAGTTAGCTTTACTAGTTTATCAAAGAAAACTATAGGTCAATATCTGATTGGTTTCTATGAACTGTCCTTTAATCTGGAGTGATCAGTGTCGGACTGGGACACCAGGGGCCCACCCACAAACCTTAGACCAGGGGCCCACCAAAAAGCCTTAGACCAGGGGCCCACTCTCAGTACTATTATTCTTCCTCTCCTCACTCAACCTATATTCTCTTGTCTCTTTTCTTTACATACTATAATACTATAATCAATTATCCCATCTATTTAGCCTCTTGTTCTCATAGAAATAGGGAATGGCCATGAAATAGGCCAAATGTTTAGCAGCACAAGGGCCCACTGACACCTGGGCCCACTGGGACTTTTCCTGGCATCCAAGGTGGGCCAGTCCGACACTGGGAGTGATGGACACAATAAACAAAAGGTTCACAGCCAAGCAGGGAGTTAGTGTTACAAGTGTTAAATCCCCTAACAAGGCTAAACTACCAATAGAATGCAGGTTCCATATTGAAGAAATAAGTACAATGTTAAGATATAATAATGATTTTTTCACAACACCCTGAGCACACAAACCCTCTCAGTCAGTGGCTTAGGACTGTACCTAGTGATATTGCCCAATCATGGCCGAGAGATCATAGGTTTTAGGTTCAAGTTCCCCATTTGGCGTCAAATTGACTCAGAGGTGCTTGTCTGTCTGGCCTTGCAATGTCAAGTCCATTATTTTATATTATTGTAAATTACTGTGATACATTATTGCCCCTAGTCCCTCAAATGCTAATATTCATTCAGACATTCTTGCGTGTAAATGTCAAGTTGTGCAGTATATTGTGCACTGTACATTTTACACCCAGGAAATAATTGATATTATAAGATGCTTCCCTTGTTTGTTCGATGAACTGTGTGAGTGGTTTGTGTACAGTGCAGTGAAATGAGTGTATGCTCCATAGTCCTGGAAGTGGCAGCTACATGTAGGCTGCATAGCTGTCAGTATTTCTCATATGTATGCTGTATCATTCAACTCATTTCCAGCTTTATTTATTAACAAACATCACACAGGGAGATGTGGCTATACCATTGCTATCATACCAGGCGCCCAGAAAAGTCACATTTAGCATCAGCCAGTCAGTCGTGTAACCAAGATCTTGTGGGAAGTATGCAAGCGTCTTTTATTTGCTGCAGTTCACTGTATATTAAGTATATGTGAATAGAGGCTTGAGTGTGATGCAAATGATCATGACCTTTATATAGAGCAGAGCGCTGAGCTGACATCCTAGGTTTTGATACATGTGCTCTGCTTTTGTGTGCTGCAAGAAGAACCTATATAGCAGAGCAATGAGTCAGCTCTCTGTATCTGGTGCATGTATGAATATTACTTGTGTGATCACAGGGCAAGGAGAATCTACAGTATATAACAGAACAGTGAATCAGCTCCCTATGTCTGGTGCATATATGAATAATATTTGTGTTCTCAAGGCCAAGGAGCAGGCTTAGACTGGCAACCTGTGGATTCTGGCAAATGCCAGAGAGGCTGCTGTAAGGTGCCATAGACAGTCACTGTTTAGTGGGCTGTTGGGGGTCTGTTTGGGCTTCTGTGCTCTTGAGCTGCCAGGGCCTTTTTTTTTTTTTTAAAGAATTTTATTATTTTAAACATAAAAAACAAACAAAACATAACTCAACCACTCGTGTGTATTACATGGAGTCTAGCAAAAAGTACAGATCGACACAGTGACTACAAAACACATAAGAATTAAACTCAAATTTCTAGGTCACATATGTATTTGGATGGGATAAATAGTACTGTCTTACATTCTGTATACTTGGTAGAGTATTTGGTCAATTTGTTGCCACAGCCTCTTTCCCGTGGGGGCAGTTGGCCCTGGGCTGTTCACTGGATTTGGCTGTGATGATACTTGTTAGAATTGTAGAATACCTCCGAGAAGCTACTGTTGTGTGTCATTGGCTTGATGGTCTAGGTCACACCAAGGACATCAAATCTTATCGAATTTAGTGTTGGACCCTCTGTTTTGGTAGGTCAGCTTATATAGGGGAACCAATTTATTAATCAGTTCCCTTCAGGCCTTTACTGTTGGTGCTGTTGTGCCCATCCAATACATAGCCAGCATCTTTTTGACGTAGAAGAGCAGTATTCTGAAGAGTATTTTAGAATGTCTTTGCAGGATGATATCGTCCAGCACACCCATAAGGCATGTTGCTGGAGCAAAGACTCTGGGGAAGGCCAGGTTGGTTGGTTGCTAGGAATTCTATTACCTCAGACAAAAAGTGGTGAGATGGGAGCAGGACCAAATCATGTGGAAGAAGCCTGCTGAGGGTATGCAACAGTCAGGAGTCAGTGGGTGCCAGGGCCTATTTTGAATTCCATATCACCTTGGTAAAGAGAAAATATAAGGCAGGACCGTGAGTCAGCTTCCTATGCCCGGTGCATGTCGGCATGTGTGAGTATATTTTGTGTGCAGTAGAGCAAGCAGAACATATATTGTCAAGCACCAAGCATATGAATTCTGTGTGTTGCACGGCATTGTGATGCATGTCTTGTGTGTGCTACAGGGTGTTTCCAGCTTTTCAGACTCTGCCATCACATAGTTTCTTTGTCCAAGGACAGCTCAGTCACCTTCCCATCTGTCCTGTGAAACATTTCGTGTGGCAGACAGGTGGCTGGATGGAAACCCTGCTCCTTTGGGGCCCAGAACTGATTAAATCGGCAGCACATGCTGTCTGCAGAACCGGAGGCTGGTAGGACAACACGCCCTGTCTAACCTGTGGATCAGACACTGGCACTTACTAAGCGGATTCCTCCCCACGATTCTCATAATAATGTTTTGCTAAATCAAAGCTTATACTGTAAGCAAAGCAGAGCTGCCTTTAGGGGGCACTAACAGGGACAAATGACTTGGGGTCCACAGAGCAGAAGAAGGTAGAAAGCAGTAGGAAAACAAAACGTAGCAGAGCAGTAATATTTTATGGGAATAATTGTCTAGCAGTTGGCAAGGTACAAAGGTAAAAGTTTCTGCAGTTTGCCATTACCCAAAATTCCAGTGTCAATATGCCTCACACAAATATTTTACTCACTGCCAGTCCAAAGTAATGCACTAATATAGGCACAATTTTGCACTTGTTTGTAAGTTGTCACAAGTTGCATCTCCATCATTTCTTTTACATGCACTCTGCTTGCACCCATAGTATTGCATAACAATTACAATGAATAGTGATGGGCGAATTTATTTGCCAGGCATGGATTTGTGGCAAATTTCCGCATTTCGCCACCTGGGAATCGTTTCACTAAACTGCTGTGAAAAGATTAGCCAGTGAAAAATGTGATGCAACAAAAAAGTTGCTTGTGTGTACAAATTGTTGAGCGTCAAAATCATTTGACGGCCACTGACTTTAATGTATTTGGACAAAAAAGTCACACGAGTAAAAATTGTCGAGCACATAAGAATTGTCGCGCGTCAAAATTATTTTGATGCCCAGTGACGTTAATGCATTTGGACAAAGGAGTCATGCATGTAAAAACTGTCGCTCATGTAAAAACTGTCGCTCGTGTAAAAATTGTCGCTCGTTAAAATAATTTTGACACCCATTGACTTCAATGCATTTCGCAAAGTTTTTGCTTTTTCTCGAATTTTGCTGCGAAATAGGACAGATTTGCCCATCACTAACAATGAATAAGCAATATTGAAACTACCCTGAAACACAAACTTGTCATTCCTGTAAATCCTGACATAATCCCTGTGTGTAGGTCAGCAATATAGTTCTGTGCTTGAATGTGTGTGTGACACCCTCTGGCAGCAACCTTTCCATTGCCTGTCCTCTGCTAGTCATCTTGAATTGAGTTAGAGGGGAAATAAAACACAGTTCCAAGAAAAGGCCTCTTTGTCCTTCTTTCCGGGCAAGATTCATGTCTGCCAGAAAATTTTATGACAGACATGAACCCAGAGTGCTACCTACTTTAGCCCTTTGGAAACCGTGCCAGTTATTCACGACTATATTTTTTAATAAGTGATCGACTTTTGGACTGTAATTTGCCAACATATAAAAAAAAGCATTCCCTGCCATACATTCTAATACTAGGGCCACATGGTAGGACGTTATCTGAAGCAGCTTGCCTTGGTAAGCACTGGGTGTTCACAACAGAGATAGAAGCGCTTTGAAGTCCAAGGGTATACAGGGGTCAGTGAGGTCCTGACTGATGTACAATATCATTATATGTTTAGAAAAATGGATACCTTCAAAAGCATTGTGGGCCTTAAGGTTTATAGTCCTTGGGGCATAAAGTCCACCAGCATTTTTCAGCAGTGTTCCATTTACCCTGTAGTTATGTACAGAGAACTCTAGACGAATGCACCTGTTACTATTATTGACAATTGGATGGGTGCATTTGGGCACTTCTCTGCTGGCTGAAAAACATTAGTGGAGAATATACCTATAAAAACATTAGTGGAGAATATAGCAATGAGTTTCTTAACCTCTGTTGTATGAGTCCTAGATTAAGCCCAAAAAAACCCTGAATTTCCTTTTAGATCTTTCAGTTAGTACAACAAAATGTTGTGTCTCTCAGTCATTGAGACATCAAACTTTATTGGGTCACATTTGGATATTTCTTGTTATGTCACATACAGCAGATGAACAAAATATATAAACTTAAGATGTATTCTGCCCAATAGAGTGGGATGGATTCCATTAAATATTCCACTATATGCTTCAAGATAGCAATGCTTGGAACCAGAGGCAGAAAAACAAACATGATCCAAGTCCACACATTGAGGAGGTTAACAAACAGAGCAAGCTACAGGTCGCTGAAAAGAATGATCAAAGAACAGAGGAAACTTAAAGTCAACAAGTAGAGGCAAAAGAATTGTACAACACTGGAGAAGTGAGAAGCCACCTAAGTCATCAAGCACAGATGCAATAAAGCACCAAGCAGAGTTTGAAATAAATCCCAAAGCAAGGAGCCACAGATAAGGAGTGACAAAGAAGTGGCCATCTGGTGTCATGCGTAGTCACAAAACAGGGATATCGAAGTTCATAAAATGGAGCCAGTAAGCAGAGGGCATAGATAAATTGCAGAGAATGTAACCCATATATGGGGATGGAGAGTGGCCCCAAACAAGCAGGGCCACCATCCAGGAGTAAACAGTCTCACTTAGATTGTGGAAGAGGAAAGGAGAACTGCTGCAAACCAGTCAGTGATCAATGGGAACATGGAGTCCAGCAAGCAGAAAAAGATATGTTTGATTAGGGCAGGCATGTCAAACTCAAACAACTCACAGTCAAAAGAAATACATATACCTCAGTAAGGCTGCATAAAGTCAGAAAGGTTGAATGCAAAAACTCTGGTGTAGAAATATTACAACATTTAAATGGAGATTTATTGATCAAGAGAGAATGTGGTTTAGGAATTTGCAGTGCAGAATTATTAGGGATTTCATCTAATAGCCATTATTTAGTCACAATGCAGTGACATTAGGGGATCTAAAAGCAGAGTATTAAAAACGGAATAAGGGTGTTGCAATAGAAGGAACCACACCATGTCATAAAACAGAGGCAAATGGCAGTACTTGCGGATGGCACCAACAAGTCCAAGATCAGAAGATAAAATATTCACAGATCAGTGAGGATGTAGAAGTCACAGAAGGGAGAGATAGGGCAATTCGAAAGGAACTCACATGGTAGTGAAACTTGGGCAGTAACATTTGGGAGGTTTGGGGAGTCTGTGTCACTGAAGAGGATGACTGGGGAATGATAAAGAGAGATACGGCAATCAAGGAGCAATGGAACTGGGGAATCAGTTGGATTTGAAAGTAACAACAGCAGTTTTTAGGAGTCCCAGAGCAGTAGGAATGGGTATAACATGAACTGAATAATTAAGGAATCACAGAGAAGATTGATAAATCTGTCAGAAAACAGAGGGACATAAGATAGACAGGCAGGAAGTATAGACACAAAAGGTCACTAGAAAACAGATTGGGGATATGCATACTAGTAAACTACCAAGGCTGCTGGGAATTGAAGTTCAACGGTTGCTTTAGAGCTGCTGATTCGCTACACCAGCCATAGATGGAGTACGGCACCCAGGGAAGAAGCGTGCAGAGTGGGTACCGAGGGAGCGCAGTCACACTTGAGTGCACACGGAAGCCCAAGCACACAGCTGCTAGGAATAGGGAGCTCTTCCTTATGCAGACGTGAGCAAGGTATGATTAGAATTCCACTTAAAAGTTTAGATATGTAAATTAAAAAAAAAATAATTACAAAAACTCCCCAGCCATCAGAGTGTGTTTGTTCAAATACAAATTACGCTCCCACATCTGCCACTTATTAATTTTGAACTTTTTACAGCACCGATTCCTCAGTTCAATCTGTTTATTACCATGAATCCATTTCCAAAGATTGTCTCTAATTAAGCTATAATTTGGATCAGCCAGGTAAAGCGCATAAAGCAAGACACACGGTACACATACACACGTACATATCTTACTGCAAATTGCTGGGAACCATTTACCATCTTATGGAGATCCTCCAAGCGCCGCACATTAACCTCTTCCCTTCCAATTAACACAGGCAAATGCACAATAAACCACTTAGTTGAGGTCCTTAAGATGAAAATCTATATACAGGGGTCTAAGTGGTAGAGTTGTTAGAGATCAGCAGTTATTGCCTCAAATTGCCCAGCAACTGTTCCAATATTTATTCCAAATCTGGAATTTGCGGATTTGGCCAAAGTCAAATTCAGCAATTCAAACCAAAATCTGAGCACTAAATTGCATATTTAGATTTGAGAAAAGTAAAAACTTTCATTGACGATGTGGTTGTTGTGTGTTACAGTTCAAAATATCTGGATGGTTGCAGGATGCCCAAATGCTTAAATCATTTCACAAGTTTACTGGTTCCAGATGGTTAACATGAGTATAAAGAAAACAGAAATATTTATGTAAATGTACTCAACCTCCCTTTCCTGTCTAATATCTCCCAACCTTCCCCGACTATTAGATTGTCAAAGTGCCTATGCTATCTCAGGCTTCGCATGTCTAAAGCCAAACTCATTATCTTCCTCTCTTTCCCCGTCACCTACATTATCCCTCATTGTCAATAACATCACAGTATCCCAATCACATCAGCATCCCAAGCCCATTACCCAGGGGTTATGCTTGACTCTGCCCTCTCTTTCATTTCTCACATGCAGACTCTTGCTAAGACTTGCTGCCTTCATCTCTCAAGTGTCTCTCTAACACTTTCTCTTCAGAGTCGAGACCCTTCCAACATCCAAATCCACTCTCGCTACTTCACCTTAATAACCACAAGCTTTTCCCAGCAGCCAGGCTGTTCCCATTCCTTTCCACTAGTAAAGTCATTAATTCACCAACAGTCACTGTAATACCATGTCTGACTTTCCATTAGCTGCAGAATAAACCTAATAAAATATTGAAATATGGAAATTATTTGCACACTTCCAAGAAAGTTTGAAAGACTGACCAAAAAGAACCAGAACTGGATGCTTGTATCATATCTGTAGTTGTAGACATCATGCAATTCCACGTTAACCAAAGTTATGGCAGAATATACTGTAACACTTTTGGTTCATTTACATCTGCTGTATATGTGACTTGGGTTTTGAGTAGGGATGCACCAAATCCACTATTTGGGATTCGGCCAAATGCCTGAATCCTTCGTGATAGATTTGGCTGAATTCCTGAACCAAATTCGAATTAGCATATGCAAATTAGGGGCAGGAAAGGAGAAAGTGGAAACATTTTTTTAACGTCCTTGTTTTCTGATGAAAAGTCACGATAGTTACCTTCTGGACCCTAATTTGCACATGCAAATTAGGATTCATTCGGCACAAGGATTCGGCCGAATCAGAATCCTGCTGAAAAAGGCTTGCAGCACCTGGTGAAAAAATGTTTCACTTCCTTTGTTTGTGTGATGACAAGTCACGTGATTTTAAGGATTTGGATTCAGTTCAGCCAGGCACTTTTTGGATTCAGCCAAATGATACTGAAAAAGTCAGAATCCTAGCCGAATCCCAAACGGAATCCTGGATTCGGTGCATCCCTAGTTTTGAGTTTTGAAGTCCATCAAGCAGCCAATTATAAAGAGGTAATAAAACAAAAAAATATTAAGCAAAGAAATCCTCTGCTCTTTACATATGGAATTAGTGTTTACACGGATGAAAAAGAAACTTGGTGGCTTATGTCCTGTAGCAGTACTGATCCAGGCAGGGACACTCAGCAGAGAGGGACTCACTCAGTGTGGGAGGGGGCTGGGATGATTAAGAATGCAATTCTCAAAAGCTGAGCAATTCATTAACGAGAAGAGATCAATACGCTTCCATTACTTTGCACAGGCTTGGGGTGTTAGGGCATGACGCATGGGGACACAGAAGAGAATCTTTAACTCCTTCCCAGCACATCAGCATTGGAACTTTAAACTGTGTTTGGAGGTTTATTATGACTACACATTGGCTTTGAAACGTTATAGTTATTTAAAATACATGCATCTGTATGTGGCTAGAGAATGAAAGATAAATAGGTAGACACGCATGCCAATATTGAAAAATTGGGTACATTTTTTTTCTAGGGACATTACTCAAAAAAATACAAAATGCATTGGCAGTTCTGATGTTCCTATAATGTACAGATATACTAGGTTCAGTACTGACTTGGAATTTTTGGACTGTCCCACCTTCTTATGGCTCTGTCATATGTGATCACCCTTGTGATTTGCACATATAGTGTGCCTCCAATTTGGGTAAGACAAATGCCGGCAACCTTATAAACTATGAATCCATCACAGGACATAAATGAAAGGTTAACGAATCACGAGCAGCACATCGTGTGAGTTGTAGTTGCGCAAAATCAATTTATTTATCCCAAAAACATGCAAAAAGGGCGTTTCAGGTGCTCAAGACCCTTTAAGGACCCAAAACGTTGCTGCTCCAATTTATTCTTTCCTTACACAAATTCCCCCTGTATTTTTAGCAATGTTTCCTTTTCCAAGCAGGTCTCAAAATGCACAGTATTCATGAGGGACATTCAGCCAAGAAAATATTTAAATTAATTCATCATTGTTTTATACTTGCAAAAATTACCTCCTTTTTTCAATTAACATCTTATTTAGAGTTAATTAGTTCATTTTAGTCTAGCTATTTGGCTCCTCCATGAACAAGGCGCAACACGTAGCACAGAATTCATTTCAGCTGCTTTGCAGTGAAGCATGGTTTCTTTGTGTGCTGCGGATTTAAATAACCGCACCGCACGCCAGGTCACATGCACAAAGGGATGAGAGGCTAAGAACATAGCAAATTCTGCATCATATCAGCTTTTGCATATGTGCCAGGGTAGTCTTTATGGGTAGCAGGCCAAGGGATTTGCAGACCACATAATAACTGTTAAACCTTTAACGTCTGCTGTTTTTGCAGTACAACTCGCAACACTTCCCCACTGCCTTCAGCAGGTGTCAAAAGATGCTGGGAGTTGTCTTCCAAAATATATACCAGAAGGTTGCACGTATGGTTTAGTCTAATTGTTTTCATCATCTAGCTTACTTTCCCACAGCCATAGCTTCTTCCCAAAGAATAGCATCCTTCTCCCTACTGAAGTGTCACCTCCAGTAGGTACAATCCCACAGCCACAGTTCCTTCCCAGAGACTAAAGTCCCCACTGCTACTATAGGCACCATCTCTCCCTACTATACCTGCTATCCCACAGTCACACTCCCTTCCCAGAGACTATTATCCCACTGTTACTATAAGCACCATCTCTCCCTACTATACCTGCTATCCCACAGCCACAGTCCCTTCCCAGAGACTATTATCCCCACTGTTACTATAGGCACCATCTCTCCCTACTATACCTGCTATCTCACAGTCACTGTCCCTTCCCAGAGACTATTATCCCCACTGCTACTATAGGCACCATCTCTCCCTACTATACCTGCTATCCCACAGCCACAGTTATTAAATTAAAGTCTGAAAAACCCAGAAGCGCAAGACCTGGGTTATATACACCAAGGTCACCGAAAAAAAAGGGTGAGCGTGAATAATTTAACATATGTGTATGTACACCCTTTAAGTTAATGGTGTTTCTTGCCGCTACCCACAAATTATAAAGCTATCTCTTAGAATTGTTTTGTATGTAATGCTTTTGAGTTGAGCGATATAAATTTTTTTTGTACATGGACAAATAGGCACAATCTCTCCCTACTATACCTGCTATCCCACAACCACAGCCCCTTCCCAGTAGTTATTATCCCCACTGCTACTCTAAGCACTGTCTCTCCTTATACCTGCTATCCCACAGTCACAGTCTCTTCCCAGAGACTATTATCCCCACTGTTACTTTAGGCACCATCTCTCACTACTATACCTGCTATCCCACAGTCACAGTCCCTTCCCAGAGACTATTATCCCACTGTTACTATAGGCACCATCTCTCCCTACTATACCTGCTATCCCACAGCCACAGTCCCTTCCCAGACACTATTATCCCACTGTTACTATAGGCACCATCTCTCCCTATTATACCTGTTATCCCACAACCCCAGTCCCTTCCCAGAGCCTATTATCCCACTGTTACTATAGACACCATCTCTCCCTACTATACCCAGTATCCCCCAGCCACAGTCCCTTCCCAGAGACTATTATTCCCACTGCTACTATAAGCACCACCTCTCCCTACTATACCTAGTAACCCACAGTCACAGTCCCTTCCCAGAGACTATTATCCCACTGCTACTATATATGCCATCTCCCCCTACTATATCTGCTATCCTACAGCCACAGAGGCAGTTATTCCCACTGCTACTACAGGTAGGGCCAGACTGAGGGGGCCGGGGCCACCCATGGCTCTGACTTAGGGCCCCCCTGCCGCGATTGTGCGCATGCGCAAAAGTGTGCTTACGCCCATTGTTTTTGCAGTGACCTGCAAAGAGAGGAAGAGGCGCAGGGAAGAGAGGAAGCGGCACAGGGTTCAGATCTGTGCTGGCGGGCCATAAGAACTGCGGGCCCGGCGGGTTTTTTCCTGGTGTCCTGCTGGCCCAGTCTGACCCTGACTATAGGCACCATCTCTATAGCATAAGCAGAGACTTTGTAGATTTGGCATTCATGATCTTCCTTGAAAAAGCAAGTACTGCCTTGGCCCTTCATTATAAAATATATACAATATTTATGATATCTTCCATTATTTCCTGCCTAAATATAGCAAAATGAGTGCACTTTCTACTCTGGATACTTTTTCTCTCTATTCTCTACTCTGGATACTTTTTTCATAAATAATTGCATTTATCTAACCTCATAAACATAATGCTTTACCTCATCCCAGGCATTCTTTTTAGAAAAATATATTTGATGTATTCTCTGTACAACCAGTACTGGAAGCTCCATATAATAAAATCTAAACTGTATATAAAATCTGAAACATCCCTATGCTTTCCAAATGTCCAAACATATCAAGCCCAGTAAAAGATGAAGCTACAAACCCAATGCTTATACCTGCACAGACTAGAGAACTTATTTTCTGTCCTAATGACCCACAACATATTTAAGTACAACACTGCAAAGAACATATTTGAATGCCCACTTTATGTTGGTGAATTGCAGATTCTGGCAATATGTATAGCCAACTCACAATGTCAGGAGTGAAAAATAATCACAAGATTAATTATTTACCACCATAATGACATGATAAATTAGCTAACTCGTTTGTGGCATAGTGATCCACAAAAGATAATGATCCACAAAGAATTAAATGTTCAAGCTTATGTTAAAAACTGGACTGGATCACAATGTTTCTAACCATATGGAATAACAGACAATTTTTATGGAGAAATGTACCTTTCAATTATATTTTCTTCAAAAATAATGTGAAATGTTTCCTACAATTATATATGTGATTAAAACCAGGTCAATAAGTGGTTTTAAGACAAAGGAGTTGTGAGTCTACAATATAATTTGGGCCTCAAGATAAAGGCAAGGAACCACTGTTCTAATTTAATCATATATAACTAAATGGTATTCATTTATATGTCAGGTAGTAGTTCCTGTTTTCAAGCTAGTCTGAAATACAAGTTTGCTGGATTGCTGGTTCTTTAGTCTAATTATGAAAAACATGTGCCCTATAAAAAATTAGGTAACAATAATTATTGCATATGATGAAGTGACTGTGAATGGAAACTAGTTAGATGTTTGTGCAGTTTACTGATCCTATATTCTACTACATGTGGAAAGTGGGGTAACCCAAATCAATCGAGACACCTAAAAACTGTTGCCACTTTGAAATTTCCTGAGTAATTAACCAAGGCAAGTCCATGCCAGAATTTCTAGATTCAGACATCTAAATCTCAGTCCTCTAAATCTTAATTTAGATGTCGTTTAAAGTTGTGAAATATTTGAATTGCAATTACAGTAGAAGCCCGATTTTATATTATCCAAGGGACTGCAAAAAAACAGCGTTAAGTCCAGGAAACCGTAAAATCCAGGAAGTAAAGAACGGCATTTACCTGGGTTGGACCAAAGTAAAACTGTAATTTCTAGGTATGCAAAATCGGGGTTATACTGTACAGCACTTATGAAAGATACTGTTAAAAAATATGATGAAGTTAGTGTGATGTGCTCCTTATTATATCATCGGTTATGCCTTTAATGATGTGAGGTGTGTCATATGACTAGCTGAAACTTGTAATACCCCCCTACTTTACCATAATGCCTTTATGTGGTTATGGAATCCTCATGTAGGTATATTTTAAAATAAAAGCTACATTATTCCCTATATTATCTATGTAAACATTGTTGGAAAAAAAACTGCACATTCTAAAATGGCCCAATTTACAGAAAGGTGGGAAAATGCACTGTGCAAAATTGGTTACCCCAGATAGGCGCTAGTGCAGGTAAAACCAGCTGCTAGCAAGTTCCCTGTCACTTGATTGGTGTTGGATGTGATTTGCAGACGATAGATATGACAAATGCAGTTTATATTTCAATGTGTCAAAGCGTTTCAGAGCCCTAGAGCGTGCTAGAACCAGCTCACTATATTACTTTTCTTTTTTTCTCCCACCTCCTGGAATCGACTTCAATTCCGCAGTGAATTACAGGAATTTTACTGACCCTAAGTCTGTCAACAGTAATATACCAGATGGAGATTTCAAAGCACTAGCGAACTTTCTTCTGACTCCATAGGTACAGGCATGTCCTACAGAAGGGACAACTTCCAAGCCAACTGCAGAATATGCATATTTATATGCCAGGCATAGACACTCTTTGTTCTTGCTAGAACATAGATAGTATTACTGCAGATCTGGCCAATAACAGGCCCGGGGGGGCCAGATGTGGCCTTCTAAGGAAATTATATATCTCCCAGCCTGATGAACAACCCAGTCCATTTTTTTTGTACCATTATTTCAGCAATGAATGAAAATAGGCCCCATTAAATGTACATAGGTGTATAAAAGTAAAACTGAATATAGAAGTCAAAGTTACAGAGATATTAAATTAGAAATTGCTGTTTCCGTGGCTTTGCCAGTTTGGTTATCACATTATAGAGAAACAGCAATTCTGTAAATATACAGTGAATAAAGTACCCCCTCTTGTAAAATATAAGGATATTATAAGTTACCGAGGAGTTTCATGACCATATAAATACACGAGGCCGAAGGCCGAGTGTTTTTATACAGGTCATGAAACTCCGAGGTAACTTATAATATCCTCATATTTTACAACTGGGGGTACTTTATTAATTATAATACACACATTTTAGTGAGTCATGTGACAGAAATTACATCACTACTCACCATTTATAACTGATGACATCACTACTCACCAATCACCATTTATAAGGATATAATTTACAAGATATTCATGGCTTTTGTGTATTATAATGATATATACTAGCAGCTTCATGAGGTTGACATGGATTGCAAACCCATCTGATAAAGTCAAATACACAGCCAGAGCAATTATATAAGATGAAGCTACTTGGATATAGTTGTGTTAGTACAATAAGACATAACTTCATGTAATAGTGATTTGTGTCAGATGGATCCCAGTTGCACCAAAATTAATTGCAGGGCGATTATACAGTGATTATAACATTTAGCTTCATTGCAAGTCTGGCTGACTGCTTTAGCCTGTGCTCCTTTACTACCACAGGTACAGGTATGGGACCTGTTATCGAGAATGCTTGGAACCTGACGTTTTCCAGATAATAGATCTTTCTGTAATTTGGATCTTTAGACCTAAAGTCTACTAGAAAATCATTTAAACATGAAATAAACCCAATAGGCTGGTTTTTGCTTCCAATAAGGATTGGTATTTGGTATTTCTTGATGACACACCTGAGGAATAAAAGGGCATTTCAGGCATTTTGCACCTTCACCAATGAAAATAATTGACAAAAAATACCAGTAGCTTCAGTGAGAATCACCATGGTTATAGAACACATAGGCAATAATCACCTTAAAACGAATGCTTTCCATTACTGCAAGTCTCATACTCTTTTCTAAAAAACAACTCCTGTCATTTTGTCTTAGTTAAGGTACACATGTACACAGGCTTTGAAACTTAGAACATATTTATCATAGGTTGAAGAAACTATTCTGATAAAATTGTTTTTATAAAACCCAAAAATTCCAATTAAAGTATTTTTTGATAAATGAGCCCTTAAGTAAAACACCGATGGACTGATAATGTAACTATTTGCAAGTAATTAAATATATGGCCCCAACTGTATCAAAACTAACTGTGGCGATTTCAACACCATGTCACTGCAGGTCCTGAATCCAGATTTAGGACCTGTTACCTAAAATGCATAGGGGAAAATTCACTAAGATCTGAAGTTGCGCCAGCGTCAACTTCACCGCACTTCGCCAGGCGTAGTTTCGCCAGCGCCACGCAAATTCACTAAAATTCAAAGTTGCGCTCAGGAAGGCGAGCGGTAGCGAAGTTGCGCTACCGTTACTTCGTCAGGCAAAGCGAAGTTACGCTAGCGATGCCTAATTTGCATACGGTGCAAAGTTAAAATATAATGGACGAATATGCTGCAGCAACAACATTACACTACACAAGACCAGGAAACCTTTAAAAAATAAAATAAAGGTGTTCTATTGCCCTACACGTGCCCACTGTATTGTTGAGTTTCCATATGTTAGGAAATGTAGGGGGGAAGGAGGGTACCCACAAAAAATTTACGCTATTTTGCAGCCTATCACCCTTAAAAAAGAAAAAGATGCCAAAAAATTTGAAAAAATGTCAACTATTTTTGGACAAACTCCTATCTATTGTATTGAACTTCGCCTGGTCTGACCTGGCGAAGTAAAATCTGGCGCAAGAGGTAACGTTCAGTAAAATGCGCAAGTTAATGAATTAGCGTAGTTACGTCCCTTTGCCATAGCGCAACTGGCGTAAGGGTGCGAAGTAGCGCTAGAGTAGGTCCACTTCGCTAGCAAATTTACGCCAGCACTCGTTAGTAAATTGGCGAAGTAACGAAATGACGTCACGCTGGCGAGTTTGCGCTAGTGTTAGCCGTTTCGAGCTTTAGTAAATTTGCCCCATAGGACCTGGGGTTTACTAGATAAAAGGTCTTTCTATCATTTAGATTTCCATACCATATTAAAAATCATGTAAACATTAATTAAACCCAACAGGACTTTTTAATTATGCCTGCATTAGGATCAATTGCAAGGTATTGTTTTATTATTACATAGAAAAGGGAAATCATTTTTAGAAATTTGAATTATTTAATTAAAATGGGAGATGGCCTGGAGCTTTCTAGATAACGGATCCCATACCTGCAGAATCTTCTAACCATGGTGAATTACATATAATTTTCTAGAGACATGTTCATCACAGGAGTGTACAAAGGGAAAAGGCTCTTACAGTGGTCTTGAACATCACGTTCAAGTTGGGTACCATTGGAGACAAAAGATGCTTCTAGAAAAGAGCAGAATGCTCATGCACAAATGCAGTATTTTTATTATTAACAATAAATCCATTTTCATTTTGGCTACTAGTGGCAAAAAGCAGATGTATAAAAATGTATATAGCAGTAAAATATATAACTTGTACATTGAAACCTATAAACCCTCAACAAGGAACAACATATATGTACAACAACAGTATAATAAATGTATCCCCAGTTCCTTTAAATGGTCGCTCAAAAAAAAGAACTGTGAATACAAACTCATGGTAATGTTAAGATTCAAAGGACAAGTGTAAGTTCTTTGTAACTGTTAGGCCAAGAGCAGAGTGAATGCAAGTAAATTATAACGTTAAGTTCCTAAAAAAGAGAGAAGTTAAAACTGTGGGCTCCTAACAGTTCCTAAGAGGACATAAATATAAACATTACTTGCAAGTGTACGCATGCGCACCATTTCCTTGTAACTGAAACATCCTAAAAGAAGAGAACCTTGAAACTGAATACTCAGGAATATTATGAGTTTATGTACCTTGTATTTGTAAACTAGTAAAACACAGGTTAGAATTATCTTGTAACTATAAGTTCCTAAGGGAAAAATAAAAATTAGTTCCTTCTAATAGAAAACTCCTAAAAGAAGGGTCAGTGAAGGTCCCTTGTAACTGTAAGGTCCTTAGAGAAGCTATACCTATGTAGAGGATCTAATGAGCTATACAGTCAATGTCTCATAGAGACTGTTGACTAACAACCAAAAAATTCCAACTTAATTCAGTCTGCGAATGGTTTTATGTATAAAGCTGGCCATACAAATAAAGATCCCTCATTAGGTGAGGTCGCCAAACCAGCAGATCTTTCCCTGATATTCCCACATTGAGCTGGGTTATATCGGGCTGGTCATCAACAAGCTGAAAAGACCAATTTGGATATAGGAAGGATGGAGTTGCCAGCTTTTATCAGCCTATGAATGGCCACCATAACTCTTTGTTCTTCATTTGCTTTACTTTTAATGTGACTGAACACATTGAGCCATTGCTGTCAAACTTGTTGCATGTAGGGAGACAATTATTTCATACACAGCTTGATGAAGGGTCAGATTATATTTATATGATGTCATACAATGAAGTCTATGGAGCCTAAAGTAGACTGCAGGCCATAAAAATGCTTTGGAGGGCCACCCGGGCCTCCAGTGGAACAGCCCAGACAGAAGCATATATTTACAATAATAAAATGGAATATACAGAATAGCACTATCAAAGAGTGTGATTTATTATTGGAATGTGAATGGATATTTTGGTTGTGTTTGGTTATGTTATTATGCATTAGATATCATAGCTTTGTTGTCTCCGGTTAAATGAGCAGCATGCATGTGTATTCCAGAAAGGTGAAGCAGCACATGATGAGTATTTGAATCTGTAATTTCTTCCTTGAATCAGAGACACAAATGCATTTCCTCTTGTCAGTGTACATAACTAACCCCTTCAGGTCCACAGGGGAGTGTTTAAAATTGCCTTCCAGCTACTGTCTTGAACAGAAGGGATTGAAAGGATTACGGCAGGTCTCTGTGGCACGAAGCGACCAGCAAACAATACTACGGGGTCACAGAAAGAGCTTGGGGCACAGAAGGATGTAAAATTGAATTGCTTACCCTCTTCGAACCATGACCCTATGTGCTGGGTAAGAGATGGGAATCTGAAAAACCCCAGGGCTTTTTTTTGAGAGAAATCAGCAATCTAGCCTGCCTCCACCTGCATCTCTTTCTTCTCAAATTAAATGCTATTTCTAAACAGTGAATAGGAGATCCTTACTCTGGTGATACAATTGCTTGACTTGTGTCTGGGGCTCCTCTGTAATATATGTACGTACAGGGTCAGTGATGAATAAAATGTGTTTTTTTTCCCCATTAACTCTAAAATAGGGTGGTAATTGGTGCAGGCAGTGTCAAATGAAACCAGTGTCTAAGCATTAAGGACAACTAATCAACAAAGGTAAATATATTGCAGTATCATCTAAATGACTGAGGTCGGGGGCACCTTGGTACCACAGGCAGATTTAGGGTATGACATATAAGGCAAATCCCTCCAGTTCCCAGAAAAGGATCTTGTAAAAGTACAAACTGCAAATTATTCTCCTAGATGTGTCTTAATTGTGCCATTTTCAACTGAAATGGGGTAAGACCTACCAGAAAAAATAGAATGACTTGGCCAGATCTGGGGTGTAGCTTGGGAGGATTGTGGTCATGTCCAAAATTATAAGACTCTGTGCACAAATATATTGTTTGGTACATTATGCAATGACTAGATTTGTTTGTGCATTACTGTATAAACAGGGGAGAAAATCTGTAGATCTCCAACTGCTCCTCACCATGAGTTCTGTAGTTTGGTTTCCCAACCTTTGTCCATGTTCCTTGGTTCTTCTGTATAATAGAGATGCCCTTTACAAAACAAGGACATTGAAATCTTTGTATGTAAATGGAGTGTTGGGGAGCATCTCCCATCAAGTATGAAAAACAGTATATGGAGTGCAGGGTCAAGTAATGAATCACAGGGAAAAGAAAAAGAACTGACCCATATATTTGCACTCTCCCATCCAACCGTGTCCACAAACTCACATATATACACAATTAAAACATGACTTTATTAACCAAATTAAAATAAAGTAGTCCAGTATAGCACAATAAAACCCAGTTAGGACTGTCATACATACTCATATGTATGAGATTGTGGATACTGTTGGATGGGAGGGTGCAAATATATGGGTCAGTTCTTTTTCTTTTCCCATTGAAATCTTTGCCCTGAAAATCAAACCAGCAGACGCTGCAGCAATCCGTTTCACTACTATGTAAACATCACCCCACAGTATACTCCTTTGCCATCCTGATATTTAAACATGTAATCAAATAAACCTCTGTTTTCTCAAATACACTGCAGTGATATTTGTTATTTGAAAAAATTCTTCAAGGCTTTCATCATTTACTATTCAACACAAGGGAAGAGGTGTGTGTATGAGAGAAGGAAAAAAAACAAGAGCAGATGTTCTATGAAACAACTTCAAATTACAGCCAGTTAAGGATAATATTGTAAGATTATATAAAACTATGAGTGGCAAACGGAAGAAAATCCCTTAAATGAAGGCCAAGCATCAAACTGAGAGAATGGGAAGAAGGCCAGACAGGCTTAGAAAAGCTCTACTTATCCGTTAATAAATATTCTACTTCTGTTTTACCTTCTCAACAGCGGATGTTTAAACTGGGGTCTCCTATTGCTGTTTTCTCTTTTGTTTGTGTTTGAGGTGACAGCATGGGTGGAAAATAACATACACACCTTCTTATTTTAGCTTTTCCTGAGTGGATAAAGATTGACACTAGTTAGTAGGCTTTGCCTAGTAAGCCAGTTTGGCTAACTGGTTGGCCCATCTATGCTGTTGAAGCCATAGGTGTTGAAGCTATATAAATATAGGAAAATTATTATGATAATAATAGTAACATCAATTTGAAAATAGAAGAGTTGTACAGGATTCAGTAATTACCGACTTTCTAAAGTTGCAGCAGGTTGTGTTTGTGATTGACATTTAAACCTAGGCCAGCAATGGTTATCAACCCCAGCATATCCATAGCAAGTGTCCCAAGGCAAATCCCACCTGCAGCATTTATCATTTGGAATATACACATTAGGGAAGCTCAATTCCTGCTGGTATTGATTGAGTATGATTCCCAGTAGCCCCCTAGGAATACAAGAAGGTGTAGTATGAAAAGCAGGTGAAAAATCAGCAGACTGACTATTTTTGTGTTGGCTCCCTTGTGTTTAATATTATTGGGATCATATATACAGTAGATTCAGACTCACTGACCACTATGTAACATACATTTTTTGCACAATTGCCTTCAAGATGGAGTGACCGATCTTACAGTACCTATTAGCACAGCTTCATAGTACAATGTAGCCAAACTCCCTATATAATGCAGGAAAGCAAAGAAAAAAAGATACTGCTTAACTGCCATGGGTTTTTCCCGCATACTGCATTTAATGAAAAAGTCTGATCACATTAGGACTAAGAACTAATCGCAGCATGATAAATTAGAGTCAAAGCAATGATTGGGTCATTTTGTCATAACTTACAATTCACAATGCACTAACCCTGTAGCTTTTCTAGCATTTCAAATGATACTGGAATGACACCGGTTAACATCCAAAGCTACTGGGAGCTGAAAATGTGTCATTTTTTTCCCCTCTGTTTTTATGACACCTCTAAAATTATTTGCGCTTTTTAACACCAGTGCTAATTACAGCTTCTGCTCCAGGTGCCAGAAGAGTGTTAATTAAGGGATTAATGAACATACCTTTTTCCCTCTCTCTACTTTTTTTTTGGATTGTGATGAATGGAAAAGTGAGAATAAAACACAACAGGGTGATCATACAATTTTAAAATGCAACTCCCTTGTATAATGGATTCTAGCTATTCCCCAACTTGAATCTCTTTTGTTGCAGAATATTTATTGTTTCCCTAACAAAGCAAATAAGAACTAAATGAATCCGGCTGCTAATCCGATCTCCGAGAGTGACATTAGCAGACCTCCAAGAACCTTATCTGAGAAGATTAGGATAAAACAGTTTTCTCTTCCTATTATAAGATGCTGCTATGTGAATGGAAACGAGCTGGGGGATATTTGACAAGGAGAAGGAAATTTGGGTAAATAACTGCAGTCTTGGGGATCTGTGCCAGAGAATGAAGAAGAGCCCCCAATGAGCCCTAAGCGCAAACAATTTATACTTTTGCATTACAGCACTATTTGGCATCACCTCCTCCATACAAGTTTAGATTGTCATAGGGATAACACTAAATGGACAGGGAAAGGGATTACAAAAGAAAAAGACAATAAGTGTTGCCATTGTATTGATGAGGCTACCTATCTATACAGCTGACAAAGGATCTTGGCTGCAGAGATTTAGAGAGGGCAAGAAAGTGACAAGGTGGAAGACATAAGGGCTGACTGAAAGTCTCAAGAATAAGAAGGTGCAAACTTTTGCCTCACATTCAATAAAAGTTGGAATGGAAAAGTCTGGATCAAATGGTTGACTACAGAGATGACAAAAAAATGAAATCTAGTTTAAAAAGCCTTATATCAAAGAACACATATGTGAATTGGCCAACCTCAAGATTGAACTGAGACAGAACTAGAGCAAAGATTCCAATCTACAATAATCCGGCACTGAAATCAGTGGCTGATTTATGTAAATTCCTGGTAAGATAATGTTTACTTAGTTACAAAGCAAGTTAGGGTACATATTAGTTGGTCTGGGAATTCAGCTGCTTTCCAGCCAAAACTATCAATATATGTATGGCCGTTGGACAGGTCCAGACTAAGAAATAAAATAGGTCCTGCCATTTAAGGTACACAGAGGCCCAAACAGCCCCCACCAGCCCACTAAATACTGATTTTCTATGGCACCTTATAGCAGCCCCTCTGGCATTTGCCAGAACCCACAGATTGCCAGTCCGGGCCTGCATTGGAGTGAAGAATTTTTGTTTGGGCTAAATTTCCCATCCGTCACAAAATATTCAGGCCTATACCACCTAAAACGGAACCCTAATTTGCATATTTTAATTTGAGAAAAATCATCTGAAAAAAAAATTATGATGATGATCATGATAATAAAGGGTCACATTTGGTTTGACTAATCAGTAAGGATTTGGCTGAATTCAAATTCTGCATAACGTAGTTGGAATAATCCTTGATAACTAGTCAGGATAAGTCTTTAGGAACTGCAGGTCCATTCTGATGACCACAAAAGATGACATAACCTACAAGCAAGATTCCTTTGTGGATCTATTTGATACATGCTTTGGTCCACATCTCAACTTTGAGCACTAATAAACCTACAATGTTGGGGATGTTGCCAAGGACTGGTGTGAAGACCAATGCCATAATGGTCTAATTACAGGCCTGGAAGGTTATATCTTATTGGTTATGGGGTGCCATATTCTCAAGCTCTTTCTCACTTGGCTACGTCGAAGACAAAAGAAGAGCGATAGCAGAGTGGGGGTTGGGAGCTGAAGGAGAGAGCGAATGGGTTTTTAAGGAAAGCAAACAGAGAGTACAAGGAAATCACAGACAGAATAAGTAAAGATGAGGGAGAGGGAATATATCAAAGCAGGAAGAAAGGAAAGAAAAGAGATAGAGAAAGATAAATATTAAATCCCAAGATTAAGGTAGATGAAGGGAGGCAGATTCTTTAGCACAGTTAAATGACAAATGCAAAAGTCAAATGCAACCATACAATTAAAACTAATCAATAAGGCTCTGGGGATAGACATAAGGCTAAGCTGAATATGGAATTGAGCAATAGGTGTTTAGCCTTTAGGAATAAGCAGACAAAGAGGGGCAAGCGATTCTAATCTGCCATCGCATTAACAGCCAATGTCCAGAATCCATAAATATAATGGCACCAAGGCACCTTGAGGATTAAGCATCCCTGTGCTACAGACAAGAGGGGTTATCAGTGAGCAGGGACCACCTCTCCCCTTCACCCTCCCATCTCTGCCAAAGCTGAGTTGTCATCCCTGGGAGTTATAGAAATTGTGCGATTATGTTTTGAGGAAAGAGACACGCGCGCACATCATGCTCTCGGATAAACAGTGTCGGGTTCCTGTGCCTCCCCAGGCCCCGCTCATCCTCCCTCCTCCCTGTGCCAGAAAATGGAATCAATTGCTAGCAATTGGCAGCTCTGTATTTTTAGCAGCACGTCGGGCGAGATGTTCAGGTGCTCTGATGGGTTTGATCTCCTGCCGACTTTCTTTCTCCAGGCTTCCTGCCGCTCCACTTTGTGAACTGAATTCTTTTTCCTGTGGGTTAATAAACCCACACTTTCTGATTAACCCCTCAGATTCATATTGGGGGCTGAGTTTTACGATAATTACATCTTTTTTTTTAAGGCCAAAAATGATTCTGCCGAATTTTACAAGACATTTCGAAGGGGGGGAAAAAATGCAAGAGCGAGATGAAATCTATATTTTTTTAAGATGGAAAACTGCTAAAGAAATCAATATTTTATTCAGATTTCATTAATGAGGGTCATTGACATTGTTTTAAAATCAGTTAAACACAATCAGCGGTTCAAAGGTTTTCTTAATCTTTAGGTCAGATTTTACAGGTCTGAAATGATTGTCCCCAATCAACAAGGAGGATGGGAACAGGGGGTAGTTTAAAATCACAAGATAAATTCCCTCTGCTTCCATATTGTACATAATTCTTATACAATGCAATCATTTGAAATGATATAAAGGATGAGAAAATTGGTGCAAATTTGGTGTAAGAAATGCGTCTGTCTATCTATCTATCTATCTATCTATCTATCTATCTAAGAAACTAATATACAGTGAGACTTTAGGGCCCAGATTTATTAAGGTTCAAGTTGGAAATTCAAATTTTTGAGTTGGATTTTTGGTCAAAACTCACTAATTCAAGTTGGGAATAATCCAAACTCGAATTCGAGATTTATCATACCTGGACCCTGGGAACAATTTGAAATCGACTAGTCACCACCTAAAACCTGCCGAGTTCATGTAGAAGTCAATGGCAGAGGTCCAGTGACCTATTTGAAGATGTTTCGGAGAAAAAACTAGATTCCAGTTTAGTCTATTTCGATTGGAATTCGATTCGAGTTTTCGGGTCATTGTTATTCGTTCGAGTTTAAGATAAACTAATAATTTTTTTCTTAAATAAGATACTATTTAAATTTTAAGGTCATTCGAGTTCATTCGAATTGAAAAAAACTCTAATATTCAACCTTTGATAAACCCTAGGTGTTACACCTGGTTCTAATTCCTCAGCATCCCAAATTATCAGAAATAAATCAATGTAATCCATTGAGGTTTTCTCCTCTTCCAGTAGAATTTGCTCATACAGTAGCCTCCTAGATATAGAAACCCTACAGAGAGTTTCATGAAGTGGCCTTGGAAATAAGACTTACAATCCTACAGGCCCATTTATTCACCATTAGTCTCAATACTTTCCCACTTTTCCCAAACTGCAGGGTTACCTCCACATGGGGCCAGAGCAGTGGTAGGGGAGGCCCAGCCTGAAGATCAGTTGGGGTGTGATTTAGGATTTACTCTTCTACATACTCATCCATAGGTCAGAGTGAGCTTTTGGGTAAACACTTATTTTCATCCCTATATAATCTCATAAATAAGGCTAAATTGCTCTAACCTTGTTCATGGGTAGGGGCCATAATAAAATGTTGGTCACAAATAGCTCTTCTCAGTAGAACCTTAATGCAAGGGCTCAAAATCAATCAGCAACCAAGTCTTAACTTGTACCAATAAGAGAACAAAACAGATTGGCTGCTTAATCAATGCAACACCAAACCAATAAAATTAATTTGTTCTTTACTTTGCCAAATAAAGCAAAACAAAGGAATATACCTATAGCTTTTCTTTTAAATACATACAAAGTTTAACAAACGCTTAGGGGCAGATTTATCAAGGGTTGAATTTCGAATTTGAAAAACTTCAAAATTCAAATTCAAAAAGACCAACCAAAATTAAAATTTTTTTTTTTTTTGGCTGAATAGGTCTGTTTTCAATCGAATAGGTCCAATTTGAATCGTATGGATCGAAGTAATAGCGCATTAGAATCGTCCACCAATTGACTCCAAATCGGTTCTAGGAGGTCCCCCATAGGCTAAAACAGCAATTCGTAGGTTTAAGATGGTAGAAGTCTAATTTTTAAAGAGACAAATTTCAAAATTCAAATTTTTTTCAAATTCAAATCGAATTTGGACTATTCCCTAGTCGAAGCACACAAAAATTGGAAATTCTATTTTTTTTTAATTCAAATTTTCACTTCGAGTCTGCCCCTTGATGTAGAAGTCTGAAAGGCTCAGAGGTACATTTACTTACATGCGAATTTTCGCTTTGGAAGTCTCCCCCAGACTTCACACAACTACGTCAGACATTATTTAGTGACAAATACACGTATTCATCAAAATGACCAATAACATTTCGGCAAAAGAACATTGGGGTTCCTATATCAGCAATGATTAGTTTGTGTGAAATGTAATTACACGTTTTCTCTAGTGTTACTTTCTTTCTAGCAAAACTTCACTAACTTACTTACTCTTAGGTTTGTTGGAAAAATTGCTGGAAGTGGCCACTTTTTATTTAAAATGTCCAAAGGAAACAAAATAAAGACAGAGATCCTCTATTGTCCTAGGCCATGAGCACACCCTAAAACAAATGTGGCATGAGCTTCAAATGTTAAAAAAAAAGTGTAAATAAGATATTTTTAACAGTTACAACTTGTAAACATAATCCCACTATAAATATGTTAAAACGCCAGCGTTTTGACTTTAGCTCATGACTTTTTTGGAATACAGGGTATGACGTCACAGACATTTGGCTTTGTCTGCATCACTTAAATACAAAAGAAGAACAATATACAGGTATGGGACCTGTTATCCAGAATTCTAAATTTATTAAAAAACTGATTTATTAAACTCGGATGAATAGAAATGACCCGAAAACTCGAAATTACATTCAATTCGAATTGTAAAAACTTCAATCGAGTTTTATCTCCGACAAAAACTCAAATGTCAGGAAGGCTGCAAACAAATCGAAATGGATCCCTGGTACTCTCCCCATTGACTTAAACAGCTATTCAGCAGGTTTTAGGTGGTGAATAGTAGAATTTGAGATCTTAAAGAGCCAGAGTATGATAAACCTCGAAAATAGAAGTAGAATTTTTAAAAAAAACTTAAATAACTCCCTCATCGAATTTGACAGTTTTCGAATTCTCAATTCGACCCGTGATAAATCTGCCCCCTTATGTCTACTAGAAAATCATGTATACATTAAATAATCCCAATAGGCTGGTTTTGCCTCCAGTAAGGATTAATTACAGTATATCTTAGTTTGGATCAAATACAAGCTACTGTTTTATTATTACAGAGAAAAAAACATTTTTAAAAATTGGATTATTTCATTATAATGGAGTCCATGGAAGTGGGCCTTTCTGTAGATCGGAACTTTCTGGATAATGGGTTTCCGGATAACGGATCCCATACATGTATATATTTAATTTTCAAAGCTGCTTAACACCCGGGCCTGCATTATCTGTAGGTAGAGATAGGCAGAAGTGAGCCAAGGGAAGTGGTGGTCAGCAGGGTATGGGAGACACCCAAGGAAAGAGATAAAATAAGTTTGGTTTGTATGGAAAATGGGAAATCTGAGTGTATGCGTGAGAGACAGAGAGAGATGAATAAGAAAGGAGGGGTTGTGAATACGCACACAGTATGTGAGGAAAATGAGAGAGCGATTGGACGGTCAGTGACAAGTAATTTACCGGAGAAAGAAGAGAAGAAAACATATCACTTTCAATGGGTGTTTTATTGCTCAAAATAAGTATGAGGAATAGAATAGCAAGCGGGAGACAGTGTGAACTTTCATCGCACACAGAGACAAAGGTTCAGCTTCCACTGAAAGGCACACAAACAGATACACAGTTTACATGAATTGCACACGCTCATTATACTAGAAGGAGCCAAACAAAAGAAGGTAGATTTCATTGTTAACCCTTGGGCATCAGTAAAACTGCAGACAATGCAGACCATCAATGTTGTCCAAGAAAAGACCCCAAGGTGAAATACATGGAATATAGCAATATAAAATACTGAAAGGGGTCGTGTTACCAGAAACAAATATTCCAAATCCTATTTTATCTCGTTTGTCAAGCAAAAATAAACTTTAATTACACTATAAAAATGATTTGAATCTTGTTTCCATCAGTCTGGGAACTCATAATTATAGCAAGCAGGCAGGAGCCATTTTGTGGACACTGTTATTAAGGCAAACCTTGCATCATCTCAGAATCTTGTTTCTGCATCTGAATGAGGGACCTGGTGTCAATCCCCATGCCCTGGTTATACAATTTAATGGTAAAGAAAGAGGGGGGTTGTGGGGAGTGTAGTGACATCTAGTAAGTGCTCAATGGAAAGTGGAAGTAATTGTCTGCCCAAAACAGTGATCCCCAACTAGTGGCTAATGAGTAACATGTTGCTCACCAACCAATTGGATGTTGCTGTCAGTGGCCTCAAAGCAGGTGCTTATATTTGAATTTCAGGCAAATTTTGGTTGCATAAAAGGCAGATGGACTGCTAAACTGAGCCTCTTGTGGGCTACTAGTTCACATAAGGGCTACCAATAGCCAATCACAGCTAATAATTGGCACTCCAGAAACTTTTTGCATGTTTATGTTGCTCTCCAAATCATTTTTATATTTGGATGTGGCTCATGGGTAAAAAAAAAGGTTGGCGACCCCTGGCCTAAAGTATAGAGGAGGGGCAGGCTATATTAAATTGACAGTTGAGATTTTGAAATGAGTTTACAACAGCTATGAATGTTTTAATAAAAAAAAAAGAATTTGGATTTCATGTTTAATTTGAAAAGGACTTTTATTATACAGCTTTTCATGTCTGGGTGACAGGTCCGCTTTAATGCTTTGTTCACTGGGAGCAACAGCCAAGGGGTTGGTGATCACGAGCCACTGGTTGGGGATCACTGTCTTAGATCTATGTGTACCAAAAATACATAGAGACCACTCCCATGTCTGCCCACATGCAGCAGTACAGGAGAAAGCTGACCTGTTTCATTTTATGCCACCATAATTAGGAAACCCTACAGCTCAAATGGAGGACCAGTGCTATGCAGGATGGGCAGGAACCACTGGACCAGGCAATAACAATACAGGCAATAAACCTGTGACACATCCACAGCCTGCAGTTTATCGAAGTATTAAATATAGTTAACAGTTATAAGAAACAGTAATGATCTGTAGGTAATGAAGGAATGGAAAAGTGTGGCTCTAGAAATAACGGATGTATAAAACTTGTCATTATGTCTTTGGGACATGGCATTAGTCTTAGGGAAGCGTTTCATCCACATATATTTCTCTCTAATTTTTGGCTCAAAAATATCTCACATTCTTCCCATAAACATTGCAAGATAAACAATAACAGAGAGTGATAAAACTCTAAAAACACAATCTGAAGACTGTTAAAGTATTTAATGCTGCTCCAGGCCACATTTTGGCCTCTGAAATAAATACCCCCTGCCAGGAGAAATGGAGAAATTTGTTTTTTATGGATGTGAAGCCCCATGGCATGGAGTCTACAGTACAGCTAGAGAAAGAGTTACTGCAAGTTATATGAAGATCTGAACACTGTATTATGCCAAATATAGCCCTCTGTTCTTAAATCCAGAGGAGGAAGACATCGACCACGACGATGAGAAGTCCCTCACAGCGAAAAAATATCTATAACACCCCCACACTCTATAAAAAAAAAACTATAAAAACTTGAAACTTGAACTAGCCTATGTGGAGTTGGCTGTAAGGACACTGAACCCCCTAGTTGGACATCTCTGAAGTTTCAGTGAGTTGGGAAAATGGAAGACTGTATGGTGCAAGATTGCTTTTAGGCAGATTATAATTTCTGCATGGATTTAAAATTGTATGCGATAGTAAATAGGATATTGGCCTGCAAGAAATCTCCAAGGAGAGAGAAAAGTAATCTGCGAGAGAAGAGACAGGGAAAGAAAGAGAGAGACAGCGTTTGTATGAATGTAAGTGTCCTGCAAGGTACATTCTAATTAGGTGTGAGCCTCCGAGCGCCTCACTAGCATGTTAACTCTGCAACATGACAGCATAATTTGACTTCTTAAAGGATTATGCAAATTACCGCTCATCATTTCATTACAAGGCTGGAAGGAAAAAACTGACAGGCAATTTATACATAACACACCTTTCAAATCCCCTACACGTGTAACACCTGGGCCATGTAACTGCGCTCCTGGGACCTGCCTCCGTGCTGCCATCCTAAAAACCGCACGCCGATTCCAAGCACAGGTAAAAGCCCAGTTAATATCTCCCTATTAACTGGACACAAAGCAGGGTCCACCTGCCAAATATCTCCCTTATTTAGGGTAGGACTACACGGACATTTTCAGTGTGATCAGACGCGCTGCGACAAATCTCATGCGACGGAAATAAGGTAAGTAAATGCATTGTCGGATGAAGTCGCAGCGTTGATCCAACGCGACACGACTGTTGGATGCACAACATTATGGGAAAGCAATAGAGGTATGGGAACTGTTTTCCAAAATGCTCTGGACCTGGGTTTTTTTTTTTATGGATAAGGGATCTTTCCATAATATGGATCTTCATACCTAAAGTCTACTAGAAACTCATGTAAATATTAATTGAACCCAATAGGCTGGTTTTGCCACCTATAAGTATTAATTAATTATATCTTAGTTTGGATCGAGTACAAGATACTGTTTTATTATTACAGAAAAAAAAGAAACACTGTTTTCAAATATTTGGATTATTTGTAAAAATGGAGTCTATGGGAGACAGCCTTTCCGTAATTTAGAGCTTTCTGCATAATGGGTTTCCAGATAACGGATCCCATACCTGTATCAACAAACCTAGAGGTTGGTAGGTTAGTCCCAGAAATGTTACACTGCTATTGGTTTTCACAATGTGGAGCACCATGCCTTAAGGATACTATGACATAGAGTCAATAATGGTCGGCAACCCAACGGGAACAGCACCCTAATGGTATATATAAGTGGGTAAGATAGATAATTTTCTGTATCGGTCAGTATTTGAATCTAACATATATGTTTGATGGATATACCCTTCTACTATACACTGTAGTGATATAATTGCCACCTTATATATAAGGTTTTGAGGACTGGGGGGGGCAATAAAATATTTTTGCTGCACTCTAGTCGTCCCACTATTAAAAATAATACTAATAATAATAACCCTTTAAAGATATGTGCTTGATCATCCATTTCAGTCTGAATTGTGTCTTCAGTCAACAACACTCCCCCCCCCGCTATTTATCTTCCGTATCCATTTACACATATAGATGGGCGCATACAGACACATTATTAACGGCAAACATCAATTAACTGCTTCGCTGCCAGCGGGGTTTCAATGTCTATTTTGCTAGCCCTGCTGGCACTAGAACAGGGAAATGATCTCGGCTGAGACAAAAACAAGCAATAAACAATAAAAACATGCAATTATATACTGCACTCCATCATTCCTTTATTCTACACATATACATATCTATAAAAGAAAATAAATCTGTCCCACATTTTAATATCTTTTTTTTTTTTTTTTAAAGCAGTAACCAAACTCTAAAGTGCCCCCGTTAATCCAAAACTGAGTGATGAGGGGGGTTAGCTGGCAGGGCAGAATTTAAATAATTAGTCACGAGCTATAGAGCTGGAAGGGTGAGAGAGGGGAGGACGAGAGGAGCAGGGAGATGCTTTGAGGCAGGGTAGTAAATTGCTCTATTTTCGCAGGTAATTTAAATGCAAACTAGCAGCAACTTATCACAAGAATGGATTTTCCACCATCTGGTCAAATAACAGGGGATTTGTTTAGTGCCATGCAAAGAATCGAGTGATGGGGAGAGAAGGCAGATTAGCAGGTAAGTCCTAGAGTCGGGCAAAATGTATTTTGTGCAAACAAGAACAGACGAGGCTTTTAACAATTACACCTGTCAGAACCTCCAGAAAGCAATCCATCTCCTGCGCCCGAGACCAGGCGAGTTCATAAGCAAATGGGATTGAGCAGCGTGCTGCTTTCTGAGTTAAGGATAAAGTGGGCACTGCAGGGGCGTGGTGGGCTGGAAGGAGAGGGGGCACTGGATGGCTGGAAAGGGAGTGCAGATGTTGCCATCACACTAATACAGAACATAAAGAGGGGGAGAAGGTGAGATATAGGGCTGAATACATAAACCATTTGCTAAATACATCCCAGTGATGCTTCATAAATGCACCACCATCAAGAGAACAGCCAAACTACATTTGTATTCACACAAACTGCCCATGTATAATTTGCAGTGTGAATTTGGGTCAAAAATGAGAAAACCCTAAAATAGTATGAAACATCTTATCCAAACTGCTCCACTGGTAATATTGAGGGGGAGCCTCCTGCCCTGCCAAGCCTACGAATACAGTAACATTGTATGAACAACTATGAAGTCCTCACAACAATGTGCACACTTGAAACTCACTAACAGTAAAGCACAGCAACTACGGAGATATATGCTTGTTGGGTTTCTACTTATTACTGTCATAATATCCCCTTATAGGGATGGCTTCGCTGGTGGCCTCAATGGATTAACATCAAGGTCAAATGCTTTTCAAAGGTTGACAGCTATTCAGAAATACACACATTCAGATATCCAGCATATGGCACAGTGATTATAACAGGAGTAGCCCACCTACATGTATTTTTAGGCTTAGGGAAACCTTGCACCCCTCATTACATTACCCTAAGTAATAATAATCAGATACAGAAAGGATAGCTACTGAAGCATCTCCCCATGCATATTGCTTCCCACTTCTCAGTAATTAAAAAAGCTACAGAAATGATAAACCTAGCATCCAAGTCAACTATGAGGCAACCATATTGCCCATGCCCTGCTTTGCTGTAACTTAGCTGTGCTGTTTGCTGGGAGTCAAGATCGACTGTATGTGGTTTAGGTTTGCTTACTATCCATTTACAAATTGCTGAAATTAAAGGGTTTCAGGTGTTCTATATATTCTCATTCAATGCTTATGATGGATTCTTAACAGTGGTCTTATCTGCCATGCAAGTTTCCACTCCTTTACCTGGTTTCAAGCAAGTTCTGCTTCTCTGTATCGGATATAGTGAAGGGGAAAGTGTTCTGCAATGAAGTATTGTCATAGGCAAACACAAACCAAGTACAAGGTAGTCCATTGGGATTTAAATCAAAACCTTGATCGGGTTCACGTTACCTATTTGTAAGGAAGATCCATACAAAGATGTTTGTCAAATAGTCATTAGAAATGATTACACCCAGCCCTCTTGTATTCATTTTTTAAAGAGAGAAACAGGAAATCTGAAAACAGAACAATTGCCACATCATTTATGAAAATCAAGCAGTTCTTCTAGAGCAAATCTACAAATATTCTCACACCTATATAGGTTAATAGGGATGTGCTAAATCTATTATTTCTGGATTCAAACCAAATCTAAGAAATAACTGGATTATCAAATCTGAGCAAAATCAAAAAGTTTCCAGCATTATTTTTTAAATGATGTTGCCTTCAGTTATGCAGTGATTTGGTTAAATACTAAAGCATATCATGGATTAGGGACGATCTTAATTTTATATTTGAGCTAACATCAGGCCAGACAGGCAATCTGTGGGTTGTGGCAAATGCCAGAGGGGCTGCTGTAAGATGCCATAGACTATTTATTGGGCCGGATGGGGGATGTTTGGACCTATGTGTACTTGAAATGCCAGGATCTATTTTGAATCCCATATTCAACACTATACCCTTCTACACCATTAAGTCCATCTTGCAGAAGACATAAATATTACTTTGTTACTCAAAATATAGCAGATGAACTGACTGGGATTTTTTAAGAAGGGAGCATTTAAACTTGGGCCAAACTACTGAGATCTCGGGATAGAAGGAAGGGCCTGCCAACACAAGGGGGGGTTTCCTGTCTCAGCACATACTTTGCTAGCATCCTTGGTAACTGTATAGAATTCTATGCAAAGAAGAATATATCCCAGGATGAAATCATTGAAAGTTGCAGCCCTATTATAAGGCATTACACTACAGCTGGCAACTCCATCATGGAGTGTCAAAATGGACACTTGGTCATGAAATTCAAACTAGACCATGGCATTTCAAGTACACAAAGGCCTATTGGGCTTCACACAAGTCCAATATATAAAGTTCTATTCTAAAGCACAGTTCTATGATGGCCTTAGCAGTCACTATTGCATTTTTTCATATTGCAAGTCCATGCCTGCTCTTGACTGTCACCTGGCCTGTGATTTCAGCTGTAATATTTGCCTCCAGTCACCAGAGTGCACCGATGTCTCTAGGCTTTCCCTGCCTCTAAAGGTCCTGCTGTGTACCTGTGCGTATGACAGTTAGAATGTATGGGTCTGGAGGAGACGGGAGTGATAAATGGAGCCGGCCTGTTCTTCCAGCGCTACACACTGAAAGCAATAAGCCTGGCCTAGCTCCTGCTAAGGAGATAATGTCCTTGATTCCATCAATACAGATTACGAGGCAGGTGAGGGGGCCACGCAGCTTAATAACCTGCTGCTTGCCACAGAGAGAACTGAGACGGATCAAGGGAGCAAGAGAAGGCAAACTAAGAAAGACAATGGAAGAGAAAAAAAGAGAAAGGTAAGAGTGGAGCATAAGGGGAGAGATGTGTAAAGAGAACTTGATGAAGACCACTGTAAGCCCTAAACCTCTGGGCTTCACCATAAAGCAGTTGGAAGATAGGTACTGTAGAGTGGGGAACTATTGTTGCTTCCTTTTTAATTATTGCTGGGAAAGTAATAAGAGAATGTGCACAGAAACATTTCAAGGACACAAGAGTCGGTTAAAGAATGGAGTCAACTCAAAGGGTCTCAGCACTCAAAACATCAACTCTTCTGGGGAAGCAAGAACCAGCAACATGGTTACTAAGATATATTTAGTAACCCGCAAAATATTGCTGTTGTAGAACACGCACCTGACCCGTACCCGCATCTTCTCTGTATGCTTCTGTGAGTGCCTCTGGTTCTAACACAAGGAATCTTTGGGAGCAGAGGAGGAATATACATCCCCAGCCTGAGCCACACCCAACCCTAACCCACAATGGCTGGCCAAACTCCAACCCAAATCCAATGAATCAGTGGTCAACCCATGTGTTTGGGGTCAACCCGTTCATCACTGCACATGTAGGTCATACAGAAGAATGATAGTACAATCATTATTATTAGTACATCATTATTTTTTATGCCGGCGTCCGTTTTTTGGGTGAAAATGCGCCGGCGTCCAAAAAATTGTGCAAATTCGCTGCGAATTCTCGCCTGGCGAATAAATTCGCCCATCACTATATATAGTTAAATAGACTTTGAACACACCTCAAGCTAATCCTTGGGGAGGGACAAACAACCCAACTTCTAACTGGTTCTAATAAGTCACAGAATGGTGGTGGAAATGGCAGTTAGACAAGTCCCTGCGTAAACAATGTACTAAAAGAGAACCATATATTCATTGCTAGAATGGTATCTATGTCATTTCTGAATCTAGTGCAACTGCCAGTAACGTCACAAATCTGACTTTATAAAAGGAAAATAATAAACCATTTTACCAGCAATGGAGATAGAAAGAGACAGCAAAAAACAGGTAGTTTGAAAGATAAACACAGAGACTATGAATTAACAGATACAAATATCAACCTGGATAATGTTTGTTATGGCAACCAAATCGCTGAGCTCGCTTGGATGCTGCAAAACATGCAGGAGTCTCCTTGCTACTTCAGCCAGCAAGGGCAATTAGGACATTCATTTAGCTAATTGTGCACAGGTTTTCCTGGAGCCTGTACCATGGCAGGCCAGGCTACCGCAGTGCCAATTTATCATTCATCACTGGGGTGGGGCCAGAGCCAGCACAACATGGATTACAACATGGATAAGACAAAAAGAAGGCTCATATAGCAGGTGTGAGAGAGAACGCTTCCGATACCAACAAAGTGAGAAGAAAGGAAAAGTAGTGAATAGAATATACTGATAAAACCACACAAAATAAGCTGTTGTAGGATCTTTGCTAGGGCAACAATGCCGGCAGATTTCTTTCCACCTGGGCTGCTTTAAGGTACCAGTGGGCCCAGGGCAGAGACCTCATTGGTGGGCCCCAACTGCCAAGAAATTTGTGATAGAACTACTCTACATTAGGCGAATTTAAATATAATAAGGCAGACAATATAGAAATGCTCTGGAGTAAACATGTGGTACAGGTGAGCTGCTTTGGGAGTGGATAAACCAAAATATATAAATAAAAAGCAAAACATAAAAAAATAGATGCATATGTTGCATATGCACTTTTTGATGACAAAATGATGGGTCTATGATTTCTGGGGGATACTTCAATCATGGCAGCCAAAGCTCTTATTGTGGGCCCCCTGTCTTGGTGGGCCCTGGACAAATGCCCCTTTTTGCCTATTTATTGAAACTGCTCTGCTTTATACCATAGATATCAGTTGGACATGCTGGAATATTTTACATACTAATGCACAATGTTGGCTAGTGTATGACGCATTGGTAGATTCCAGCAGTTCTGATCATTTAGACTGATGACCTGTAGGAAAGAAACAATATAAAAGAGGCTTTACCATGTACAGCCCTTTGTACGGAATCCAACCATTTGCCATAGAAAAAGATACAAAGGCAATAAACTATGGTTCAGCTGCTGCCTGCCACCAATCTACAGTAAGATCCATGGGGGTTAGGGATGAAAACTCAACTGACAGACAGAAAAGTCAAGCCGGGCAGGCCCCAAGGGAAACATAGAAATGCCATTCACACAAATAAGGAAAGTGACAGTGTAGGTGGGTAAGTATCACACCAATAAAAGACATAAATCCTTTACGGCTAGAACCATCAATATTACAGAAAGAGTTAAAGTCTGTGGAGACAGGGCTGAAGCACTAAAAGATCTGCCCTCCCTGATGAAGATGTCTCTGCTGTGGAGAATACAATAGGGGTGAGGAGAGAGAGAAAGCCCATATTGTGCCAACCAGCAATACGGTTAAAAGCTCTGAATATTACTTGTCAGGAATTCCAGAGCAGGCGGGCGGGCTTCAGCTGACAAGCTGGGACAAGGCGAGGTCACCGCTCCGGAGTACTTGTGTGGTGGGCTGGAGAGGAGAGGGATATACGGCAATGTGGTGAAAGAGATTCATAAAATGGATGAGAATGAGGGGCTGAGAAAGAGCTCCGGTCCTCATATAACAGTACCTTGGTCCCTACGCTAAAGCACAGGACTGGGTAACAGCATTTTTGATGAACACCCATGGGCATCAATTTATCAATAAATACAGTTGGGACTAGCACTTCAGCAACATCTACAGTGCCATACTTTGTCCATCCCTAGATTTTCTTAATCCACATCGCTGGTAGGACAGACATTAGGGAGTTACAGAGGGTTTCAAGTGTAGGTGGGCATCAGTGATAGGGACCCCAAAACAAACATTTAACACTGTTTAGTATGGCATAAAGGGCATTCTTGATTATCTGGATCATAGCCCATGTCTCAATAAAGGTGTTTTAAGAAAAGACATCTGCAAATGGTGCTGTCTGTGATCTGTGAACTGTGGGACTTGCACCTGACTAAAGTTATTAGAAGGTATGAGTGCTGACCAAATCCTTGCTGGTATAAAGGGCAACCAACATAACAAATATACAGGACCCCAAAAGAAAAGGTTATTTGCTGATAATGGTGATTAACTGGGTCCTTAAAGTACATTGTTGCTTCTCCGGTGAAAAGAATGCTGTACATGGAACATAAAGAAAATATCCTACTATTAAACAAATCTACCTAAAAGAAAACCTGCTTCTGTTGCTAGGAGCAAATAAGCTAAAGTAGAACACAAATTTGAAGTCCCTTTATTTTAGAATTTCCCGGAATTTACACTGTTTTTTTCTGTCCCGTTTAGGCAAGCTGCATTTTTCTTTAAGCTGTTTTGATGCAGACCCCCAGGAAGAGTAAAATTGTACTGGCAAAAGTATGGGGGACCAAAGAGCAAAATGCAGATATATGATGACCAGGGCTGGCTTTGAAGGTCAATAAGCAATAAGTAAAATGAAACCAGGCATTAACGTATCAAGTACCCTGTCTATACGATAAAGAGGTTTGGGTATGAGGCTTAACCCAGAATCCCCACCCCAGATAAAGCAGATGTGCAAGAGAAAGACAGGTACACATGGCTGGTATCTCTCCAGACAGCTAAATAAACAGAGGAGAGAACATTCACACACACTGTGCAGCCAGCCGCTCTTTGCAGTATATTAAGCAGCTGTTTGCATGTGCCGGCCGTGTCCGGAGTGACAGCTGTATTTTCGCTTGCTTTGACATTGAGTCTGATCTGGGTGAATAGCTCATATCCATTAAAGTGCTATTACAGCAGTGACTGGCTGCCAGAAGGCTCCTGATCAATCCTAACAGCCAGTGAGCTGTCATAGCACAAGAAGCGAAGCTCGGGACTGGCGAGGGGGAGAGTATGATAAAACGTCACTGACTCAAGACAACGTTCCTTAACTATAATGCTACTATCTCCTTATACACCAACCGCACTGTAGCCTGTCCTTTATTAACAATTGACAAACCTGCAGAGGCTGTCAGACCTGCCATGTAAAGTCTGTCTGATGTTACACTGCATCACCTCTAGGCCACCGTACAAAGATGTATTGGCTGAGTGGCACATTTTCTTCTTCTGCCATTCATACACTAATCACAGATTCAGGCACTGGGACATTCTCCTAAAATCAGGGAAAGGAAAGGGAAAGCAAAAAGGTAGCATAATTACTCCTAGTTTAGAATCTCATAGTTAAGTAAGATTATCTACCTTCACTTTAATGGAACAACCATGTACCTGTACCAAAAAATGCACTGGTTACAATTAAATTAGAGAAATGCTGGGGGGACAGTGTTAGAACTGTGCACTGTAGTAGAACTCGAATGGTATCTTACTTAAGAAAAAAACTAGAATGTGAAAAACCTGATTTTGCAATTTTGAGTCTCACAACTAAAAAACTCGAATTGATCAAGTTTTCACCAAAAAAAATCCTTGAATCGTTCAAGTTTTTGGGCAAAACCCTCCGAAAAAACTCAAACATCAAGCAGGCTCTCTCAAACCTCTTTAAATGGTCCAAGGGACCTCTGCCATTGAATGCTACATGACCTTGACAGGTGTGAGGTGGTGTATTTTCGGAATTGAGCTATTTCCAGGGTCGGGGTATAATAAATATCGAATATTCAAGTTTTTTTTTTTTTTTAAAAAAAAACTCGATTGATTCAAGTTTTTTGTAACCTAAAAATGTCAGTTTTGACTAAAAATACCAAAAAATTCAAAAAACTCGAATTCTCACGGACAAACAACTAGAACCTTAATGAATCTGCCACTACATATAGACACATGGTTGGACTGGCCTGTTAGAGCACCAGACAATCTCCTGGTGGGTGCAGACCCTAGTGGTTCCCAGTCTAGGTCAAATCCCTACAGCAATTTCACCACTTGGTAAATATAACACCTGTAACTTGACACTTTATGCATATTATTGTTGTTATAGTTGGCCCTGGATGTGAGGTTCTCTTTTAGGCTCTAGGTGGAGGTCCAGTCAACTTGGACATGCTTCATACTGTTACCTGAATGGATCCTTTCGCTTTGGTTTCTCTATGAGTTATATCTGAATGATTAGCTCATAGGACAAGAAGATGGAGAGCTTTCAAGGGGCCACTTATGGTATGGCCACCTTTTTATTGTTCCAATCGCTAATGCAAAGAGCATAACTGATCAGAACAGTCCTCTCCCTTCCTTGTCTGTCGATGCACCATGTACTGGTTGATATGGGCCAACCAGATGAAATTTTTAAACCTGCCTGGCTGTGGAAACTTGTGCTGTGGCCCTATGATCTTAAACAAGCCTTTACTTGCCCCTTAAAATACATTTATTGTGTTATCTACGTATAAGCCTATTCAATAACTGTATATGTTGGAATGGTAGAAAAGACCCCCCCCCCCAAAAAAATGATGATACATTGAAACAGGTAAATATGGGCTTATCTTTTCCTCTCAAGTTAAAATCTAGGAACATCCTTTCAATTCAAAAGCTAAAGTAGTAAAATGGCAAATGGGCAAGAAAAGACACCTTTAATAGCTACCTAACGGGAAGGACGTGGTACATTTTCTGGAAATGCAGGCCCCTTTCTTCCACTGAAGGTGTTTCTCAGAAGCAATGGATGCAGGGAAGCAAAATCCCCTTTGTACATTTTTCTTCATGTTCAGCGGTGCTTCTGGTCTCCAAACAAGCCCATTATTGTGAAATATCTTATATTCTGCAAAGCTGCAAACCCTTTAATTAAATATTTATGTCTGTTACAAAATACTCTTTCAGTAGAGAAGGAACTGAGAAGAGAAGGAACTTAGTAGGAATCTTCATTATACAGCTGTCCAAGATGCTAAGTAGACTATAGGGAAATGAATTAAAATCGTTCAAGTCACCAAAGGGTACATTATAGGGATGCATCAAATTCTAAATCTTTTATGCCGATTCGAGCAAATTCCGAACCAAATCCAAACCCTAATTTGCTTATTAGGGTAAGGAAGGGTTAAAAAGAACCACATGCACAGTGCGTGGCAAAAATTGCAATTTTCTTGTTCAGGAGATGAAAAGTTATTTTAAGGATTCAGTTTGGCCAGGCATATGGATTTAGATGAATCTTACTGAAAAAAAGGCTGAATGCTGGATTTGGTGCATCCCTAGTACATTATACCAATGAAGCCTATGTAATAAGCTAGCAATACATAAAGGGCATAGCTTAACGGACAAGATAACAGCTAAAGACCCTCAGTGGCCTGAGTTTCTATGGTTGTTGCCCCCCCCCCCGCTGAAAGCTTAACGTATATTTTTACCCCAAATTTTTTTGTTTTTTTGGATAAAGAAAAAAGTTACTCTATAATCAACTTTCATTATGCATTAAGTAAACATTTATTTGTAAATAGAATGCAGTATTTGTTAGCTTGTTTAACTTCTGGTTCTGACTCCTGAAGCTCAAGCACCGAGGGAACTGACTTCTGCTACATTGGGCAAGATTCAATTCAGCAAGAAAAAGTTATCTCGTTTATCACGTGAAAAGTCATGGACGAGATTCAATTCTTGGAGAAAAAAAATTCTCCTAATTCAGTTGCCGTTTTTTCCCATAGACTTCAATAGAGCTTTCACGTGATAAACTGTAAGCTACGTTTTTCTTTCAAATTCAATTTGAATCTCGTCAATGACTTTTCATGAGATAAACCTTTTTCTCAAGGAACTGAATCTGGCCCATGGTTTGAAGAGTCAAAGGAAGAAAGGGATAAACAAATATGGAAATTGCATTTGCAAGCAACTTTAAAAGGTTTAATAAATGTATATTGGAAATATCTAGTATAGGTAAATCTAAAAACAACTGGACTTGCTGAGTAATCAATGAAGATGTTTCACTACTCATCCGAGCAGCTTCTTCAGTTCAATGAAAATCTTCATAGTTGTATATTGGAAAGTTGCTAAGAATTTTGGGGTTTGAATTTGGCCATAAAATAACTAGGATTAACCCCTGGACAAGTTCGGTTGGAAACAGTAAAATATTAAGTCCATTAGCTAAGTAATATGTCCTAATCTGGTTGATATTGGCATATAAAACCATTATCATTTAAACCAGTATTTCTTAATAGAGACAGCAATGTGAAAGAGAAGAGTTATATTACAATGTTAAACCATCAACTAAAACAGCTTACAAGGAGGAAGGCGATGTTGCAGTCAGCTGTGCACATTGTAACTCTTTGCTTTATGCACAATTCCCATCTGTCAATTTACATTGCTACACTTAACAAGAGAAGTTGATCTATTGAGCTACTGGGAGAAGGGCTGATATATAAGCACCAGCGGGCTCCTCCGCTTGCAGGAAAGAACATACTGCTGAGAGACATGGTACACTTATAGGTATAGGGCAGAGCTTAAGAGGATGGAATTAAAGAATGGAGGAGGTTAGGCACAGAATGAGGGGGACATCGTTGGGGAACACTGAAAGGGTGGAACAAGACAACAGAAAAGGAACCACTAAAGGAATATACTAATTTAAAAAATTTTTAAAAAAAGGACCCAAAAATAGTAGTTTAGGGTGGGTTTCCACGATCTGCAGGAATTAAGTAAATATCCTCCTACAATAGAAAAATAATTTTGGTCTCCTCAATATGCCTTTTAAACTTGTGTCAATGTATGATCAATTATGTAGTTGGTAGGGAGGAGTGAAATATTTTGCAGCATTTCACCAGAAAAAAACACCCATAGACTCTAATGTATAGTATATGAAAAGGTTGTGCAGTCACCACATAAAAAAGACATCCATTGACTTCAATGCATTTCACAAATTTTCTGCGAACCAAAATGGGTCAGTTCACAATAATATATTCTGATTAATATCTCACTAATGAATGACACTCTGGTTGTTAAAAGGTTAACAGTAAAGCTGCAGCATCCCCTTAATCACTTAGAAATCTTTCTCCTCCTCTAACCAACTCTGCCCCTCCCTCAGAAATGTACTTTGGCTGTTGGTTCTTGAGCATGCTAAGTTCTTCTCAGCTCAGAAACACACCCTCCAGTCTAACAGCCAATTAAGAGATAGCATTGCTAGGTCCATAAAAACTCTTGCTGTCTGATCCTAACCACGTCTCCTGAGTTCAGCTTAACCATTACCGTGCTCAACCCCAGGAGAACATTTTATCAAAGTATGTTGTGCCTGTGTAAACATGCATTCTGCATTGCATGAACTTTACAACATACATGTCTCAATGTTACTGATGATGTGTCAGAGGGAAAATGGGCATCGGGTGAAAGCTGCTATTTGTTTTAGGAAAATGATGGCGCTGGCAAATGGAGGGGGTATTTGCAGTACAAATTATGTTGCTTGGGTGAGGAAGATATGCCCAGCTTAAATACATGGTAGGAAAATATAAGCTGTACATGTCCTTTAATAAGCATGTGTTGGGTGAGACTAAGCGTATAGCCCCCCATTCTTGGGGTGCCAAATAAGTGCTGTGATTGGCCATTTGGTAGCCCCTATGTGGATTGTCAACCTACATTGAGACTCTGTTTGGCAGTACACCTGTTTTTTATACAACCAAAACTTGCCTTTTCTAAGCCTGGAATTCAAAAGTAAGCACCTGCTTTGAGGCCACCGGGAGCAACATCCATTGGGTTGGAGAGCAACATGTTGCTCATGAGCTACTGGATTAGAGAAAGGAAGCCTGATTGAAATCCAGTCAATCCTCAACCATATAATGGTGGGGTAGGATGTCCTATTGGAACCATAAAAAGGCCAAATGAGTACACATGGAATAGAGATACTAGACTCAGATGATAAACCCTAACGTTGCATAATATTCTTTATACTCTTTAAATATATAAAATACATATTGTGGAAGGAAGGACAGTGAGTACATGCACTTTTGCTATATCTGGCGCAGCCTCTCTAAGCTTGGGCTCCTGTAGCTCACTATAATTTCCTCTGGCAGAGCGAGGTAGCAGGGGGAGAAATGTAAGGGAATAAAGACCGGTGAATTATTGTTATGGGAGACTTCTCCAGTGCATTATTTCTGCTCTGCTAGATCTTATTTGGCTGTTGTGATTTCACACAGTCAGTGACCTTTTAATCTCCAATTAAAATGCTGATTGCCTGTTAAGTAAGACTCTGCAGTTATGGTCAGGGATATTAAGAGCACTATGGCTGTGGGTTGGCACACTAACCCCACTCGGTCTAGAACATTATTAGGCAATCTGAACCGGGCACTCAAGCTGTTGCAGAAGTACAATACCCAGTGTCTCCTTCTAGCTCTGAAGAGCAACGGAAAGTCATCAGATAGTTTTAGAATGTTTCTTAAAAATTAAACAAGGTCCTGCTGCATGGTAAAGCATGATGGGTAATGCAGTTCATTAACAGTCAAAAGCCATGTTATCAGTCCTTAACTAAAGAAAATGCTATTCTCTCTACCCTGGAACACAGTGACCCGAACACAAATACTGAGCCTCTTCTGTACAGTGGCTGCAATCTTAGTATGCCATCCTGCGGAGGAGTACTCATTTATTATAATACATACCAAAGAGACAAACTGCTTCAATTACACGAGAGATGTTATCAAAAGCAAAAGAGCTAACATGCTCCACAAGATGATCATTAAATAAAGTACAAAGCAGGAGCGGGCTAATAAAGGATTCAGGACTCCAAATTAACACTTTGTTTTTAAACCGCACTGTCTGTGTGGCACAGATTGCCTGAGCTCAGACGAGTCCTTCATTCCTTAAGAAAATAATCACGTCGATGTTGTAGATGGAATATAAAAGCATTTCTTTCTTCCCCTTCCTTTAATTTCACAAAACCTAAAATGGGAGGAGGGAAACTATCAAAGTGATCTCTACCAGCATCCTTCAGACACAAGGCAATACCCATGGGATGTGAAAGATACAAGCTCTGGAGGTTTCCAGATGAGAGAAGGCAACCTCACTTATATAGTCAAGACCTTTTATTCTACATACAGTGGCTCCAAATCAAAAGGTCTCCTTATAGCGCAGCTATGAAAGCCCACTCCGATAATCAATCAAGTGCCCAAAAATCACTAAATACTCAAGCAGGATCTCCCAGAAGGTCCAGGCCAGACCCCAAACTAGGAGACTCTCCAAAAGCTCTTTCTTATCTATAAAATGGGACTATATAAAAACCTATACTATCAAGCACTATCTATAGCTAAAGTTATTGCTGTGTGAGTAGGCCCAGGGTTGTGGGTCCTAGGACCCCTAGTCCACCACTGGGTTCATGTCCCCATTTAAGGTCCAGCATTTGGACAGTGTCCCCACTTATTTAATGGCAAGATTATATAAACACAAAACCATTGATGTGCAGCCAGTCAGTCATAGTTTGAAGAATATCTAGATCAACAAATATGTATTCACTCCAAATTTCACCCTACATGACCTTTAGGTTGTGATTCCAGAGCCTTTAATCTTTACCCAAGCCTCCCAGTTTGGAAACCACTACGGTAGCACAAAGTACTCATTCCATTGGACCAGGGGTCCCAAACTTTTATTCCCTGTGAGCCATATTCAAATGTAAAGAGAGTTGGGGAGCAACACAAGCATGAAAACGTTCCTGGGGATGCTAAATAAGGGCTGTGTTTGGGTATTTGGTAGTCCCTATGTGGACTGGCAGGCTACAGTAGGCTCTATTTGACAGTGCACATGGTTTTTATGCAACCTACAAGCTTGAAATTAAAAAAAAGCACCTGCTTTGAGGTCACTGAGAGCAACATCGCTGAAGTTGGTGAGCAATACAGGTATGTTGCTTGTGAGCCACTGGTTGAAGATCACTGCACTAGACATACAAGAACATTGCCCCCCCCCAAACCACAAAGCCATAAAACCCTAGTCCTCAAGCTCAATGTCCTAAATACCACAGCCTTGAACGACCTACAATTAAACCCACAAATAACTTGCTTTATGATATACAACATAGCTATCTCTAACAATACATCCCTCAAAAACTCTCTGATGATATTCCTAATGGTCAGATAAAAGCATTGCCATTTGTATATATTGATTAAACAATACAGAGCCAGTTCCATGTATAATGTATAATATCAAGATAAGGCAAGAGAATAACAGTTGCACACATAATACCACTAGAATGGACACATTGTCAATTCCATACATCTGGCACTGTAACTAATATTTCATGGCAGTTATGGGGATAACTTTAAAACCATCCATAGAAAATGTGTCTCTGTTAATTTGAGGAGACATTGGGGCAAATTTACTTACCTCCGAAAGTTGCGCCAGAGTTGGCTTCGCCGCACTTCGCCAGGGCGCCGCTAATTCACTAAAATCCGAAGTTGCGCTCAGGGAGGCGAAAGGTAGCGAAGTTGCGCTAGCGTTAATTCGTCAAGCAAAGCGAAGTTACGCTAGCGATGCCTAATTTGCATACGGCGCCAAGTTAAAGTACAATGGACGTATATGCAGCAGCAAATACATTACACTACACAAGCCTGGGAAAGCTTAATAAAATAGAGTTGTTATTTTGCCCTATATATGTGCCCACTGTATAGTTTAGGTGCCATATGTTAGGAAATTTAGGGGGGAACAATTTACGATCTTTTTCATCCTATCACCCTTAAAAAAGTAAAAAAACGTCAGCGATTTTTGAGACTTATAAAAATTTCAAGCCCTATTGACTCTATTGCACTTCGCCTGGTCTGAGGTGGTGAAGGCAAGTCTGGCGCAAGAGGTAAAGTTCAGTAAAATCTGCAAGTTAGTGAATTAGCGTAGTTACGTCCCTTCGCCATATCGTAACTTCGCGTGGCGTAATGGTGCAAAATAGCGATAGAGTAGGTCCACTTCGCTAACGAATTTACGTCAGCACCCGTTAGTCAATCGGCGAAGTAACGAAATTACGTCACACTGGCTAATTTGCGCTAGCCGCTTCGCCCTTTAGTGAATTTTCCCCTTAGCCTTTCTGATCCTTCATATTAAACCATCTATACACGGATCCGAATTTTCTTTGCTCTTGCAGTTAAAATAGCAGAGGTGCTAAACTGCATCCATAGCAGCCAATAAGCAATTAGTTTCATCAGTTTACTACCATGAGTTTACTACCATGTTAAAATGAAAGCAGAAATTCAACTCAATGCCATGAGCATCTGCCCAGGTGCAATTTTAATCCATTTTAGTAAACCAGTCCAACTATGTATTCAGTGACAGACAACACAAGGCAGGCAGTAACATCAAGGGAAAGAAATTTAGCGAGAGCACAGTAATAGAGCATGTCCCAAAAATAAATAAATAAATCTATTTGCACAAAAGATAAATATCATTAACACCCTGGACTATAATTATTCTTGCAGCCCCACTTTACAGTTCATAACACCATAATAGCTGATCATTTAGCCTGTGCACCATACTTCTGTATAGATTAAGCTGCTATAAACCTCTACACCTTTCCAAGCCTTCATAATATACTGCCTATGCCCAGACCAGAATTGTCTTTGCTTTTGCAGTTCAAGGGTAGCTTCCAAGCCCACCACTGGCCTGCGTCGTGTTACACATAGGAGTAGTGCATTACAAAAGTAAATACCAGCACAGTCCCTTTGGCTCAGTGTGTTTCATATTAGAGCTCCGGCACAGCTGTTTTATGTGATGCTTCAGCCTGCAAGGGGATGTGGGATTAAAGGGAGAGAGGTGCTTGAGTGAAATGCTACTTATCAAGTCAGTGAGCCCTTTGTAAATAAGAAATCAATGATTCAATGTGTATTATTCATTTCTCTGTTCTCTGGACTTCTAAACCACTGCTACTTTTTAACCTTTCTGCTACCAATGGGGCATGCAACTTATTGCAGTGGAAAGTATTGCTGCATTTATGTGGATGAACGTTGAATTTGGGGGTGCACGGAGGGAAAGAAGTGTCTATAACAATAAAGCAGTTTATGTACTCTTGAGAACAATTCATTAATTCAATTTCCTTGCATGTCATAGATGGGAGTTATTAAATAGGTCTGATTAGAATTATGACTAATTAGTGTTGTCTGTGTGTCAAGGTGGGACCTCTCAGGCCTCAGTAGCTGCCATCATCTTTGCACCCTTGTAGTAATATGCCTATGTGTCCTGTAGGAAAAGATTTGGAACACTGTTATCCAGAAGGATGCTTATTCCATAAGGATTGTGGTCTGACCACCCTAGATAAAGCACCTCAACCTACTCTGATGAACTGTGTGCAACAAAGTGCATGATGCTATGGGACCTTGTCGATTTCCTCTCAATTCTTGCACCCATGGACCTTATTGACCTGCGCCAAGCAAATTTGATGCTGATGCTGTTATTGATGCCATATATTGTTACTGTTGCTTCCCACTCTAAAACTGTCCACCGCAGCTTACGCATGATGCACCAATATGGCCAAATTAGTAATTGCATTTGTAAATTGCACTCTAGCTGCAGTGGAAATTTTTAGAGTAAGGATGGGTCATTAGATCACACCAATGCATGCCACATCAGTAACAACATTAGCTTCTAATTCATTTGCAGCAAGACGACTGCTGGAATCCTGGGGGGCTGCATAATCTGTGAAAAACAGTTTGATTTGCTACCAAAAATTCCACTTTTAACTACCTGTATTTGTAAATGAGTCCTATACTTACATACATACACCTGGGATTGATTTTACTTAAATAGGTGCTACACTTCATCCATCAGCAATTTGTTTCATCAGCTTATTACACGTTCAAAACAATATCTGAATAGTTGCCATGGGCATCTATCCTGGTGAAATAATCACTTTTTTAAGTAAATCATCCAAACTGAGCATCGGTGACAGACAACAGACAGTTGCATCAAGGGAAATATGTTAATTTGGAGCACAGTAATAAAGCACTTAATGTCCCAAAAAAAATAAAATGAAAAAAAAAACAAGTAAATAAAAAGACTATTTGCACAAAAGATGAATTAAATATCATTACTATCCTGGTGGATATTTATACTGGCAGTCCCACTTTATAGTTAATGATAACACCATAATAGCTGATCATTTATAACTAACTAGTGAACTCTTAGCTATATACAGTAGATGAAGCCCCTATACACTTTAACTATATCCATTGACACTCACTGGACTCAACACCATATAACAGGTTAACCTCCTGTTGCTCTTACAACCCCAAGACAGACAAGGGCTTGAATAGATAAAGCAGCCATGCAAAAAGCAAAGGCCCTAAGGGAGTTCAGTGAAGAAGAGCCCTAGTCAATGGATATAACACACCGCTTATGGGAGCTGCTCCTAGTCTGTTGGCTTGTAGCAGTTCACAAGCTCTGGTGGAAGGGATTTCCTCCTATACAAACCTAAGCCTTTTACTGCTCTAATTGTGACTCGTGAGACCCTACACTCACTCAGGGCTCCTCTAACGCCAAGAGGGAGGGAAGGTTGGCAAAGCTCTGGCTCAGACACACCATCATATTATGTAGATAGGGATAGGCAGGGATGACACAGGCCATAGCTTTCATGATTCTGGTCCAGTGGCACTTTGAGCCGTTAAGAAACTGCTCTAGGAGTGGAAATGAAAATAGCAAACAAGTATTTTCCTTTAAAAAGATCTATATGAATTGTGAAATAGGTATAAACATTGTACATACAGTATCTACAGCCTAATATAAACTAGAAAGAAGTCTTTCAATATAGCCATATATAAAATTATAATGAAGTCCTTAGTTATCGGCTTATGATAATTGTGGTAAAGTCATTACTTACAGGGCAATGCTTACTGTGGTGGATTCTCACCTATTGGCTAATGCTAACTGTACTTACCTTCAGGATAATGCTTACTGTGCTAATGTCTTTATCTACATTGGTACTTGCGGTGGAGTCCTCTACCATCTGTGTTGCATGGCCTTGGTACTACAACTGTGTGTATCTTTGTCTTTATGCATGGCTGCAATGACAATTTTGGTTCATGTGTGTTTGTGAGTGTGTTGCATGGCTGTGACAATGAACAGAACTATGATTAAGGCATTAATAAATCTTAGCAGACAACAAAATTAATTAACAAGAAACATCTGCATGGCAACAAGCATGTACTTGGGGAGTAGGTGGAGAAATAGGACTCTAGAATGGTTTGATGTAATACAGGGAATACACTACAGGTATGGGATCCAATACCCAGAAGCCGGTTATCCAGAAATCTCCAAATTACGAAAAGGTCATCTCCCATAGGGGTATATTTATCAAAGAGTGAAGTTAGAGATCACCACGGTCCTGGAGTGAATTTCCCCCACTCTCTATTCTTTTCTATGGGATTTCTAAAAGAGTATTTATCAATGGGTGAAAGTTTACCCTTTGATATATATGCCTTTCAAAATACCATAGAAATGAATGGATAGTGGTGGAATTTCACTCTAGAGGACTGTGGCAATCTCTAACTTCACTTATAGCCCCATATGCTCCATTTGATACAAATACTCCAATCCTTTTTCTCAGTAAAAAATAAAATCCTTGTACTTGGTCCAAACAAAGATATATTGAATTCTTATTGGAAGCAAAACAAGCCTATTGGGTTTATTTAACGTTTACATGATTTTATAGTAGTCTTAAGGTCCGAATTATGGAAAAATCCATTCTGAATAACAGGTCCCATACTCGTATAACCAAATGTGAGCCACAAGTAAAAGGTAGGTAGCACTAATGCATTTCATCATACAATCGCCCCATTTATTTTCCTAAAGTACAGTATAAATGTACTGCACAATGAATGTTCATAATAAAGAGAGAAAAAACCTTGGCAGAAGGGAAAATTGATAAATTGTTACATTGTTTTAATGGTACATGTAGTTAGAACCAGCAGTGCAGAGAATTACATGGGGCAGCAAGATCCTGTTTTCAGTAGCAAAATAATAGAATTATACTTGCCTTCATTGGGCAACTTTTTATTTTTTGGTTGGTGGAGACCACTTTCTAACATAGTTCAGTAGAAGTGAACACATTTTTGGCTGGATTTGACTCTCCAACCCTTAGGTACTCTTCAAGTACTTATCCACCCTGTATCACTGGTGTGAACTTATAATATCTACAGTAAGAGCCACCTCTGCATTTTGGGCTACGCAGCTCTGAATTCATGGCAGCAGTAGATGCACAGTTTGCAGAAGGGGGACACAAGAACAGATATGCTTTTAAAATAAATCTTAACATAATAAAACATGTCTGGCATAAGGCATGTGGGGCTCATTTATAAACACTGGGCAAATTTGCTCCTGGGCAGTAACCCATAGCAACCAATCAGTGACTAGCTTTTTTTCAGCCAGCTGCAGGTTAAAAGCAATCATCTGATTTGTTGCCATGGGTTACTGCCCCAGTGCAAATTTTCCCAGTGTTTATTAATGACCTCCATTTTTTTTCCCCAATATACAGCACTGTCCTTTCCAAGTGAGTCCATGTGCTTTATTGTCTGCGGGTTTGTGAAACTGTCTCTTTGCACATCACAGAGTATATTTGACCTCCTGGAACTATACAGGTATGTAAATGTAAAAACAAATGGAAATGTGGCCTGTGTGTGGTTGTCCTGCTGCTGCTGTGTGTATGTGTGTGTGACAGTGTGTTTATTCCATTTGGTGCTTGAATGCTTTTTTCTGTTTGGGAGGGTATGTGGGGAGAAAGCCAAGAGAATTCATTCCTTACCTAATACTGCAACAGGAAACAGAATAGTGCAGTAAAGTTCTTTGGCACAAAAGGTTAACCTTCAACACAGGAACACAGCTCCGCGGGTCTAGTCACTAGCCGGAACAGCAATTTTCAGAACTGGCTGCTGGGAACTGATTGTCATGGGCTCTCGGACTTCCAATTTGTTTTGCAATGTATATTTTTTTTTGGAGTTCTCGGCGTGGAAATTAGTAAGTATAGCATGTGCTGTGAGTTGTTACCTCCAGATAATTATTGGTGAGTAAATGTGGTATCTATACTCATGGTCCTGTCGCTGAGAACAAATATAGCACAACACAGATGAGTCTTTATTTCAAGTGCTACACTGTAGCACGCTAGAACGCAACAATGATAGGCTGCATCTGAAGAGTAGCATAACAATGCGTCTGAATAACAGGGCAACAATCTGCAGCTACAGTAGTATATAACGTCTGCAAGATTACTACAACAGCAGGGCAATTCATTGCAAGATTACTACTCTCTAGCAGACCAGGCCAATGCTCTACAGCAGTGATCCCCAACCAGTGACTCGCAAGCAACCTAATGCTCACCATCCCCTTGGATGTTGGTCTCAGTGGCCTCAAAGCAGGTGCTTATTTTTGAATTCCAGGTTTGGAGGCAAGTTTTGGTTGCATAAAAACCAGGTGTACTGCCAAACAGAGTCTCCTGTAGGCTGCCAGTCCACATAGGGGCTAACAAACAGCCTTTATTTGGCACCACCTGGAACGGTTTGGATGCTTGTGTTGCTCCCCAGCTCTTTTTACATTTGAATATGGCTCATGGGTAAAAAGTTGGGGACCCCCGCTCTACAGCATACCAAAGGGCAGATTCCCTAAAGGGCAAAGTGGCTAACACTAGCGTCAATTCACTAGTATTACAGCCAGCAGGGACTTTGCCGATTTCCTAATGGGCACAGGCGTCACTTCTCTAGCGAAGGAGATGCTAGCGTTGCTTTGCACTCTAACGCCAGGCAAATTTTCACTCTGGCGAATGGATGTAACTCGGCAAATTCACCAAGATGTGGATTTTATTGAAAGTTACCTCATTCGCCAGACTTGCCTTCGCCAGCTCAGACCAGGCAAAGTGCAATACAGTACATAGGACTTCCTCCATTTTTTGTTTATATGTTTCTAAATCCCAAAAAACACCGGTGTCTTTTCCTATTTTCTGAGTGAAATTTTTTTTTGGGTAACCGGGTTCCCCCCCTCTATTTTCTAACATATGGAACATAAACTATACAGTGGGCTCATGTATAGGGCATTATAACAAGTCTATTTTATTTATTAAGGTTCCCTGGACTTGTGTAATGTATCGTATTTGCTGCAACATATACGGTACGTCCATGTAACTTTATTGTTTACCACCGTATGCAAATTAGGCAATGCTAGCGCATCTTTGCTTTGATTGCCGAAGTAACGCTAGCGAATAGTCACCAGTGTTCAGCGCCCTGGATGCAACTTCGCACTTTAATGAATTAGCGTTGTCCTAGCGAATGTATGCCTGGCGAAGTGTTGCGATGGCTGCGAAGTCATTGATGGCAAATTTTCACCAGTTAGGGAATTTGCCCCATAGTCTCTACAGAGAAGGCAAACCTGCATAGTGGGGCACTAACTGTTTCATAAAAAATGTCATCCCCAAAATTTAGGGGGAACCTAAAATGATTTACTGTGTGGTCCAGTATCTTTTAATTAATCTCAATTTAAGTAACAGGGTAAAACTCTGAGGCTAACATAACACAGAGCAATCTGTAGTAAAGTTATTCTTTTGAGTGACACTGTAGGCTTATAATTCTCTATCATAAAAGTGCTACACTCTGTGGCATTCTTACTCACTAACAGGATTATTATTTAAGGATAATAACAACAGTGAACTGTAGGATTATTATTCTTCTGTAACAGGGACACAATTGGCTGGATTATAACTCTACCCTAGTGTAATACTGTTAACACTCTGCAGGATTATTACTCTAGTGTAAATAGAAAACAAATCTTGACGGGACTGATCGGGACTGATCAAAAGTACAAGCATTCGCATTATTATTCAGAATGCTCAGGAGCTGGGGTTTACGGATAAGGGGTCTTTCCGTAATCTGCATCTCCATACTTTAAATCTACTAAAAATCTACATTTAAAAATTAAATACACCCAATAGGATTGTTTACCTCCAATAAGGATTAATTATATCTTAGTCTGGATCAAGTAAAAGGTAATGTTTTCTTGTAACAGAGAAAAATGTAATAATTTTGTAAAATTAGAATTATTTCATTAAAATAAAGTCTATGGGAGATGGGCTTCTGGTAATTCGGATCTTTCTGGCAAACAGGTTTCCGGATAATGGACCCGATACCTGTATACCAAATACCAGTTAAATCTGGGTACCCCTGCAGTAGAATATCATTTTGCATGGCATAATCGGCAGGACTATGACTTCAGAATAATAGGACAAGCCCTACTGGATTAACAAACCTTTTGTACAGGGAACAATTTAGAAGAAGCAATATATCCTAACAGTGTAAAATTCTGCAGAATATCATTATGTTGAGTAATAGGACAGTTCTCTGCAGCATCAGTAATGATGAGTATAACAGGTAACCACCCTGTATTAGTTTTAGTAAAAATTGTGCAACGAAAAAAACCCTTTGGGGTAACCACTCTGTATGGGTTTTAGTAAAAATTGTGCAAAGAAGAAACCCTTTGGGGTAACCACTCTGTATGAGTTTTAGTAAATCGGGTAAAGAAGAAATTCTGTGGGGCTACACCATTCTTAGAAGCAAGGCAACAGCCTGCACATTGAACCCCCCCACACACAGCCCCAACCATAAAAAGTATAACTGAGCAGGATAATCCCTTTCTTGTGTATAGAGCAACATTTAGGATAATCCCTCATTGTAACAGAAACTACTGTACGTAACACAGCCTGCACAATGACCCCTCTACCATAATAGAGTAGTGCGGGAATATCCCACTCTGTGTATCATTACTCTCTAGTTTACTGTAACAAAGTACATGTTTATTTACAGCTAGCAAAGTAGCGCTTACCCCAGAGATGGTTAAACTGCATTCTCTCATGTTGTTAAACTACAGGTATGGGACCTGTTATCCAGATTGCTCGGGCCATTGGGTTTTCTGGGTTTTCTGGATCACAGATCTTTCAATAATTTGGATCTTCATACCTTACTTAAAGGAACAGTGACTCCAATATATTTAATGCTTATATCCCCCAAAACAGCTATTATAATAGGTAAGGCTTACTTCCCCGTGGCTTTTTTCCAAATCTTCAGCTTGATTTTGACGTCCCCAGTAGGAGAAAAACAAAAAGGCAATAGCAGCTTGAATTCCTCTGTGCGCTGAACAGGGACGCTGTAAAAAAATCCGGCCCTCCCCTTGGCTTTTTTTAAAAAATGTAAAAGATGTAAGCATTACCTACCATTATAACTATTTTGGGGGGAAATAAGTATAAAAAAAATTGGTGTTACTGGTCCTTTAAGTCTACAAGAAGTCTACAAGAAAATCATGTAAACCCAATAGGCTGGTTTTGCTTCCAATAAGGATTAATTATATCTTAGTTTGGATCAAGTACAAGCTACTGTTTTATTACTACAGAGAAAAGGGAAATCGATTTAAAAAAATTGGATTATTCTGAGTAACAGATCCCATACTCATGTTTGTGTGTAAGAAATTGGCGTCTTCATTTTGGTATTTAATAGGAAAGCAGTTTTTCAGGGAACTTACATGAAGCCCCACTTATCATAACAAATGTTTTCCTTTATTGTAATTATTGTTTAGGTTTTAGATGGCGAACTAGGGGGTCGAATTTTTCAAAACTTCGAATCCTTCGATACGAAGTCAAAGTCGTAGTCGAAGGTCGAAGTAGCCCATTCGATGGTCGAAGTAGCCCAAAAAACACTTCGAAATTCAACGTTTTTTTACTTCGAATCCTTCACTCGAGCTTGGTGAATTGGCCCCTAAGTGTAATTATTTATGTATAACAATCAATTGATTTATTTTACAATATATTACTTTATAAAACTTACATGTGCTTGAAGGTAGTTCAAAAACATCTGCAAAGCCATAGTTTGCCCTTCCCTACTTTAACCCACCATCTACCGTTAAACAGGACAAATTTAAAGCACATTGAAGGAATCTTTCTCTGTTTAATACAAGGATAAATTGCAAGAGCTGATACCGAATAAAATTCCTTTGGGCATTTAATGCACAGCACAGAAGAACAATGTTATCCACTAGCAGCACATAGTAGGAATATTCTAGTATCTTTTTGCAAAGCACACATCCACTCAGCCCCACAGTGCGAAGCATACTGCATACAACCCAGAGTATTCCCAAGCACTTTCCTTATCTCTCTCCAATTGTTTTATCCCACTTTCTTTACCAGAGTCATAAGTATTTCATTACCAGTTATCTGTATGGTACCCGGAGAAGGCAGTAACAATTAACACCTCCAGACCCCCTCCCACATATTCTTCTTTCAGTGTGATTGATACCGGCCTAAGCTTTCAATTTGTTCCAGTACACAGATCATGAAATTCTGAATGTGACCATCCTTATTGACCTACACTCTCCTGCACTGGGCTACAATCCGCAGAAAACAATTACAACCCAGAGAGAAGGGGGACATTTTTTCAGCATTGGATTAACCCCTTCACTTTCTTATTTCTCACTTATTTCTTTCCCCTCTGCAGCAGGGATGTTAAATCCTACTGCATTTCAGTTGTTGTGCCCAAAATTAGCCTCTGCTAACAGCTGAAAGCTGTTAATAAGAGAGAATAAAAAGAGGACAAAATACTGGGCCCAATTAGAAATAAAGGGCCAGATCCAATTCAGTGAGAAAAAGGTTTATCGCATAAAAAATCATGAACGGGATTGAGATACAATTCAATTCGAAAAAACTTATCTCACTGTTTATCACATTAAAACTCTATTGAAGTCTATGGGGGAAAACTAGAACTGAATTAGGAGAAAAAATTTTCTCCTCAAATTGAATCTACTTTTCACAGGATAAATTGGGAGATAACTTTATCGCGCTGAATTGAATCTGGCCCAAAGTGTGATAAAGGGTATCTGTCTCAATGGTAGAAATAGAACTGATTTACGTTAACCTGTAAAACGTCAGGACCAGAGCATTCTTGATAACAGGTCCCTGTCTTGAGATAAACCATGAAATATGTTTTTCTCATGTACAGGTCCATGAGAAAAACATATTTCATGGTTTATCTCAAGAAAACTCAATAGAAGCCTATGAGAGTAATTTTGAATGGAATTAGAGTTAAGTTTTATTCATCAAAATAAATCTGGCCCTTTATATTTGAACAGAGCTTTCAGGCAAGCAGCAATACACTTGATGGTGTGGGGAACACCAGCAGCAAGTAAGAGTGCAAAGGGTAATGTGTGTTTAATTTCACATTAAACACGTCGAGTTCACACTCAGTACTTAATTATTAAATAGACACTATAATTACAGTGCATTGTGTAGAGGGGGTGCAGGTGGAGATCCGGACCTACTACATCAGTGCCAAGGTTATGAACTGTGGTGAATAAGTCATTTAGCTGTGGTTCCAAGAATAACAGAAAATGATGCAATGGTGGTCGGCCTGTACAACCAGGAGTATATATAGGCATTCCTCCCAAATGTCATCATTGCTGTACTTGTCACTTCCCTAGATCAATGCTCTAGGCTCTCTTTGTGGGCCCAGCCTCTTAATTCAGGAACCCCTGCACTGCTTACTAAACCAATAGTTGCAAATAGTATTCTTTCTGAAGTATCTGGGCTGGCATCAACACAGAAAGTGTCCTTTAAAATCTACTTCTATGGAGCAAGTTTAGTAATATGTCAGGGGATATATCATGCAGCCTCTCCAATAAGCACCTTAAGGGGTCAGTGACCCCATCTGCTGTCACTGTTGAATCCAAAAAAGCAGTTCCAAGCTCTCTTTTTTTCTCAGTCGCCTGCTATACTCAAATAAAAATACAGTGCAGTCTACATGAAACTGAAAATGTGCTACAAGATTATAACCTCATAAGGCCTTTCAAAGAAAGACAGGCCTCCAAACAGTCTCTGCATGGCTGTAAGGTTAGATTTTAGTATCACTTTTCTTGACATGGGTTAGTGCCCTCCTATTAATATTCAAATTACAAGGCCTGGGCTCCCTAACCAAAAGATGGCAGATTCTATATCAACCAGCAGGAAGAAAATTAAAGGTGAACTATCATGAGAATGAATATTTAATATAAGCTTTATCATACTGAAATAAGAACTTTTTTTTAAGTATAATCAATTAAAAATTCTGAACTGTCTCTATCCCCCTCTCAGCATTTCTCTGTCTTTTGTCTTTCTTCATGCAGGAGTTGGGAGTCTGGTTTTGAACGACAGTTGATTCCAATATATCTTATAGGGGGTCTCCTTTTGCCTAAAAGATGTATTAGAGCTCACTAACTATTAAAATCCTAACTCTCTACATGCAGGATTTGTGCCAATGTCAGTTATTTTGTTAGATTTTGTATGTACTGGAATCAGTTACAGTATTTGAGTGAGCTCTAATTCATCTGCTAGGAAAGGAAGCCCCCCCCACCCTATAAGATATATTGGACCTAACTGTCAATGAACATCTGACACCTAACTCTTGCATCAAGACAGAATGAAGAGAGACAGATGGGGGACAGTGACAATAAACTTGATTATTTCATAAACTGTTCCGAATTTTTAACTGATTGCATATAGAAAGTTTTTTTATTTTAGTGTGATGAAGCTTATATAAAATTTTCATTTTTACAAAAGTTCTCCTTCAAATAATTTAAAAAACTACAGAAAACACAAAGTAAATACCAAGTTCAAACAGTCCTAGAATACCAGAATCTGCAACCGTGAATTTCCAATTTAATAAAAAGAATAGAAGGGAAGGAGATGTGTAGGACAATAAATCAGGGTCCATTAGCATAGTTTGATATATACATTAAAACAATTATTGTTATACTGTACCAGTCAAAAAAAGTATGAGAAACAATCACAATTTTTGCAGGGCACAAACCAAGTTTCTCTCTGCTATATTATATGTGCTAAGTAAGTTGCTAGTTTTCCTATATTTTTCACAGTATAAGGCATGGCAAGTAGTGTCAATACGCATTTGTGTCAACATTTAAAGATGATTGTGCGAAATGAAGATTTCATGAAGAGGAATCCAACAATGGAAAAACACATTAGATTGAGTTTATTGCCATAAATGAGGCTAATTTTGATATATTTGCCTATCAAAGACTCATGTCACAACATTTTTTTACCCTTGATATAAAGTCCCCTACAGTAACCTCCTTATTAACACACAGGCTTAGAAGAGGCTGTGATGAATTTATTGAGGTGCTGTTTTGTTGGCTAAATGAGTGATGCTAATTCTGAATTCTTTCACTGAAAGGGAAAAAAAGGAGACTTGGGTGCCGAGGGGATTGGTGACAGGTCTGTATGTCAGAAAGCACTGAAGAGGTGGAAATTCTATAGTATACGCTACATTCATGTACAAAACCAGTGAACCACATCATCAAAGACTGGCATGGTTTTAAAGGGAAACTATCAAAATCTCTCAGTTGATGCTGCTATTACCTGAAATAAATTAGTGTAAATTTCCATTTTTATAAAACGAAGTCTTTTTTCTACTTTATTCCCTTTGACTTAGGCTATGGATGAGCAATACATCGATTTTCTGGCTCAGTGTTTCTTAATTTTTTTTTGCAGGGGACTCCAAAACCAAATTAGTTTACTGTATGTACCTTCAATTGGATTATGACAACCCCCAATAAACACAATGATAACCCCAATAAACAGAATGAGAATATTTTTGGGTCCAGACCAAGAGGTTAAGAATTTCTGAAATACTGTAGATCCCTGAGAAAAGTGCTTTACTAATGGCTCTTAGTAGAGGTATGGGATTCGTTATCTGGAAACCTGTTATCCAAAAAGCTACGAATTACAGGACGGCCATCTACCATAGACTCCATTTTAATCAAATAATTCAAATTTTTAAGAAAATATTTCCTTTTTCTGAAGGGTGGTGGCACACATGGGGGAGATTAGTCACCCAGCAACAAATCTCCTCTGCCTTCCCACCGTCAAGAATGTGAATCGCTGGAGGGATGGCTTTCGGATCGCTTCATTTTTCGAAGCTGCCTCACAAGGAAACTTTGGGCGACTTGGTAAAAACAAAGAGATCTGTATGCCATCCCGCTGGTGATTCGCATTCTTGATGGCGGGAAGGCATTTCAGGGAGATTAGTCGCCTTAAGAAAAGGAGATCTGTCGCTGGACAACTAATCTCACTGAATCTGCACTTGTGCCACCACCCTTATAATAAACAGTACCTTGCCTTGTACTTCATCCCATTTAAGATAGAATGAATCTACTGTATATTGGTGGCAAAGCAATCCTATTGGGTTTACTTAATGATTAAAATAATTTTCAGTAGACTTAAGACTCCTTATCTGGAAAACCCCAGGTCTCGAAGTTTCTGAATAACAGGTCCCATACCGGTTAATGCCATCCGATATCACATCACTTGCTGAGTCAAAAAGGGACAATAGTGAACCTTGTAGAAGCCCCAATGTGTCTTGGCAAATCAAACACTACAGAGTCAGCCTATAACAAGCTTTGTGCTACCACTGCTTATGGCCAACAAAATACTTCTATTCTGTTAAGGAACAGTAACTTTATACACATTCATGCTAAGTAATCCATGTTAAAGATGGTGTTGGCAACCAAATGCCAGGACTTTTTTAAGAATGCTTCAGATGGGGTTTTTTTTTGCCTTTCTCTAGATCAGGGAACCTTTTGAACCTGTGAGCAACATTGAGAAGTAAAAGGAGTTGGGGAGCAACACAAGCATGAAAAATGTTCTTGGGGTGCCATAAGTGCTGTGATTGGCCATTTGGTAGCCCATATGTGGATTGTCAACCTACATTGAGACTCTGTTTGGCAGTGCATCTGGTTTTTATACAACCAAAACTTGCCTCCAAGCCTGGAATTCAAAAATAAGCACCTGCTTTGAGGCCATTGGGAGCAACATCCAAGGGGTTGGAGAGCAACATGTTGCTCACGAGCTACTGGTTGGGGATCACTCGCAGTTAGGCAGGTTTAAAAAATGTAAAAGGTTGAACTTGATGGACGTCTGTCTTTTTTCAACCCAATTAACATTGTTACTATGTAATATCTGTTCAATACCTGGGTCATTGTTGTAGACCAGTGATCCCCAATCAGTGCCTCGTGAGTAACATGTTGCTCACCAACCAGTTGATGTTGCTCCCAGTGGCCTCAAAGCAAATGCTTATTTTTGAATTCCAGACTTGGAGGCAAGTTTTGGTTGCATAAAAACTTTGGTGTCCAACCCTGCCTAAATAAATAATCATAATAAAATTTGGTTTATCTTTAGAAGGGCTTATCGATAGTAAGGATATATATAAAGGGTAAGACATTTTTTAGTAGCTTAAGGTACAAAATGTCTCAATGTCGTTATTATATTGATAATGGGTTGAGTGCAGAGGATCTCTTGTATTTGTCTATATGAATTTTGTTGTCACAGACTCATTGAACCACTGCTTAATGTTTTTAAGAATTAGTGATAAGCACAGCTTTGTCCAGCTTGATATATATATATTTTTTTTTTATTTTTTATTTTTTTCTATAAACATCACATTACTGGGAAAACAAGTTTTTTTTTTGGCAGAGCCGATAAGCAGACATAGACAGCCTGTAGCCCCAATCCTGTTGTTGTACAGCAAATTACAGAATGCACCATCAGGAGTCACTGCCAGTTGTAGTTCAACAAGATCAATTGCTGTTTGTTTAAAAATGTATTTTCGGAGACTGTGGCTTGTTGTTTTATCTCAATGTGCAGCTCGCTGATATGTGCAAAAGTTTAAATAAAGAGAATAGCAAATCCACGAAAACCCGGGGCAGCGTTGCCAGCTCTGCTTGGGTATTTTTATTGCCTTTCATAAGATCAGTTATTTATCAAACTACAACTCCCATCATGCTCGCACAAGCACCCCCTCCAGAGATTGGATGCTACAATCCCTACTGAGATTGCCTGCGATGCAATTCGGGTTTTGTTATATTTTGCTCTGCTTTGTTATATTTTTCATCAACCGGCTCCTCTTAGCTTCATCTCCTTTTTATGGCTTAATCTTTATCACTTGTAAAGTGTATAATTTAATTTACATAGCGTCAACATTATACAAAGCAGAGGATTATGCTCTCCCATATCCCGCTCAGGGTAATGCATTGTGGTCAATGCAAATAGTCTTGGTAATAACACAGACAGCAGACACACCGAGTGTGTGGGTATCTGTGGAACAGACTCCGCTCTGTGCCTCGGCATTGTTTTGATGTAGTGAAGATGAATCTAGCTAAAAAGGATTACACACCTATCATTTATTTAACAAGAGCATCGTGTCCTCTGCCTGGGTTTTAGGTATGCCGTGTGAATTCTTGGAACAGATTTATTCATATGTGGCTTGTATATTAACAGCTTTTTTTCCCTGTGTTCTGCCTCAGCCGGGTGTGCAGCTGAGAGGAGAACGCGCCCTTTTAACAAGTTGATTTATTTCTAGAGGAGAAGAGGGCGAAAAAGAAATAAAAAGCACTTCGCTTGTTCAAAGAAGATAAAAAAAAAAAAATTATATCCTAGAGGACGGTTTATTATATTTTTTCCCTCTTTCTTTTGTAAAACCAAATAAAGTGTTAGGGTGTAACTCTGCTCATGATACTTGTATTACAAAGAAAATATTGAAGCGTTGATGCCGACAGCAAAATGTAAATGTATTTTTATATAATGTTAACTTTGCACCCTCAAAAATCATGCATCCTTATAAAAAGCATGATGTTTTTGTTGAAATAATGGAATTATACCTTTTACTTTCATTTTGTAGGGCTTTCTGGCACAAGTCATAAATAAACTTTACCTAAAGCATAGTGGGACACACCGGTTGTGCTATATAATAATAATTATTATTATTATTAATAGTAGTAGTAGTAGTAGTAAAAGAAGTAGTATTGCTATTAATAATAGTAATAATAATAATAAAGTACAACTGAACAAAACAAAGAATATGAGGTTTGTTTAGTAGATGAGCGACCACCCAGCATTTTGCTTGATTTATATAAAGTAAAAGTATACATTATGTAAAGGATGTTTGTGGTAATTTACCATTGCTGCAGGTAATAGAGCACTCAAATTGCACCCCATAAGGCCCAAGTGCTTACCTGCTACAACTGGACCAATGGTTTGTGCAGTATAGATGGCATGACCTGCACCTAAGGGAGCACCCTACACCACCTTTGTAAATGAGACTTGTTATCTGTAAACACTATACAGTGTTTACTGTGATGGTGTATGTCTTAAATAAATACTATCCGAAGATCTATGCCTTGCCCAACCACCTGACAAACTATGACGATTAGCACATACTTAAGCCAAAATACATTGAGCAAGTGTGCAAAAAATTTTGTTTTTAAGTTAGCTGAAACGGTATTAAGCTTCAACGTGCCACCTGCACCCAACTATTTAGGTGCAAGTTTGCTGCAGCAATTGATGAAGGACTCTGTGGGAACCATGGGGTTCTCGCTAACCTTAGATGGTGGCTGCAGCTCTAGGGTTCCCCTGCGTCAATAACCACAATTATGCACAACTTTCACAACAAAAAAGTTCAAGGAGCAGCTTCAGACACAGGGACCATTAATGAATGGCAATGACTGTGTTCATTTTTTACATGACCACAACTGCACTTGCAGCTCCCCTACAGATGTTCTGGGACAGATGGACCCCGAACCTGTGTATTGAATAAATTCTATACAAAAGAAATAATTTGTAGCATAATCAGTTGTCATGTTATAGTTGCCTTCTCTTCCTGGAATGTACTGGCCATGTCATCTAAAAATATATACAGGTATGTGGAAAATACAATAAGAGTAAAAGGGAACCTTTTAGCATGGCACCTAATATATACCCCAAAATTGCTGCAACAAAGTAAAATAAAACCAAGAGCAGCTATCAGTAGGCAGAGAAGTCTGCTTCTGGACCACAGCAAGCCCCTCTCAATCAGTTGCAAACAATTGTTATTTGCTACGTTATTTGTGTATGACACAAGACATTTAACTAGGGATTCACAGAATCCAGGATTCAGTTCGGGATTCGGACTTTTTCAGCAGGATTCGGATTTGGCTGAATCCTTCTGCCCGGCCGCACCGAATCCTAATTTGCATATGCAAATTAGGGGCGAGGAGGGGAATTGCGTGACTTTTTGTCACAAAACAAGGAAGTAAAATATGTTTTCCCTTCCCACCCATAATTTGCATATGCAAATTAGGATTCGGATTCGGTTCTCTGCTGAATCTTTCGTGAAGAATTTGGGGGTTCTGCCAAATCCAAAATAGTACATTCGGTGCATCCCTACATTTAACATCTCCTCCAGCCAAATAAGGATGGACAGCCTGGATGGACATCCTTCATAATTATAATGTATAAATGATTACAATGAATAGTAATATACAATTTATAAATTTGCCAAGGCCATTTCTGGCCATGGTTGAGCGCCCAAACAAATGGAGAGCAGAGAATAAAGAAGCGTTCATATTTATGATACCTGTGAATATATGTGCAATCACTTAACCCTCTCCCATGGCAAGACTGGCCACTTGGCAATGGCAGGGGTACCCTCCTGCTCTCCCGAGTACCAAACACTCCTTCCCTGGCAGGAGGGTCTGATCAGTAGCAGCTGGAGGAAGGTGGCTGCTATTCTCCCTGTCCTTCCAAGGCTAGGCCAGCTGCCAGCTCGCTGAATTATGAATAAGCAATGAACAAAAGAATGCAGATATGGTGCTGACAAGATAATCCTAGCAAATTTATCTGTGACAAATTTCCCGGGATTAACAAATTACATTTGCACAGAACAATAAAAAAGGGATAAATATGCAGAAAGGGAAGAAAAGGAAGGTGGTAGGTGTGAGCTGGCAGGTAGAGCGTGAGGAAACACAGTACATCTTCATAAATGCACAGGGCCCCGTTCACTAAACTGCCTTCCTGAGAATGCTAAGAGCTCAGTGGCCTTTGTTATCTGCCAACTAGGATCAAGAATGATTAGTAATTATGACTGCCTTGTCATTTAATAGATGGTGAGTAATGGAACATATATTTATTCAAAGGTCCAGGGGCTCACAAAGCTGTGCTGGGGATAATTCTGCTGCAAGACTACAGTATATTCTGTCAAAATGGAGTATTTTCCCCTCAGACTATGCAATAGATGAACATGATTCTGCAGTACAATTATCAGTAGTCAGTTGCAGTGTTTAGAGAAGCAGTTGCTGCTGGTCAAGGAATTAAACCTCTAATTCACAAAATAATTTAAATAGTTCATATAATAAGTGTGACATACACCAAACTGGCAGGTGAAAGCCAAACAGGGGTATTGAATGGATCTTAACATGAGTATTAATACATTCCAGCTGCAGCTGACTTTAGTTGTGGTAACAGACAGGTTGCTGTCTACGTTCCCCCCTGTCAGCCCATTGAATTTCAATGCAGCTAAATTAAGTCGTGGCTTTAAGTTTGGGAAGCCACTACTGATTGGACTGAAAAAGGTGTAATGCATCCATAGTGGTATCTTTAAAGATGGCCAAATATATAATTAATTGCTTTGGTTACATTCCCTAATGATCAAGCTAAATGGCGAGACAAATCAAGATGGGTGAAATTTTTGGATTATTGGAGGGAAGACCTCCTCTTTGACCAAATGATTTTGTTCTTAGCTAAATAGACATAAGCAGATATGAATCAGGTAAGGGAATCATTTTGGCAACATCAGCACCCAGTTTGGTGAACAAAGCAAAAGAACAATAATGGTTAGAATGAGAAGGCTAAAATGAGCCAAAGAGCCCTTTTCAAATGCAGAGCAAATTCTTAAAACAGAAAGTATTTACATTACTCATGCTACGTACATACCAATGCCTTAAAAACCAAAAATAAGAGGCTTTAACCTTCACTTAAGGCAGAGACATGAGCTTTGCAGCTTTCCAGGTTGTACTCCCTGATAGTCCATGTTACAATATCTTGCACAAACTAAACAAGCTGTCTGCAAGCTTGGATACATGGCTCTGAATTATTAGGCTGTATTTGTGCTAATAAAGCCAGCAACCCTGGATACATACTTGGCCATAGGAATATTAAGGAGTCATTTGTATGTCTCCTCCTATAATTCCTTAAGTGAGACTTTTCTAAGCTAAGTAAAATATGCCCTAAAACATGGCTTTTGTGCAGTTCCTGAGACTTCAGTGGGACTACTCTATTATTCCAGAGATGCTGCTGAGAAATGTATTAACTAATGTAGCAAACTGAATTACTGCCAGACTGAAACGCCAGAGGGAGTAAAAAATGAAAAGCAACTGAAAAAAAGTCTGAAAGCAACTGACCTGAAAAAAAGTGTTTGGAAGTTGTAAAGGATAAGGGCACATGGGCAGATTCGGGGCGATTAGTCGCCCGTCGACAAATCTCCTCTTCATTGGGGCGACAATCTCCCCGAACTGCTCTCCCATACCTTTCCGCCGGCCATCTCCAGTGGGATGGCACTCGCAGCGCTTCGTTTTCCGAAGTCGCCCGAAGTTGCCTCACGAGGAGGCACTTCTAAGGAGGACTTCAAAGTTAAGTTGTAACCATAAGCTGCAACTCTCAGCACCACCCAGAGAAAAAAAAAGACATATCAATTAACAATGTAATCACAAAAGAGGTGTAAATTGGACTCTATAGTGATCTATAATGCACCAGCAGCTCAGCAATGAATATTGGAGCTGCTGTAAAATTCTAACATTCCATCTGGCACTGGCACTGGCACTGTATGTTCAATTCTACTACAAGATACGGTGCCAGAAACCTAAACATCATATGCTCCTATAACGGAAAGAATCTTCTTGTTACCAGAACACTGCCAGCAAGAACAGAGACTCAGCAGGTCCTGATCAAAACAAAAACGACACAATGTCAACACACAAATCAGTTGATTTGCAACACAGCTCGGCGGCAGCCTGCATTCTAGCTCCCACACAGATGTGTTTATCTAGATTAGGCTTTGCTGAATTGTTGGTCTGGGAACAATTTGGCTACCATTCTAAATTGCCGCAGCTTGCTTTCTAGATGCTGGACATTTATGCCTACTGGACTACATGGGCCCCTAAAAAGCACCACAAATAATCATTCATACATAAGAAATGTTACAGTAAATATCAATTTAGATAAAGTACTGTGAGAGTGCCATTTGACTGAACAGTGTAAGGATTACGTGATTAGCTCCGTATTTCCGAGTAAAGGGTTAAACGTCAAACTCTGTCTCAGCAAGGGCAGGTTGTCCTTCCAGCATCGAAAATCGACTTGTGTTGCTGCAATTTCTGTTATTAAATTTATGACTTTTTTATTGTTATTTCCTCCACACACACTTAAGCGTGTGTGCAAGAGAGTGGGACCAGTGCCAGGATCCTTCTCCAAATTCTTGGCCCAGTGAAAAAAGTATTTTGATAGGATGAGAAATATTATGAGCTGCTGGAAGCTGGTGGGCACCATTGTCTTTGACCTGCCTAAACTGAGGTTTGGCTTCCATCACACAGGCTGCTGCATGTAGCTTCACCAGCATATCCCCAGCTACGGCTATGGATAGTGAGTGTTACAAATGTATCAGCAATATCCGTGCCTGATCTGTTCAGTCGGTGCCAGTGCTAGAATTTGGGTGGGATGCACAGGGATGCCTTCACTTATTTATTTTTGTGAAATAGTATCCCCTCAGTGGGGATGCAAGAGTTTTGAGTCCCAAAATGTTTTACTTTTACTCCTCTCCACTTCTGGAGAAAAAAAAAAAATATACTTAAATATATAGGTATAGATAAAAGGAGAGAAATAGTGAAGAGATAGAGAAGTTTTAAACAGATAAAAAAAAGGTGGAGCCATCAGAGAGGTTTATAGCAAAAAGGAGAGAAGAAAGCAGGGGAAACAAAAAGAGAAAATGAAGGTATTAAACAGCAGCAGATTAAGGAATAGAGAGAGAATGTGATGGGGTTGTGCTATGTTATGACAAACAGTACACAGGCGAGGTGCTGTGTTTGCACAAGCTGAATTGGCAGGCAAGAAAAGTCATATGCACTATTTTCATTTTGGGGTCCCTACAGGTCACATGCTTAGGTGAATCTATGCATACTGGGCATCAAACTGTGCAGGAAGGAAAGAAAATACCAAAATGGTTTTGCATTAAAGTGGGTAAAACCAGAAAGTATTGGTGCTTATTATAACAATGGGTGTGGCTTATGGTTGCGGGAGGGGCTTGTTGTAGCATGCTGCGTTAAGCTCACCACACAGAGCATCCCTCCCCTTTTTACTTCCATTCAAGCACTGGTCCTGCCCCCGTGATGTCACCACCTCCACCATTTTTCCCCTCAAACACTTTCCTTAATTTTATTCTGCCGTCCCTACGTGTAGCAGGAGACATATATCACAGAAAATTCTGAAATAATATTACAAGGTTCTTCTCCCTTACAAGTCAAAAGTACCATGTGAGCCCAAACCAGCTCGCAAACTATAGATTCGAAGTGTGATTTTTTTTTTTTTTAAAAGGTGTGATTATTAAAAGAAAAATAAGTAGTGATTTGACATTGTGTATTAAAAGGAAATTTCATTGAATGGGTTCAAGTTATACAATTTGAACACTGCTGCAGGATTATTCTTTAATGGAGGTATATTGTGTGAAAAACAAGAATTTGCCAGTGAATTATAATATCTTTTAAATATAGAAGTGCTAAAAAAACAAGTAGTGTTTCATTGAAAATAGTCCCGCCCATCTGCTCGACTTCCTGCTGCCTCCTTTCCCAGGCTGTGCAGGGGAGCTGGCAGCACACTGCACTGTAGGCTACCAGTTAGCAACTATGCTGTCCTAATAGGGAACTGAAGACTGTCTTTGCTTATGTGACTGCAGGGTCGTGATTGGCTAATCCCCTCCTACTGTGCTTCTGGCACGTACGATTAGGACATGCCCACCCCTCATTTGAAACATGGACAGATCCGTAGCAGATCTATAGGGAGATCCAATAAAGGGGTCATTCTTGAAGATAATATTAATTTTTAGCCCTGAGTAAAACTAGCACCATATATTATTTATTGTTGTCTACAAGATTAGGGATATTTTATTAATCCCATGTGTCTCCTTTAAAGGAAAACTATACCCCCAAAATGAACACTTAAGCAACAGATAGTTCATATCATATTAAGTGGCATATTAAAGAATCTTACCAAACTGGAACATATATTTAAGTAAATATTGCCTTTTTACATCTCTTGCCTTGAACCACCATTTTGTGATGGTCTGTGTGCTGTCTCAGAGATCACCTGACCAGAAATACTACAACTCTAACTGTAACAGGAAGAAGTGTGGAAGCAAAAGACACAACTCTGTCTGTTAATTGGCTCATGTGACCTAACATGTATGGTTTGTTTGTATGTTTGTGAGTACAGTGAATCCTACGATCCCAGGGGGCGGCCCTTATTTTTTAAAATGGCAATTTTCTATTTATGATTACCCAATGGCACATACTACTAGAAAAGTATATTATTATGAAAATGGTTTATTTACATGAAGCAGGATTTTACATATGAGCTGTTTTATGCAATATCTTTTTATAGAGACCTACATTGTTTGGGGGGTATAGTTTTCCTTTAATAGTATTACCAACCACAGCAGGATTTAAATAAAGCCCTGGCACACGCAGTACATTGGCATGATGGGAGGAAAAACCTCTGCCAAATAGAGGTGGTTATGGATTTCCCTGAAACGGAACACACAAAAGCAAAATGTTCTCTCCTGTAAATCTGGGCACCCATTGATTGACATTTTCTGCAGCAATGCTTCACAGGCAACCTTTCCTTGGAACTTGTCATTGCCAGGTCCAAAAAGCTCAGGATTCTAGAGCTGACAACCTGTGAAAAGTAATCACCAGGAACACTATGTGGGTGGACCTTTGTGCTTGTGCCTTACAAAAAGTACAGAAAAAGGCAGCATTCCTTCTCCGAAGTTAAAAGCAGTCCTTTGTTTGCTAAAAGTGTGATAGTTATACCGCACACCTGTTCTCTCACTCTGCACTGGTGGTTCTGGCTAGCCACAGACCTGGCTGCCCACACTCTATTTATGTAGTTGGGCAGCATACCCCATTTATGATATTCTTTGTGTAGCAATAAATAGGGTAAGCTCTCCAACTGCATAAATAGTGTATGTTTAGCTCCATGTGCACTTGTTTTGTTAAAAAACATGGGTGGCTGCTGTGGTACAAACCCTGAAGGTCAATATTGTCACTGGAATTTAGAGACAGCTGGCAACTATTGGTTGCAGATTAAAAAACTAGTACAGATATAGGATCCATTATCTGAAAACTATTTTCCAGAAAGCTCCACGTTATAGCAGGCCATCTCACATAGACCAAAATTCACTAAGCGCCTAACGCTAGCGTCAACTCGCTAGCGTTGGGCATTTTCGTTACTTCGCAAATTCACTAACGAACGCTGGCGTAAATTCGCTAGTGTTACTTCGCACCCTTACGCCTGGCGAATTTTCACTACGGACGTAACTACGCAAATTCACTAACGCGCGCAGTGTACTGAACCCTACCTTTTACGCTAGACTTCCTTCGCCACCTCAGACCAGGCGAAGCGCAATAGAGTAGATAGGGATTGCTTCAAAAAAAGTTCAAATTTTTTCTAAGTCCCAAAAAACACTGGCGTTTTTTCTATACTATGGGTGATAGGCTGAAAAAGATCGAAAAATTTTTTGGGGCTCCCCTCCTTCCCCCCTACATTTCCTAACTCATGGCAACTTAACTATACATTGGGCACATTTGTAGGGCAAAAAAAATAATTTTATTTGATGTTTTGAAGGTTTCCCAGGCATTTGTAGTGATTCTACGTATTCCTCCATTGAAATTTGAATTTGGCGCCGTATGCAAATTAACCATCGCTAGCGTAACTTCGCTTCGCTCAGCGAATCAACGCTAGCGCAACTTCGCAACCGTACGCTACCCCTGTGCGCAACTTCGGATTTTTGTGAATTTGCGGAGCGCTGGCGAAACTACGCCTGTCGAAGTGCGGCGAAGTTGCGCCTGGCGCAACTACGAATCTTAGTGAATTTGCCCCATAGACTCCATTGAAAGCAAATAATTCTAATTATATAACAAATATTTCCTTTTTCTCTGTTATAATAAAAAGGTACCTTGCACTTTATGGGTAACTAAGCTGTATGAATGCATATTGGTGGCAAAACAATCCTACTGGGGTTATTTTATGTTCAAATGATGTTTAGCAGATTTTGCAGACCCTAATTATATATTTGTATTAGGAGAGAAAGAGATAACCTATGTATTAATTATTATATTTTTTGAATTGAATCTTTTTGCAAGCATCTGGTACAACCAACAGGTCAACACACAAGTACACTCTAAACTCCCACACAAGCAATATCCCTCTTAAACTCATCCTGCTGAGGTGACATTACTAAATGACATGGATGGTACCAAATTGCCTGTTTGTGGGTGCCATTAACTTTCCAAGCGATAGGTGCTTTTTCAACTATGGTAGCTAATCTAAAGCACAAGAATTACCTTTCAAGGCTATCGGACAAAAAAACCCATCCCATCCACTCTTCTTGGTTTTTAATTTCTGTTTTAATTCTACTGCTATTGATCTGTTTGCAGGGCAGGAGGAGATTGGGTTGAAGGTCTTAATCAGGGCCCTGGGAGTTGGAAGGGAAAGTGTGAGAGGGAGAGAGGGACTGATAGCGAGAGTGGAGAGAAAGAGAATGAAGCAGATATATAAGGAAGGAATAAAGAACGATGCAATAAACATATGAAGAAACACAGCCCAGACAGACGAGAATAGAAGCAGACAGATGGAAAATAGGGGGAAATAAGAGAAAGCTGAAGTACAAATAAAGAATAGAGTAATGGCTGGCAGACAAATAAAGACAGAAAAGATAGATACTGAAAGAACATTCCATAACAAAGAAGACTGACCAGAAAGCAGCAAATTAACTTCCCTCATTCTCTGTCATTGCTTATTATGATATCCCTCCCGCAGGCAAATCCGCATCAGGCCAGAAGGATTATATCATTTACACATGCAAATAGGCTCTGCATCTTCACGTGGGTACCGTGCAAGGGATTCATCACCACTATATGCCACACACTGCAGAAGAATCTTCCTATATACCCACCACGCACACAGAAAAAGGGAGATTCATGGCAACGGGGGGGGGGGGGGGGGTGTTGGAAGAGAAGAAATGTTAAAGGCAATCATTGCATTCAGTAAAATATTTCTTGGGGGTAGATGTGCACATCTACATCACCTGCCGGCAAAGCTCAATAGCCGGTCTGAGGTTTGTAACTAAATGACCCCATTGTTTCTTAAATGGGTTGTTCACTTTGAATTAATTTTTTGTATGATGTAGAGAGTGCTATTCTGAGATAATTGGCAACTGGTTTTTATTTTTTATTATTTGTGGTTTTTGAATTATTTAGCTTTTTATTCAGCAGCTGTCCAGTTTGCAATTTCAGCAATCTGGTTGCAATCTGGTAGCAATATCAGTAATAGAAAGTAACAATAACAATACATTTGTAGCCTTACAGAGCATTCATTTTTTTAGATGGGGTCTGTGACCCCCATTTGAAAGCTGGAAAGAGTCAGAAGAAGGCAAATAGTTAAAAACCTTTAAAAAATAAATAATTATTATTTGTTATACTTGGCCATTCCAAAATATACTAAAAGTATACTAAAAGGTTAACCAACCCTTTAAGGGATATTTCTAAGGGATATTTTACCCCCAGTGGTTGTAACTCTTGCGCCTACTCATTAGTCTAGGTGTAAATAGGGATGTAAGAAAATTCTGAAATCCCCTGTTAACTACTTCTTTTCACTCATTCCTTTGCATACCACCCTACTGGTAGAGTTATAAGACCTGTTATCCAGAATGCTTGGTTTTTTTAGATAATGGATCTTTCCATAATTTGGATCTTCATACCTTAAGTCATCTAGAAAACAGTGTAAACATTAAATAAACCCATTAAGGAAATTTTATATCTTACTTTGGATCAAGTTTATTGTTACAAAGAAAAAGGAAATAATTTTTAAAAATTTGGATTAATTGGACAAAAATTGAGTCTATGGGAGATGGCCATTCTGTAATTCGAAGCTTTCTGGATAACAAGTTTCCATATAACGGATCCCATACCTGTATATCGATTTAATGCCAATTCTTAACAGTGCAATAAAAAGGCAGATATTTCTAGTTATTTAAGCAGGCATAGTTAGGATAAACACATTCTAACAGCAAGAATATAACTGGGTCATTATTCAAGAGAGTGTCAACATAGGTGACCCCATCTTTAGAACTGCATACCCATTACCATTAAGGACATCCAACAAGGTAATACTGTGCATGAGCTAAGGGCTAAAATGGTGATGCAGCACCCACTCATGACAAAGCGATCCCCTGCAACTTAAAGTGGACCTGTCACCCAGACACAAAAAACTGTATAACAAAAGTCCTTTTAAAATTAAACATGAAATCCAATTTCTATTTTTTAATAAAGCGTTCATAGCTGTTGTAAGCTCATTTAAAAATCTCAGCTGTCAATCAAATATTGCCTGCCCCTACTCTATGCCTTAGAGGCGGGGCAGTCAATTACTTTCACTTTCCATTCAGCACTTCCTAGATGTGACTGCTCTCCCCACATTCCCCCTCTCTCTTCACCATTTAATTGTGTAGCCAGGGCATGGGGATGGACATCAGGTTCCCCATTCTGGTGCACAAACAAGATTCTGAGATGATGCAAGGCTTGCCTTAAAGGGGAAGGAAACCTAGTCGGCGCAAACCCCCACCCGTTTGTTGGCCACCCTCCCTCCTCCCCCCTGGCCTACCCGTCCCGCTGGGCAAATGCCCCTAACTTGTTACTTACCCTTCTGCGCAGGTCCAGTCCAGGGAGTTCACAGGCGACATCTTCTTCCACGCGATCTTCTTAGTGCTGTGAACGGCGATTTGGCGCATGCGCAGTAGGATCATTTCGCCGGTACGGATCTACTGTGCATGCGCCAAAAAGTCACGCGCATGCGCAGTAGATCGTACCGGCGAAATGATCCTACTGCGCATGCGCCGTTCTAAGCAGGAAGATCGCGTGGAAGAAGATGTCGCCTGTGAACTCCCTGGACTGGACCTGCGCAGAAGGGTAAGTAACAAGTTAGGGGCATTTGCCCAGCGGGACGGGTAGGCCAGGGGGGAGGAAGGAGGGTGGCCAACCAACGGATGGAGGGGGTGGGGGGTTTGCGCCGACTAGGTTTCCTTCCCCTTTAATAACAGTGTCCACTTGCTATAATTATGAATTCCCAGACTGAAGGAAACAAGATTCATATAATTTTTATAGTGTAATTAAAGTTCATATTGTTCGATTAATGTGATAAAATAGGATTTTGAATATTTTTTTTGGGTGACAGTCCCCTTTAAACCCCTTTAAACAGTAACAGGGTGCAAAAAACATGCATTTGTGCACTGAGGTGGATGGCAAATGGGGTGAAAGGCATGGTGGGCAGTGAATGTAATGAACACTGACTACCAGTGACTGGCACAAAACAGTACCACAGCATGCACTATAATGTACCCTGTGACTTTACAGCAGTAGAGTTATTTAAATAAAAATATACATACATACTGTACATGCATACTACATATAGTGCAGAAACATGGCAATCATTTATAAGTCAGCTTGCCTGGTGGGGAAAGAAATGAAGGCTACAGTATATTAAAAATATGCAGGGGATATTTATATTTTCCTCAACCATATTCTTCCAGAAAATAAAACTGGCAGATCTTTACTGCACAAAGGCAAATTGCAATATGAACATGATTAATATTGTAAAACATATTGTTATGCACACAAGCTAAGGGATCTGAGCTGTAAGTGTGTCTCTGTCTAGGCCTTGAAGAGCAGCAGTATTAAAGATACAAGTGGCATGTTATTCCCAAAGGTAAACTCTGCACTGGGGTAGCCTAGATGGAAGCAATAGCACTGACAGACACAGCTACAGTGTATACTCATAAAAAGGGTACAAGTGCTACATATCCAAACGTCATGCTATAAACCAGTCCAAATGCAGTGTGGATAAGAAAAACAAATATAACACACAGTGAATACCTCTTCATGGAAATACATCGGAGTTTTAGCATGGGCCAAGAATATTAATGGCGAAGGGAAGATTAGCCTCCCCTAACTAACTGCCCTATATACAGTAAGTATTTAATTATATAGTGAATAAAGTACCCCTTTTTGTAAAATATAAGGATATTATCAGTCAACGAGGAGTTCCATGACCATAAAAGTACAAAGCCGAAGGAACTCCGAGGTTACTTCTAATAGCTTCATATTTTCCAACAAAGGGTACTTTATTTATTATAATACCCAAATTTTATTGAGTCATGTGACAAAAATTACATCACTACTCACCGTTTATAACAGATGACATCACTGTATATAAGGATATAATTTACAAGATATTCATGGCTTTTGTGTATTATATGTATATATATATATATATATATATATATATATATATATATATATATATATATATATATATATATATATATATATATATATATATAGGTATGTGATCTGTTATCTGTAAACCCGTTATCCAGAAAGCTCAGATTTATGGAATTTATCCAAATAAAAAATTTGGATAAAGTAAAAATTATTTGCTTTTTCTCTGTAATAATAAAACAGTACCTTGTACTTGAGCCAAACTAAGATGTAATTAATCAGCAAAACCAGCCTATTGGATTTATTTAATGTTTACTAAATTTTCTAGTAGACTTAAGGAATGAAGATCAAATTGCGGAAAGATACGTTATCTGGAAAACCCCAGGTCCCGAGCATTCTGGATAACAGGTCCTATACCTGTATCATGAAAAGTCATCATGTCTCCCAAACATAACAATGTATGTTTAAAGGAAAAGTAAAGCTTAAATAAAGAAGTAGGCTAGAAATGTTGTATATTTTGTTTTGGGCTTTTGTACCAGCCCAAGGCAACCAAATCCCTTTAGCAGTAAAGATCTGTGTCTCCAAAGATGCCCCAGTAGCTCTTCTTTTCTGCTGATTCACTGCACATGCTCTGTGCTGCTGCCACTTACTGAGTTTAGGGACCCACTCACAATATACAGTACATATAGAATATAAATGTCACAATATAAGGCTGATTAATAATTAATACAGATAATTACTATGGCAGCACAGAACCTGTGCAATAAGCATTCAAATTTAATAATCAGCCTTGTAGCATCAGCTTATATGACAGGTGAACCTCATTTTCTGCTTGTTTATTAGCGACAACCCCTAAGCTTAGCTTCTCAACAGCTGCTCAGAGCCCACTGAGCATTTGAGTGTCGCAGACACTTTCCAAGATGGTGACCCCCTGTGACAAGTTTGAAGTCCTGGATCATTTCTGTTATTGAGAGGCTGAAACTTTAGGCTGGCACAATAAGTGCAGTACATTAAATATATGGCATTTTTGGCCAAATTCATTTTTAGGGGTTAGTTCACCTTTGCAGAACTACAAAGAGCCTTAACGACACCAGTTCCCCTAAGCATTTCTCTTGCTTTCTGTGCTAATAATCTGCAGGCCATCAAATTAGCTAACCATTAGATATCCAGGATTTTATCCTTTTATGGGCTGTTGAAAATTTGTCAGACATCAGATTTGTTGCCCATCAGATATCCAGAAAATTACCTTATTATAATACACGTGTATATTGAATCAATAAAACCAACCTTTTTTTGACACCTTAACCTTGTTACAAATTCCTTGGATGTGCTGTCGCGTTGCATCTGTATACATTTTCTATGACTAGCACCCAGGCTTTTTTATTTGGCTTAAGGCTGTGCGGACTTACCTATATATATATATATATATATATATATATATATATATATATATATATATATATATATATATATAATATTCTGCACAATATTACATCCAGGTTAATAAGGCCTCCAAATTGAGCATTTTTATCCCCCCCCCAGGAAATAAATGTGCACCCTAAAGGAATGTGTCTATTAGGAAAACACAGAAGCTATTGAATGCCTTTGCAAGAAGCTTGATTCAATTTTACATACTAAACACAGGCCTGTATAAGGTAGTGCCAATGTGCAGACTGTGAGCAGATATTTATGATACTTTAATTTTATACCTGCTTGGAGGACCCACACACAAGAAAAATGCCTTCCTACACTACTCATAAAAACATCTGAAGAACAGAGAAGAATCATGTTCTAACCTGACCCGTCTTAATTAAATCTACTAATTAAATATGCAAGGGCTAAGTACTGATAGCAAATACACATACGTGATGGTGTATTGGTTAACACTGATGCCTTCCAGTGCTCGGGTTCTAGTTCAATTAGAGCCTGTAGGCCCTTAGCACAACAGAGCCAGGGTACTACCTGAATGCTCTCTCCGGATAAAATCGATCCTGGTAATTGTCAATAGTAACCTTAGATTGCTAGCACTACTGGGGTAGGGACTGACAGCAATAATATATAATCTCGGTAAAACAATGCAGAATATGTTGGCTATATATAAAGGAGAATGATAAAGGTTGAAAAATCCACAGGTCTATTCACTTGTAACATAGTTTTACAGCTCTGGCAAATGGCAGCAAATTGTCTATTTATTCTTTGATAAATATGTCGCTAAGTGGGCACACGAGATATCATTCCTTCTAAGTGAGTATATACCATTTTGCCAATGCAAAATACAGCTAATGATATCTGTAATATTTGCAGGCTAAACAATGCCATACAGGTTACAGTGCAAGCTTCATTCATAGTTCTCGTTTTTAGCTCCAAAGGTCTGCCTAACTATCAGACAGAACATAGTCTGATTAATGAAAAGACTGAACAAATGAAGGTTCTAAAGTCCTTCATTATCTCTTTGTACAGTAATATTCTGAACACATTCTGCCTTGTAAATTAAATGCACTTGCTTCCCTATTGCATAAGACCGGAGAGTATGTTTCAGCAGAAATTGCATTAGGTTAAAATGTATGAGATTTCTATAATCCCAGCAAACATCTAGATGACTGCCAACTAGGGTAGCCAACAGCCACCTTCAGTAAGAGACCATGTTAAATTGTCTAGCAGTTGGCAGCATAGATTTCCTAATAGCCATGTTTATAGCATTTTCTTTATTAGAGGAGAAGGAAAGGCTTTGCACATTTGGTGGTGCCAAATGTTAGGCACCCCCAAGTGATTGTATTGATTTACCTAAAACCCGGGGCCGGGGCAATCCTCTTCCGTCTTCCACTTTATTCGCGTGGCTATGCATGCACAGTAGAACGAAAAGCCGAACTTTAACTAAAAAGTCAGCTATTTCGTTTATCTGCGCATGCGTTTGCCCAGGGAAATTTGAAGAAAGAAGAAGCCGGAGCAACACAAGCAAGAAAATGTCACTGATTATTGCAAAGTAAGTGCTGTGGCTATTTGGTAGGCCCTATGTGGACTGGCATTTACAGGAGACTCTGTTTGGCAGTACATCTGTTTTTTATGCCACCAAAACTTGACTCCAAGCCTGGAATTAAAAAATGAGCACCTGCTTTCCGGCCACTGGAAGCAACATCCAACGGGTTGGTGAGCAACATGTTGCTCATAAGCCACTGGTTGGGGATCACTGTTATAGTGTATGGCCAGCTTAAGGGAGGTGACGATGAAAGAAATGTTTTTTACCATTAAGACAGAAAGGAATTTACAGCAAAGTCAAACAATTATCTGTCAATGGAGGTGAAACTTTGGTTTATAATTAAAAAATGGGTTGAAGTCCATCTAGCAAGAGTGGTCTCATCATGTCCTTAGGAAAGCTTTACATTGCTCCAATGAGGTATATTTAAAGGCTAATGCTAAAGAGAGTTGGTTGAATTTAGATGACCACTTACTAAGATAAAACATAGTAAAAGAAATGTAATGGTCTTTGCTATTGAAGCTGTATATAGGTGCATATAACCCCAACAGGTTGTCATATTATGCTGCAATGCATCTGGGCTATTATCAGTCTTTCATATTTTGCCATTAGTGACTTTCCTGGCCTTCGGCAGTTTGAATATCTGAATTCCATCTTTGCCATTATCATTTTCTATTTATGTGAATACCTGCCTGTGGCCAGTGGTCTGTACATTAGTGCCCAAGAGAAGCACTTGGAATACTCCCCCAACCACCTGATGGAACGGAACTCTACTAAAGTGCAGAGTCTAATGCACTAATCGTTCAGCTGCAAGGACGCCTGAAATTCAGCACAAGAAATATACTGGAAAATAAAGGGGGGGGGGGGTAGGATATCTTTTAGATGTCCTCTCCTGCAAATTTATCTTGTGAGTCACATGGGAACAAACTGTAGAATTTAATTAGCAAGCTAGCCCAATATAAAGGTGTTATCGTGCAGCATCATTTTTGAGATATTCGGCTGCAGAATGGTACAAGATTAACCATGACTTGCTTTTCTGAATTCATAATTGCCGTATCGAGTTGTTTTCACGCACACTAAATATCTAGATTCATACACAAGGTCTGAAAATATATTTGGACGAATTCAATGCTGCAAAGCTTCTAATTTTTTTTATTATTAATACAGCACAGATAGATGTACAAAAACACACAGTAAACAGCAGTTTCAGGCTAGCTTGAACTCGTCATTGGTCCTACATCTGGTCAGAGTCCCCATATCACATAAAAACATCAAAACATTGTTGTTTTAGGCATCTTACAGCTATGATAGACTATACATGGGCACAACCAAATAAAATCCTAATTGGCCTGCTGAGCTTTTATATACTGTATATGCAGTTTTTCCCTAGCAACCCGGCAGTGGTAAGAATGTCAGAATGAAGTGTGTAAAGAAGTGGTCCTAAAGAGAAAGACAAGCAATTACTGACTCTCACAATCAGATAACCTTCTCAATTATCATTACCCACTATATTAATAGTTCTATCAGGCTCAGACTGGGGGGGGGGGCAAGAGGGAGCTGTTTTGGGACCAAAAGAACTGCAAGAATTTCAGAAGACAGAGGTCCCAGTCGTTTGTGGTGTAGAACTCCCAACAGCTGGAGATGTAGGGAGTTGAAACAAAACTAAACAGGATGCCACCCTTCATTTAGCAGGGTTTGGTTAAACATCAGGTAGTGTTTTTTTAAAATATACCTGAGCATGTGTCAGGCAACAGAGCGCCAATCATAGACAGCTTCACTGATCCCAAATCTTCACGTTCAGCCTTTACCCAGCAGTAGACTCATATCCGTGTGGCTCATTCTTTATGGATTTATGCATAAACTGTTTGCTGGAACGATTACCATTCGAGTAACGAGGAGGAGGAAGGTAGGAAGCTTTTGACAGGCTTGTTCGTTGTTGTAGCTTTCCAAAATAACAACTTTATTAACAGCCCTGTGCTATGGCCAGGGCCTATCCCTTTTCCAAGACTCCTATCTCATAGGCTTCATGTTGTGCAGGCAACTCCACTATGCCTCCTGCCTCCTTTTATTCTCTCCCTGTGACATGCTGTAAAGAACTAGGCTCGCTCACTAATCATATACCAGGCAGGGGTTGCAAAAATCATATCCCAACTACAATTAACGTATTCAAATGCATACCACTGGCACAGAGATTACCTCTAATGCACTTTCATTGCTTGCATATATATATACAAACTCTACAGGATTACTATTACTATGCATGTCATCAGAATAACAAATGAATGGCATTTGGAAAGAGATGTAAATAGAGTTGCAGAATGTGTTAATAAATATTCACCCCCAGCTAAGGTAACCAGACCTTGAAAAACAACTCAGGGCTGCATAGGGAACAATTTTAATCTGCTCTGCAGAGATTTATAAGCAGGAAGCCTGCTCCCCTTACCATAAGTAAGCAATACAGTATGTTTTAATAATATTATTTTAGCCCCTTTTAAAAGCCATACAACAGATTGAAGACCTTGATGGACTCTAATGGGGTTATTTATCAAAGATCGAGTTTTAGAGGTTTGTGAGGTTTTTTTATGCCTCAAATAAACGCACAACTCAAATGGGTTCCTGATTTATGAAAAATTAGAATATAAAAAATTCTCTGGGTGAAAAACTCAAATACTCGAATTGCATGAGTTTTCGGTAAAAAAAACTCGAATTGTTCGAATTAGTCAAGTTTTGGAGCGAAACCCACCAAAAAAACCTCGAACATCATGAAGGATAAAAACATCTTCTAATGGTTTAAGGGAACTCTGCCATTAAGTTCTACATGACCCTAACAGATTTTAGCTGGAGTATTTTCAGATTCTAGCTATTTACAGCTTTGAGCTATAATAAGCCTCCTATTTCTGTGAGCCTTGTTAAACCTGTAATCCCATCATGTGAACATACATGTACAGATCTCAGAATACAAATATTTCTAATGACTGAAAGCATGCCATTAAAGCAATGGCTTGTCATTTGTAAAAGAGGGGAAAAAACCATCTACTCTTGGTTCACAGAACTTTTGGCACCCCTTGGGGGGAAAATGTACAATAGCATACCTCCCAACATTTTGGAAACAGAAAGAGGGACAAAAAGATTTTACACGTGGAGGGCAGCGAAAATTATCTGACCATGCCCATGTTGTGGCCACACCCCCTAATTACCATGTCCATTTTACAAAATTTGTCAGGTTATGAAAGTTTGAACACATTTCTGTGTTATTACAGCTTTGCAAATGAAGCTGAATTGCCCTTTAAGCTGTGAGTCTTTCTTATCTTAAACTGTTACAAAAGTATCTAAATATCTATTCTGGGCTATCTGCCAAAAAGCCAATTAAGTTAGAAATTTTGTATATTTTTTCAGTGCAAGAGATCAAAGAGAAAGTTAGGACATTTCAGTAACAACCCTGGGACTGTTGGCTGAGCTGTCAAAATCTGGACTGTCCCGTGAAAAACAGTTGGGAGGTAGCCAAAGGGAGAGCCAAAAAAGCACCATTTCATCTTTTAATTTCTCCCAAGTTAATACAGTTTTAAGATAAACGAGCATCACCACCTGTTACAGGCCGTTTTCAGCCCAAAAATTTATGTTATATGAAACTGAATCCTAATTTGCATATTCAAATTAGGTATGGGAAGAGAAAAAGTGGAAAAATCTTTTTTACTTCCTTGTTTTGTGAAAAAAAAGTTACGTGATTTTCCTTCCAGCCCCTAATTTGCATGTGCAGTAAAACCTGCATGTGCAATAAGGATTCGGATTTTGTTCTGCCAGGCGCGAGAATTCAGCTAAATCCAAATATTGTTGAAAAGGGCAGAATCCTGGCCGAATCCCAAACCAAATCCTGGATTCAGCGCATCCCTAATACTGTCATTAAAAGAAGCCAGAAGGGGTGTTTGGTCTTACGGCCAATGGGACTATTATTGTCCCTGTGGGCCTGGTTGGCTGAAAACAGTTCTAAGTGGCACTCCCCATAGTAGAGAAATGCCTACAGGTTTTTTATTAGTCTATACAGAGAAAAACCATAGGTTTGGGCCAGCATAATGATCCCACTAAACTAAGCACATATCTTCTAAAAACTTGGATGATATAGCGACTGATTTATTACCTATAGACAACTGATGACTTGACTCCCCTTACCTCAACAAAAAAATGATTTATATTCAAAATGTTGAAAATAATATATTTGAAAAATCCAAGCACCGGGCTTCTCAACATGAACTAGTAAATTGTATTAGAAGGATGTTACAGAGAAACATTCCTGGCACTGGAAACAAGATATACAGATTGGTGAGCCGCAGAGGTCTCATCTGATATTTATATTGCCGCTTCCCAAATCTCATATCCCCAAAATGGAACGAAATCTTTTTGCAACCTGTGAATACTTAAAAAAAAAAAACAGGGAGAGAATCACAAGCCTCCTTGTTTTACTATACACGTAAGAGCAATTTCTGAAAGGCTTAGGAGCAGTTGGCTGCAAACATGAATTAGCAGAACAAGGGTCTTCATCTAAGCCAGTTAAAATGTCATCCTGAGACAATAAGAATTGGTTACAGTGCATAATATTGCATATAGAGGTATCCCTATATCAAAGTAGTTACTAGCTTACCATGAACACCTATTTACCAGTAAAAGCAGCGCTGTCTAGCCCATTGGTTTCCAAATCATATACAGCACTTGACACTTATCAAAAGTAGGTATCTTAGTAAGGGTGGCCAATAATAAGGTTAGTAGTAGTAAGCGGTTTATTTATCAAAGGTAGAGTTGTGTTTTTCAGAAAAATTCAAGTTTTTCAAGGGTAGCTTTCAGTCAAAAACTCGAATTTTTCAGGTTAAAAAAAAAACTTGAATTTTCAGGTTTTTATTAAAAACTAAAATTTTCAGGGTTTTGTAAAAATTACTCCAGCTAATATCTGTCAAGGTCATGTAAAAGTCAATGGCAGAGGTCCCTTGAACCATTTGAAGATGTTAATAGCCTTCATGATGTTTGGGAATTTGAGGAATTTGAGGAATTTGAGTTTTTTCCGCAGAGATTTTTAATCTAACAGAACGCAGATGATCGCTGCTCTCGTGAGATCCCAGTCACTTCACACGGGACCCAGCAAGACATCATATCGTTCGTTTCCAAGCGCTGATCAACAAAAGCAAGTCGTGCTAATATGTAATCCGGCTTTATTAATATCAAAAATACAGCAGTTGGCAAGAACTAACGCTTTTCGTGCCTGTAAACCTAGGCACTTCTTCAGAGTTGTGTTGTGTTTGTTTTTATGTTGATCAGTGATTGGAAGCAAGCGATATGATGTTTTCCTGCAGAAAACTCAATTAATTTGAGTTTTCAGGTTGCTCGCTCCTAATTTATTAATATGAATTGTTTCCATTACAGTTTTTTTATTTAAATCGGAAAACATTTGAGCTGTGAGTTCATTCGAAGGTATAAAATAACCACACACACTTCTAAAACTCGATCTTTGATAAATAACCCCCTAAGTGTCAAAACTCTACAAAAATATTTCACAGGCAGGACACAAAATTTCTAGATTCATTCTTGTCAGAGCACTGGGGCATTGCCGTTTTCTAATGCAACAGTACCAAAGACAAATTGTAACTTGCATACAAGTACATGGCTCGTTTGAATGTATTTTCTATAAATCTTCAAAAAGAACATATGGCAAGCACAGAGAATCAAATGTATATGATGTAGCATTTTTCTATTTATTATTAAATGTAGGAGATGAGGCACTACCTGTTCTACTGAGGTACAATGCAATACACGGTATTGTCACTATCGGAAAGCCTAAGGTATTTATGTTTTAAGATGTGAAAGAAAATTTGGAAATTTCCAAATTAGAGACTTCATTCAACTAGAATAGAAATCAAATCTAAGTGATATAAAGCCTCTGCCAGTTTTGGAATGTAAATAAGTACTCTACAAGGCCCATGTATCAAAGGTCCAATTTTGAATTCATTTTCCTCGAAATGATTGGTTAAGTTATTTAAGGTTTAAATCGGATATCTAAAACTCGAACTAATCTTACCAACCTGAAAACTCGTATCGAATTAGACTAAACTTGAATTGAGTTTTTTCTCTGAAAAAAACTTGAATGTCAGGAAGGCTAGTAACATCTTCAAATTGGTCACTGGATCTCTCCCATTGACTTATACATAAACTCGGCAGGTTTTAGGTGGCGAATAGTCGAATTCGAGTTTTTAAAATTTGGATTATTCACAATTTGAATTTGAGAGTTTTGGTCATGAAAAAAATTCAATTTGACCCTTTATAAATCTGACCCTACGTGTTGGTGGAACATGCAAACCCTTAAAAGAATCATTCTCAGACATAGGGATATACAGTGGTGTCTGGTTTGTCCATTCATTCTTCAATGAACTACCATGTACACTCCTGGGACAATGCAAAGCTTTCCTGAAGAGGCAAGTGTGGACCTCCCCCACCAGTTCTATGAACTAAAATACCTTTAACATGTCCTTGGCCTTTCTGAATACCTTAATTTATTTAACGTTTATGCCTTATCCACTTCCCTTTTCCAATTATACATATTATGGTATTATTGCCTTGAGAAGGGCCTTGCAGTTAATAGGATTGTAAGGCACTTCCCAAATGCATGCTTGTATAAATGATGGGGACTATAAAACCCCTAAAGGAGAAGGACGGTTGAAAAAATGCAGGAATGTTAGGCATTTCCAACTAACTAAAATAACTGCTTTTTATGCCATGTCGGCACCCCTCTTCTTTAGGCAGTGGCACATGGGGCACCCATAAAATAATTTTCCTTGCCCCGCACAGGTGTCCAAACCACATTAATCTTGTAATTATAAGAAAATGCATTCTGCTGCATTTCTGGTCAAAGAAAAACACCATTTCGTTATTTAATTGGAGTTCTCAGTCAAAGGACAAACACACGTTACTCATTTTAAGCACTGTCATTAGTCTTTTATAGCTGTTCATTAAAATATATGGGTATATATTATCCTGCAAAAGTAGAATATATTTGTATTTATATATATATATATATATATTTTCAGCTGGTGCACATCTTGTTCAAATCAAATAACGCTCATAGACCTTAAGAGGGCAGTGCCCCAAGTGGCCGCATAATTCTGTAAACTGGCAGAAAACTTGCATGCAAGTACTGATGCCTTTTAATAGAGGCGTTTCATAGATATTGGGGCGCATCTGATTTATATCCATATGGAAAACAATGCACTAATGGATTAGGAAGGGAATATCTACACATAACCAAGCATAAAAAAAAAAGGAGTTTATGGAGTTTTTATCATGCTGCTTAGCAAGTGCACTGTAGAAAAGGTTTCCCCACCAGCACATGCTACACATATATTTCATGTTCTATTAAACTATGGGCTCAGCTAGATATATTCCTAACACCCCTATGAAATGCATGTTCATAAAGGTATGCCTTTAAATGCATCCATTTTTAAAGCGCTGCAGAGTATACTGGCGCTATAAAACGAACGGGAATGATATTAATAATAAATTCTGAAGTGAGCGGTGCCTGCAAAATATTGCACAGTCCTCCTTAAAACAACAAAAAGAGGCTTTTTATACAATGTGAGTTTGAACTGACTGAGTACACAGCTTTTTTAGCTTTCTTTTTCTGAATGAAAGGACAGAGCAGATGAATGAGTGGCGAGATGCTAATTCCAGCTCTGTAACAAAGGGGCCTTTCTGCGAGCGGATTTCACACGCAACAATTAAACATATAATCATTCTGAGAAAATGCAAAATGCATGAAGTTTTTGCTTTATCGGAGTGCAAATTATATGCAGAGAGCGAGAAAATGATTCCACAAAGTCAAACAAGACCTGCTGGCACATAACAAGAGATGGAGATTTAAAGCGCTTCAGAAATGTTTACATTGATATGATTTATACACACATATCTACATTATGTGCCTGAGGACCTGGGAACATCAATGGCAAAACATCAAAAAAAGAGGCTTTTATTTCGTTTTGGGATCGGGCGGCCAAATCAGTTTATTCTTTACCTAGACTAGCAGCTTGATTTAACCAGCCTGTGAGTATGTTTATTGAAGTCTCACCTTTACTGATCAGCATCTTGGAGGACAGTCAAATAAACAACACAATGGGGAATATTTACACATAATTTTTGACATCTCAGGAACGCCTTTGTTTATTATAAATATTATTACTAACCATGCTTGTGTTGCCTCAACTAGGGGCCATAACCAGCCATTACCAGCCCATAGGATCTTTATACCCTGAACTCGCAAGAGCGTGGGGATAATGTACCGCCTGTTGTTAAATAAAAGGATATTATAAATTTCCGAGGACTTCCCTGATCATATACAAATTAAGAAACACCAAAATGACTTGTAATATGCTCATCTTTATTTTACATCAGGGGGGAACATTATTTGTTACAATACACAGGTTGCAGTGAGTCATAGTAATTATAATTAATAACCCTGATTTTGGAGATCAAAGAGAAAACAATTCTCAATTAATATTTAATTATTTATAATTCCAATTTTCTTTGTAATTGTTTTTATATTTCCTTTATCATTACTGTATGGATTATACTTATGTTAGTGGTCTTGGTGACTTAAAGGGGTTGTTCACCTTTGAGTTAACCGTTGGTATGATGTACTGAGTGATATTCTGTGACAGGTGGCAACTGGTTTTTATTTTTTATTATTTGTGTTTTTTGAGTTATTTATCTTTTTATTCAGCAACTCTCCAGTTTGCAATTCCATTCTTTATTTTTTTATAGCTTTTGAATTATTTGCCTTCTTCTTTTGACTCTTTCCAGTTTTCAAATGGGAGTCACTGACCCCAAAAACAAATGCTCTGTAAGGCTACCAATGTTCAGGCCCTCTATTCATATTTCAGTCTCTTATTCAAATAGTGCATTGTTGCTAGGCTAATTTGGACCCTAGCAACCAGATTGCTGAAATAGCAAACTGGAGAGCTGCTGATTAAAAAGTCAAATAACTCAAAAACCACAAATAATAAAAAATCAAAACCAGTTGCAAATTTTCTCAGAACATCACTCAGTACATCATACCAACAATTAACTCAAAGGTTAACAATGACCAAGACTGCTTAAGTATGTTATAGATTGGCCAACTTTTCAATTGGTTTTCATTATTTATTTTCTATAGTATTTTTTATAATTATTTGCCTTTTTCTGCTGACTCTTTCTAGCTTTCAAACAGGGGGTCACTGGCCCCATTTAAAAAACAAATGCTCCGTAAGGCTACAATTTTATTATTATTACTACTTTTTATTACTCATATTTCTTTTTCAGGTCCTCTCCTATTGATATTCCAATCTCTTATTCAAATCAGTGCATTGTTGCTAGGCTAATTTGGACCCTAGCAACCAGATTGCTGGAGAGCTGCTGATTAAAAAGCCAAATAACTCATAAACCACAAATAAAAAAAAAAAAATGAAAATCAATTGCAAATTGTCTCAGAATATCTCTCTCTCTGCATCATAATAAAAGTTAAGGTGAACCACCCCTTTAAGAGTGAGCCATTGTGTTTTTATTTTGTTTTGACTTAGACAATTGTTAGATTATTAATGTAATGCAATTTTAGAAACATAGCTACCTTTTACCTGCTGTTTTCAACCAATAAGATTGTGCACTCTACTGTTGTGTAGATAATAACATTGTAGCTCAACTATAAAGTCCAGTAAAAAGTGTTGAAAAAGAAAGGAACAACTGCGGTAGATGCAGCGTGGTTTCAGTTACTCTGGAATTAAGGGGAGAACCTTCATTAAAATAAGAAACATGGCAGTTTGCTTATGAAATTGCATTTTGTCTAGTGCACTTGCAGATTTAAATGACCCCTTATTTCTTATAATACACAGTTTGCAGGAGTCATGTGACAACATCACAAAGCATCAATTGTAAATGATTACAATATACTGGGAAAATGTACCCTTTATGGTATAAGGGTATTTGAAGCCACTAAAGCATCCAATTGTGGAAGACAGGTCATAGAAAGCCAAATATCCTCATATTTTAGAGGGTATATTATTTGTTATAACAGGTATGGGATCTATTATCTGGAAAGCCATTATCCAGAAAGCTCCGAATGACACAATGGCCGTCTCCCACAGACTCCATTTCATCCAAATAAGCCACATTTTAAAAAAAATATTTCCTTTTTCTCTGTAATAATAAAACAGTGCCTTGTACTTGATCCAAACTAAGATAATAAAAGCCTATTGGGTTTATTTTATGTTTAAAGGATTTTCTAGTACACTTAGAGGCACAGTTATCAAGGGTCTAATTTCAAATTCATGTGAGTTTTTATAAACTCCCATAAATTCGATCAAACTCAATTTCAGTTTTTTCTTCTCCGAATAAAACTCAAATGTCAAGAAGGCAAACATCTCCAAATTGAGCCCTGGACCTCTCCCATTGACTTAAACAGGATTTGGCAGGTTTAAGGCAGCGAATAGTCAAATTCGAATTCTTAAAGGGCCAGAGTATGATAAATCTCGAAAATCGAATTTGAATTTTTAAAAAAACTTAAATCTAATTTGGATAACTACCTAGTCGAATTTGACAGTGTAAAACACGATAAAAAAATTTAATTAGATTTTCAATTCGACCCTTAATAAATCTGCCCCTTAGGGTATGAAGATCCAAATTATGGAAAGATCCTTTATCTGGAAGACCCCAGGTCCCGAGCCTTCTGGATAATAGGTCCCATACCTGTAATACACAAGTTGAGTACCGATTAAAACTGATATCACTGTTTAAAAGGAATATTTTTTATAGGACATTTATTGGCTGAATGTAATATAGTGAATAAAGTACCCCCCCTTGTAAATTATAAGGATATTATAAGTTACAGAGGGGTTTCATGACCATATAAAAGCACAAGGCCGAAGGCCTGGAACTCCGAGGTAACTTCTAATATCCTCATATTTTGCAACTGGGGGTACTTTATTTATTATAATACAGAAGTTTTAGTGAGTCATGTGACAGAAATGACATCAGAACTCACCGTTTATAACTGATGACATCAGAACCCACCGTTTATAAGGATATCATTTACAATATATATATTTTTTTGTGTATTATAAGTACATATTTTACAGTTAATTTGTGTGTGTGTGTGCGCCAGTCAGCCTTTCAACTGGCACTGAACTACAGCCCCCTTCAGGGCTGGTATCCTTCAGTCTGCAAAAGGACTTTTTAGAATGTGACACTATTATGAACTATAAATCTCAAGATAAAAATTTTCTAAGCAAAAAGTAATTTAAAACAGGAGGAGGGTCATGTATTTGGCATGAATGTTGAAGAATGAGACAAAAAATATATGCTATATTAGTATATATTATTTTCATTTAATAAAATGACGAAGACAACAGAATCAATTTTCATCCTTAAAAAGAACCGCCATATATTAGAAAAAGATGCATGATGCCAATGTAATTAATATAGAAGAAACATAGGAAGGTTAGGTTCTATGAGGGCTGGAGGACTGCACGGCGGGTATTGCTTATCTACACCTGGGAAGCTTTAAGGATATAGCACAAAAGATGATTCCTAGAGATATTACACCCATCTGTCAAAAGTAATTTCTTTGGCTTGGATGCTGTAAAATTAGCACCAAAATTTTGCAGCCCAACTTGCAGATATAGGGTTAAATATAATCCCCCCTCCTTAGCTGCAACCTTTAAAATGCCAGCAGCCGAGGCAGTCAGCGCGATTAAAGGGCATTAAATTAAAAGATCCCCCTCCTACAACTTCAATCAGAATTTCAGGCCGTGTGTTATTTAGCTTCAGCTCCTCAAGTGCAGCAGAATAACAAATTGCAACACTTTGATTTACTTTCTGCCGACACCAAATGGCGACAGGTGATAAAGAGAGAGCGCCGCAGCACGGGGACGAGAAGCTTTCCCCGGGAAATTAATTCCATCTTAAAGATTCCTATCCCGATATAAATATGTATAGATGGATTTACCTGAGAACTGAGATACATACACACCCATGCACTGGTTATACATACATACACACACACACATATATATATATATATATACTTCTTTGATGAGTATCCGCACTCCAAGGCAATGGATAAATAGGGGTGCACGGTAATATTGACATACAGCAAAATTTTCCAGACCAGCACTCCCTTTTGGTGAAAAATCAACAATCTTTTATTGTGACATGGTATTGTGATACCATGTCACAATAAAAGATTGTTGATTTTTCACCAAAAGGGAGTGCTGGTCTGGAAAATTTTGCTATATATATATATATATATATATATATATATATATATATATATATATATATATATATATATATAGTGAATAAAGTACCCCCTTTTGTAAAATATAAGGATATTATAAGTTACCAAGGAGTTTCATGACCATATAAAAACATGAGGCCGAAGGCCGAGTGTTTTTATACAGGTCATGGAACTCCGAGGTAACTTCTAATATCCTCATATTTTACAACTGGGGGTACTTTATTTATTATAATACACACATTTTAGTGAGTCATGTGACAGAAATGACATCACTACTCACCGTTTATAACTGATGACATCACTACTCACCGTTTATAAGGATATAATTTACAAGATATTCATGGCTTTTGTGTATTATATATATATATATATATATATATATATATATATATATATATATATATATATATATGTAAGATACCCATACATATGTATATAAGTACATACACAAAACATATTACTATTAGGGGCCCATTCACTAAGTTTGAGTGAAGGAATAGAGGAAAAATAGTTCGAATTTTGAATGTTTTTTTGGCTACTTTGACCATCGAATTGGCTACTTCGACCTTCGACTACGACCTTCGAATCGAACGTTTCGAACTAAAAATCGTTCGAATATTCGGCCATTCGATAATCGACCCCCTAGTTTGCCACCTAAAACCTACCGAGGCCAATGTTAGCCTATGGGGAAGGTCCCCACAGGCTTGCTAACAATTTTCTGATCGAAGGATAATCCTTCGATCGATGGATTAAAATCCATAGATCGAACGAATTGCGCAAAATCCTTCGACTTCGATATTCGAAAGTCGAAGGATTTTAATTCGGCAGTCGAATATCGAGGGTTAATTAACCCTCGATATTCGACCCTTGATACATCTGCCCCTTAATGTCACAGGACACACACATTTTTTTTATTTTCTTGTTCATGAAGGAGTTTCATGAGACCTTTTGAAAAACCAGAATAATAACCTTTATTCTTACATAGCAGCACATTTTCAGACAGAGAGGGGCTCCTGCAGGAACTGCCCAAAGCGGCCAGACTGTAATGAAAATCACTGGGGCACAAGTGTGAGCAATGTCAGGGTGACCTCTGGTGTAAATGCTCATCAGCAATTATTGGCTACACAGTTCATACTGTATAAGATTCCTAAAGGGTCCGATTTAGTCGAAGCTGCCAAGACAGACATAGGATATAGACTCACATCTCTTTATTGACTTAGTTATGTGGACAAAACTTGCTGACGTGGGATCTGACTGGGTTTGCAAAAACAAAAAAAAGTCCTATAGGCCAAGGACAAATAAAGGGACGATGTGGGTGACGTTGGGGAAGAGGTGGTGATGTCAGGGTGGGGTTAAGATGTGGGTTAAGATGTGGCAATTGACAATTGGCAAATTGCCACATTAAAGGGGTTGTTCACCTTCCAAACACTTGGAAGATTGTTCCCCAGAAATAAAGACTTTTTTCAATTACTTTCCATTATTTATTTTTTACTGTTTTTCCAAAATCTAAGTTTAAAGATAATGTTCCTGTCTCTAATGTTTCAGTCCGGCAGCTCAGTAATTCAGGCAAGGACTCTAAACTGTTACAATTTTGCAACATTTAGTTGAGACATTTCTCAGCAGCATCTCTGGAGTATTAGCAACTATTGTATCAATTCTAACAGCTGCCTGTAATGAAACCCAGAGATTCTGCACAGCAGGGACAAAGATAAGAAATGTATCAACTTAGCGGCAGATTTATCAAGGGTCGAAGTGAATTTGAGGGAATTTTTGAAGTAAAATATTCGAAATTCAAAGTAATTTTTTGGATACTTCGACCATCGAATAGGATACTATGACTTCGAATTTACTTCGACTTCAATTCGAAGTAAAAATCGTTCAAATATTTGAATATTCGATAATCGAAGTACTGTCTCTTTAAAAAAAACGTCGCCAAATTAAACCTGACGAAGTGCTATGTTAGCCTATGGGGACCTTCTACAACCATTTTCTAAGTCTTTACACATCGAAGTAAAATCGTTCGATCAGACGCTAAAATCAACGATTCGAATGATTTCATCGTTCGATCGAACGATTTTACTTTGATCGTTCGATTGCCAAATTCAGTAAAAGAACCTTCGACTTCGAAGTCGAAGTATTTTAATTCGATGGTCGAATTTCGAAGTACTTTTTACTTCAAAATTCGACCCTTGATAAATCTGCTCCTAAATGTATCAATTTAGAACAGTTTAGAGGGTCGGCGACACCCCCTCCCAGAGCTGCTTTAGAAGATGAAAAAAAAACACTTTACACTTGAATATTAGAAAAACGGTGACATACAAAATAAAAAGTAATCGGAAAAAGCCGTTGTTTTTGGTGATCTATTGGAAAACAACTAGTTGTTTGAAGGTGAACAACCCCTTTAATCTAATAGAGTCCCATACCTCCCAACTGTTTTTCGCAGGACAGTCCTGATTTTAATAGCTCAACCGGCAGTCCCAGATTGTTAATGAAATGCCCTGACTTTCTCTTTGATCTCCTGCACTGAACAGCCAGAAAAAGATACAAAGTTTCTAACTCAATTGGCTTTTGGCAGAGAGTCCAGAATACGTGGCGGTGCACTTTAATACTTTTGTATCAATTTAAGATAAGCAAAGAAACAATTGTGACAATTTAAGATAAGCAGGTCTCTTGGGGAAACTGTGACTTGCATCTTAAAGGGGTTGTTCACCTTCAAACATCTAGTTGTTTTTAGATAGATCACCAGAAATAACTTTTTTCAATGACTTTCTATTTTCTATGTGTGACCATTTTTCTAATATTGAAGTGTGAAGTGTCATTCATCACCTTCTGAAGCAGCTCTGGGAAGGGGGGTCACCGACCCTGTAAACTGTTCTAAATGGATACATTTAGTTGATACATTCCTTATCTTTGTCCCTGCTGAGCAAAATCTCTGGGTTTCATTACAGGCAGCTGTTAGAATTGATACAATAGTTGCTTATTCTTCTCCCTCTTTCTATTTACAAAATGTGGGTGGTATGGAGTCCTGCCCAGTGTTCCTAATTTGAAAAACTGGACAGGCAGTTTTGACATGGTGAGCCCTTCCAAACACCGGGCTGCCTAGGTCAAAACCGTGCATGTGGCAACCCTAGCAATCACATTTTGGTTAAGGTGTGTTTAGTTCTGCAACAGCATATACCTGTATATCAGCGTTCATACCACCTATTTTCCTTTTACAACCTTTTAACTTTCCTATACCAATAACTGCATATATATATATATATATATATATATATATATATATATATATATATATATATATATATAATTTCCAATATATATATATATATATATATATATATATATATATATATATAATTTCCAATATATATATATATATATATATTATATATATATATATATATATATATATATATATATATATATATATATATATATATATATATATATATATATATATATATGTATTATTTATATATAGGTACAGTACTTTAAATTTTAAATATTATATTTCAAAAATATGACAGAGTTGCCTTGGCAAGAATTCTTAGCTCTATCAGTCTGCCAGGTGCAGTATACACCTGTAAACACCCGGCACAAATACAAACATTAACATCATTCCTTCAATATCCCTAAACAGACAAGCTAAATCGTTTGGATTGATGAAAACACAAACCCTAAAAATAACCTTGTTTAAGCACTTATTTATTACATACATTTTCCCCAAACTGCCAGACCAGAATAAAGACAATGATTAATTTGTGCACAGAATATTACTTGCCTGCCGTTTTGTAAATTTCCAAAGTCTCCATAGACTTGTACTAAAAATGAATAGTAGAAAATAAATGGTGTTCAATTAAAGCCTATGGAAAAGCATCTCAACCAATGCATGTTACATGACTTAGAGAATGCAGCAAGTCTTTTTATAATACAAATGTTAAATACAAAGAACTAGTACAGGTATGGGATCTGTTATCTGGAAACCCATTATCCAGAAAGCTCCAAATTAAGGAAAGGCCATCTCCTATAGACTACATTTTATCCAAATAATCCAAATTATTGAAAGATCCGTTATCAGGATCAAGATTTGGGAAGAATGCTTATTTGATCTGCTAGATAAAACTGAAAGCCCAGCTTGAAGGTCAATTAGACATTTGGGGAATTAATTGCTGTCCCAGATATGTAGACCTATAATGAGTTAAAAGGGAGGCCTAACCAAAGGTTGGAGCTCTAAAGAGGTTTCAGATGAAAAAACAACCCTTGAAGGCTCACATCAAGCCTTGTTACAATTATTGTCACATCAAGGATTGTAAGGTTTTTCTACCTTTCTACTTGAATGTTTGCTTAAAAACTGAAATGTAAAAAACTCGAATTAATACGATCAGGGAAAAACTTGAATACGCTAATTGATCAAGCTGTCGGCAAAAAAAAACCTTGAATAGCTCAAATTGATTGAGTTTTCGAGTGCAAACCCGGCGGAAAAAAAAACCCACGAAAATCATGACTTCTACATGACCTCAACAAGATTTAGCTGGAGTATTTTCGGATTCTAGCTTTTTGCAGCTTCAGGGCATAATAAATCTCGAAATATTTAAGTTTTTTTTATGCCGAAAAATTTTTACTGTTTTTTTTTTTCCAGTTTTTACTGAAACAACTTCCCTCGAAAACTCGGATTTTTCAGGAAAAAAAAAAAAACTCGACCTTTGATAAATAACCCCGTAAATGATCATATTTAGAAACACTATCTGCTTATTCTAATCTAGCACCTGCTCAAATCATCTATAACGTGTGAAGAAAAGTCATTATTGCTGATCTCGTGGCATCTCTGCTGGCTTCCTGGCAACCTGCTGGCTACTGTGATGGGTTTAATCTTCATGTATACTTGAAAGATCAATCTTGTCTGTTCCTTTACTGCACTACTTACCTCTTATTCACTGTCTCGTCTCTGTAAAGTGTTTCCTCTATTGCCCTTCATTTAGCTTTACCTATTAGCCCGACCCTCTGTATTTTAAAAAGGGGTGTTTACAACTGGGAATATAAGCTCACATTTGCAAATGGGTTTTTATTGGCACCACCCTATTCAGGGGACAGAATTATTAACCATAGAGTATAGTAGGTAGGTGAACAATAGCAGTCAACATTTTGGTTATCTGATACTTACAGTAATGGTCCTGTTCATAATAAAAGGCATGCTTGGCACAGATTTATCATATTATGTCTTTACTATTAAACAGTAATTCAGCCCAGATAGCAAACATACGTTTTTTAAAGAGATAAAGGGATACTGTCATGGGGGGAAATGTTTTTTTCAAAACACATTAGTTAATAGTGCTGCTCCAGCAGAATTCTGCACTGAAATCCATTTCTCAAAAGAGCAAACAGATATTTTTATATTTAATTTTGAAATCTGACATGGGCTAGACATATTGTCAGTTTCCCAGCTGCCCCCAGTCATGTGACGTCTGCTTTGATAAACTTCAATCACAGTTGGAGTGATATCACACGATCCACCACTGCAGATACCAATTGGCAAATATGTGCAAATTGCGGCTTATGATTTTGGTAGTGAGAATAGTGTCATTTCTGGCCCACCATGAGCTGGCCAGAAAGATAAGCTGTGAAAGAAACCCTGGAATATTTAGAAGATGCAGGCTGCAGTTAATTTCAGGGTTCCTGTGCTTCTAATTGTGTGCAATCATTGGTGCTTGACTCAAGTTACTAAGGAGTATGAAGGACAGAAGTACCATAAATAGCATAAATGAAAGCTCAAATGTATTTAGCAACTGCTAGAGGGACATAAGCCTACATAATAAAGACATCTAACAATTCTTTCACAATATAATATGTTTTTAACCAATTTTTCACCAATCTGATGCTGGGGCACCGGACAAGCCCTGTCATAACTAGGGGGCCATACGTCAAACATCAATAAAACATTTGCACAAATAAAACATAACATTTTCTATAATACACATAAGCTATTTATATTATTATAACTGTGGTGTGATGTCTTTATAAGATCAAACAAACTGTTGATGTCTAGATTGCTTATAAAATGCAGCAATAATAATAACTCTATCTATAGTTTATATTTTTCCAGGGGCAAGTCAAAGGGTAACCCCTTTATGGCTGCCAGACCTCATTAATTGTCCTGTATAACAATGCCCAACAAAAACATCCATATAATATTTAACAAGGGAAAAGACAAACAGTGGTAACAATGTAAGCAAGTAGGGATGGGCAAATTTTGTCACCTGGTTTCGCCGCAAAAATGACGCCCATAGACTTGTATGGCGTTGTGTCGTTTTTACGCCCATAGACCTTAATGGGCGTCGGCAACATTTCGCCGGCGGCAAATTTTTGGCGAAACGAAATGGGTCAAATTCGCCCATCCCTATAAGCAAGACTGAACAAAAAACAACAAGGATCCAAGACTCATGCAGGTTATGCAGCATCAGGTGCAAAGTTTGCTCAGAGTCTAGTAACCCACAGCAACCAATCAGCAGTTAGTGTTCATTGGTACATTGGTAGGCAAACCTGGCATGTTTTATTACATTACACCCAAGACGTAAATTACTCATAATAAATGCAAACTCATATCAAAGAAACCGAAAAAAACTTTTACAGGGAACAACTGCAGATATTAATTGAGGAATACAGACAAATTGGAACAAAGGTTCTACAGACAAGTGCAAAATTCTGAGAGAATGGAGCACATTGTCTATACTTAAATAATTTAGATTATGCATAACAGGCTAATTGAAGAAGAGGGGAGTTTGGTCCTATTGTATTTGATATTTTTGTTCTGTTCTACAAGCTCATTTGAATATGCACCATCATCCTTTATAGCCATCAATAAACATAATTATTTTCTGCCTGGGTTGTCCAAGACACATGGGGGTAGTGTGAAAGCAAAGAGCGATGAGCAGGCCATATTTTTATTCCTACTGTGCCTCGGGATTCACACCGTGCAGGAGGGGTGCCAAGCATGTGGGCATGGAAAAGTATAAATGAAGAACACTGCATATTCAGGTTTCCAACAAGAAAATGCACTGGAATTTTTTTTAAAAAAAAAGTTTAAGCAAAAGAGGCTGAAGTATCTACAGTTTCATCGTGCATATTACTACTTTATGGAGTCACCAAATCCTTCTTTTAGGGAAATGTTTGACTGATTTGATTTCTGTCGAGGCATAAAATGCGTCAGGTGACTGCACATTACAGAATGGGAAGTATGTTTCATGATAATGCCTGTTCGTTGTTTTAAACATAGCTTTATAATAAAGCTTTTTGAATTTTATCTGCTGTTTTGCAGGACACTTTCCTTAACCCCCTTGGCTTCTTGGATTATGTATTGACTGGATTGGGGACCAGGTTGTGGAGGTGCCTGTTACAACAAGAGTATGCCCAGTTCAGGGGAAAATGCGGGATATGGACATGGAAGTCATTTTGGTCATTATTCATGATTAATGACCAAACACATGACACGGGACTGACTTATCAAGGAGAAAGTTTCCTGGGATAACACAGGGTAGGCTTCATATGTAGCCCTTTAAATATAGATTTAGTTCATTATAATGGATGCTGGCAGGATTTGAAAATTGGAATCATCTCCAATCAAGATGGAGCAGGACAAAATTTGTTTGTGTTCCTTGAAGAAACCCTTGTTCTTTTTTTGAGAGGTAACCAATTAGTGCTCCCGTCAAAACTTCCTATGGGAGGCATAGAAGCACAGCATCTATCTAACAGCAGCATAAAGCTAGTAGTAAACAAAACCTTTCCCTTTAACCCTTTCAGTGCCACAGAAGGATAGAAACTGTGGCACCTGCATAGGTCTGTAATGTAACACCATGTTTGTATCTCATACCAGTATGAGACCTGTTATCCGGAAACACGTTATCCAGAAAGCTCCGAAGTAAGGAAAGACTGTCTCCCATAGACTTCATTATAATAAAATAATTAAAACATTTTTAAATGATTTGCATTTTCTTAGTAATAATAAAACAGTCTCTTGTACTTGATCCCGACTAAGATGCAATAAATCCTTATTGGAAGCGAAACCAGCCTATTGGGTTTATTTCATGTTTACATGATTTTCTAGTAGACTTAAGGTATGAAGATTCAAATTGCGGAAAGATCGGTTATCTGGAAAACCTCAGGTCCCTGATTCAACAACCCACGAGCATCGGTGCATGGATTTCACAGCATTTTACTGTAGTGTTGTGGTTTTCAGATTTTTTTCGATGCTCATCCTCTCAAAGGTATCCAAATTTAATAAGGGCCTGCCTTGGCTCATAACAAGGTTACAAACAAGGTTACAAATATTTGAAAGCATTACTGGTTCCACCATTGAGCCTCTAATGCCAATAACATCTAGGAAAGCAAATCCATGTTCATCCCAAAGTAAAAAGTATTTATGAGAGCAAATAGGCATTCTCCCCAAATTTTACCCTAATTAGGATTAAAGGTATGCACACCCTTCAATGTGCTCCTACTGGGACTCAGTACCACAGTTTGGAGGCAGCTTTAATTTTTAATTCTGAGTGCATAGAATTATGAAACTGGCATAAAATGCATTCTGCACCAGTGAAGCTAACCTACTTCTTATAGAAAAATAGAAGGAAAAAAGAGTAAATTGGGGAGACCAAACCTTTTACTATTGTGAATTATAGGTCCCTCCAGTGTTAGAAAGCCAGCAGTGAAAGAGTTAAAAGGCAGCTAATATCTGCATGCCACCTCCTAATTGTAGGTCTGATGCTCACAGAAGCTAAGTCAATTAGTGAGAGATTGCCACTAACAAAATCAGGGTGCCCCAAAATTTACAGGATCTAAATTAAGTCTCCTCAAACTGTACCTGCAGCTAAGTTAATCACATGTTCAAGGACCCACAGCTTTTAAGTTCTGGATTTACTGTTTGTACTTCCACTCTCACAGAGCAATAAGGAGCCAAGGCTTCTTAGTGTGTTTGATTATGTCTGTGGTCTAGCCTTGGTTGGAACCCAAGACTCAGAAAAGATGTAACTACTTTTAATAACGGTATATTGTAGTACGAAATGTTACTGAGAATCACTGAGACCCAGCTTTGGGCCTGGACTTATAATTTAAGAACTCCTGATCTACGGAACCTATGCACTGAGAAAAAAGGTAAACTCCAGGTTCCAATCACTCTGGATAACAGGTCCCATACTTGTACTGTGCTTTATAATGGTTGGCGATACTACTCCCTTTCAGGCACAATTAGAAGTCTGAGGGATTTTTTTAAATGGGGCTGTAAACCAAGAAATAAAATGGTATCTAATAAAAAAACATTTTAAATCTAACCAGCTTTCCAAAACACACCTTTAAGTTAATTTTCAGTATGTTATAGAATGGCTAATTCTACACAACTTTTCAATTGGTCTTTACTATTTATTTTTTATAGTTTTGTAATTATTTGCTTTCTTATGACTCTTTGAAGCTTTCAAATGGGAGCTACAATTGCTTCAACGACTATAAACGTGTTGTTATTGCTACTTTTTATTACTCATCTTTCTATTCGACTATCTTCTGTTCATATTCCAGTTTCTTATTCAAATCAGTGCATGGTTGCTAGGGTAATTTGGACCCTAGCAAACAGATTGCTGAAATCACAAACTCAGAGCTGCTGAATAAAAAGCTCAATAACCCAAAAACTACAGATAATATAATAAAAAATGAAAATCAATTGCAAATTGTCTCAGAATTTCACTCTCTACATCCTACTAAAATTAAATTCAAAGGTGAACAATCCCTCTCACTACATTTACATTTTTACTTTTCAAAAATTTTATCTTTAAAATATAAGTGCTATTTGAAAGCAGCATCTGTCTGTCCCTTACCTCTTCTCTGCACAGTTGTTCTGACTTTTGAAACAATGCAACAGAAGCCAGCTGATCAACAGACTTCTGAAGATGCATGCTGAGTTAACTTCTAACACATTGTTTCAAGACAATGAACCACCAGTGCAGAAAGGGGGAAAGAGAAACAACTTTTAACACAGCTACATTTATGTTTAAAATCATTATATATTGGAACGCTACTAAGAATGCCATTTTCTTTCTTTAGTTAAAAAGTTATTATTGAATTTACATCCCCTTTAATATCTCATTTCTTTTGTAAAACTTGTTAAATTCCAGCATTTCCAGCACTCTTATGTGGAAGACTTTAACAATGACATCCCTGTATATGTAATACCAGAAAAGCCAGAGGAAATCCAATATATCTCATATCTTACCTTAATTTTCTTACCTTTGGAATACTAACAGATTTAGAGATTTATCTGATAAAGCATATGTCTTCCAAATTCAGCTTTGAGCGATACAGGAACTTCCCTTGGCTCACTGTTCTACTGCATGTTCCGATGTAATAGACAATATTGCTGTATAGGGAATAATGTACCCACTTTTGCAAAACATAAAGATATTACAAGTTACAGAGGAGAGCTAGGATCATATAAAGGCACAAGGTTCTTTTACACACCATGAAACTCCAAGGTGACTTCCAATATTCTTGTGTTTTAAAACAGGTTATATTTAATAGTTTGACTTGACAAATGTGTCATGTGACACAAGTGACATCATTAAACAACAGTATCATCACAAATCAATGTTAATAAAAACATATTTTACAGGATAATCATAGCTCTTAACTTCTGAATTGTGGAAACCCTAAGACGCAGAATACAGTAACAAGTATACCTGCTCCATGTTTAGTAACCATGTGCTAATAGGCTGCTTTATGTTACTAGACCTTGAGCAAGCATTGAACCTGTTATTAACCCCCCCCCCCGAATACTCTTGCTAAGGACTAATATCTGCAAATATTCTAAATGCTTTGGCTGCAAGTTTGTTCAAAGCACTCGAAGTTCGTTACATGTAAACACAAAACAATTACAATAGGAGTTCAAAACCAAAGAAAAAGGCACAGTGACTTTGGGGTACTAGGTTCAAGTCTAGGGTACAATCTGATATGATTATTATAACATGATTTTGGCCTGACAGGCAGATTAAATATCACTGGCATAGCTCTAGCACTGTGTTCACATTTCTACAGTTGACATACATGATTGAAGTGACAGCAAAAGATGTCCCCGGTAAATAATTTCATGGATCTGTGTGCCATACAAGGCTGCCAATGAGCCATGTGCACATTCTACATGAATTCCTTAGCTGCCATCATTACTGCAATTCTTCCCCTTTCTAAGTATTTAAATACTTAAACTGACATTATGTATCTGGCATTAGGAACAAATCTGAGATAGATCTTTGCAGTTGGTCAGTTTTACTTATCTAAAATATCAGCAGGAAGTCAAAAATTATTATTCCCTAGAGCAGATATTCACACAAAAAAAGCACTGTCACTAGAGATTCAAATTAGGGACAGTTGCCAATAATTTTAGATGGCAATTCTATCTGGACAAGTTATTATAAGGTTGTGGATCCACCACACCCCTGTTCTCTCAAACACTGCACTGGTGGTGCCGGCTAACCACTGACCTGACTTGGTCCCTTGACAACAGCAAATATAGTAAGAAAGTAACAATTTATGCAGTTAGGGGGCTTACCCCATTTATTGCTTCACCAAAAAGTATCAACGTTTCGGGGGTAAACCCTCCCTTCATCAGAATACAAACTGCAGTGCACACGCACACCATTTTAAAAAAGTCTTTAATTCTGGTGAATAATCTGAAAACAAATCAACTGAAAAAGTGTTTGGAAGAAGAACAACCCCTTATGTTCCACACTTAACAAAACCGTTTCCCTATACCTTTAAAGCACCAATCACACATTTACGCTTTGCCTCCACAGCCTCCCTTACTTAAATACTGTATATCCTGATAGGGCATGGACAAATATATGTCATAAAATGCTCTGGGTGACCCTAGTTGTCATAAAATACTGGGGGTCACACACTGTGTCTGTCATGAAATGCTCTGGGTGACCCTAGTTGTCATAAAATACTGGGGGCCCCACTGTGTCTGTCATGAAATGCTCTGGGTGACCCTAGTTTTCATAAAATACTGGGGCCACACTGTGTCTGTCATGAAATGCTCTGGATGACCCTAGTTGTCATAAAATTCTGGGGGTCACACTGTGTCTGTCATGAAATGCTCTGGGTGACCCTAGTTGTAATAAAATACTCGGGCACACTGTGTCTGTCATGAAATGTTCTGGGTGACCCTAGTTGTCATAAAATACTGGGGGGCACACTGTGTCTGTTATGAAATGCTCTGGGTGACCCTAGTTGTCATAAAATACTGGGGGCCACACTGTGTCTGTCATTAAATGCTCAGGTGACCCTAGTTGTCATAAAATACTGGGGGCCACACTGTGTCTGTCATGAAATGCTCTGGGTGACCCTAGTTGTCATAAAATTCTGGGGGTCACACTGTGTCTGTCATGAAATGCTCTGGGTGACCCTAGTTGTCATAAAATTCTGGGGGTCACACTGTGTCTGTCATGAAATGCACAGGTGACCCTAGATATCATGAAATACTGGGGGCTACACTGTGTCTGTCATGAAATGCACAGGTGACCCTAGTTGTCATAAAATACTGGGGGCCACACTGTGTCTGTCATGAAATGCTCTGGGTAACCCTAGTTGTCATAAAATACTGGGGGCCACACTGTGTCTGTCATCAAATGCTCTGTGTGACCCTAGTTGTCATAAAATACTGGGGGCAACATGGTGTCTGTCATGAAATGCTCAGATGACCCTAGTTGTCATAAAATACTGGGGGCCACACTGTGTCTGTCATGAAATGTTCTGGGTGACCCTAGTTGTCATAAAATACTGGGGGGCACACTGTGTCTGTTATGAAATGTTCTGGGTGACCCTAGTTGTCATAAAATACTGGAGGCCACATTGCGTCTGTTATGAAATGCTCTGGGTGACCCTAGTTGTCATAAAATACTGGGGGCCACACTGTGTCTGTCATGAAATGTTCTGGGTGATCCTAGTTGTCATAAAATACTGGGAGCCACACTGTGTCTGTCATTAAATGCTCAGGTGACCCTAGTTGTCATAAAATACTGGGGGCCACACTGTGTCTGTCATGAAATGTTCTGGGTGACCCTAGTTGTCATAAAATACTGGGGGTCACACTGTGTCTGTCATGAAATGCTCTGGGTGAACCTAGTTGTCATAAAATACTGGGGGTCCCACTGTGTCTGTCATGAAATGCTCAGGTGACCCTAGTTGTCATAAAATACTGGGGTAACACTGGGGGCCACACCAGTGTCGGACTGGGACACCAGGGGCCCACCAAAAAACCTTAGACCAGGGGCCCACCAAAAAACTTCAGACTCATGATCCACTCTCAGTACTATTTTCTTCCTCTCCTCACTCAACCTCTATTCTCCTAGTCTCTTTTCTTTAAATGCTATAATCTATTATTCCATCTATTTAGCCTCTTTATTCTCATAGAAATAGGGAATGGTCATGAAATAGGCCAAATGTTTAGCAGCATGAGGACCCACTGACACCTGGGCCCACCGGGAGTTTTCCTGGTATCCCTGTGGGCCAGTCCGACACTGGGCCACACTGTGCCCTAGGGCCTACGATTGAATCAGCCCGATATCGCCCACTTCAATGTCCCCAAACGGGTGGATCTCTACGACTATGGCCACCTTTACACATATTTCAATGGACTTTAAATCCATATTACATTTATTCTCTATTACAAACAGGTGCACAGTTGCTATAACATGTGGGATTTACATGGAAAGGGGTATTCAACATTATTAAAAAGGGGGGCCGATTCATAAATATGCCAAGTAATCTTGCACCCATATTTATAACTTTTTTCATTTTTTTTTTCTATTTCAAACAGGGCACCCATTCGGACGGTGTCCCTCATACAAAGTGTCACAGCTAGCAGCAAGCCTGTACCACCTGTGTTGAGATAAGTGACGTGTCAGCACCACAGAAAACAAAGCCAAGTGAGGATGGAAATGGCTGAACTACAGGGACACACTGAGGGCTGTGTAAGGTCCTGTCATAAGCAGCAGCAGCAGCAGAGATTCATTTAGCCCCAGTTATAAATGAGAGGAGTATATTAGTCAGACTGGCACCTGCACAAGTCTCACACGTCACACAATATGAAGGGGTGTCGGATTTGTTACTACTCTGCGCCTCAGGGTGTTTAATTAACCCCTAAACTCCCAGGATCAGGCGGCTAAAGGTGCGCGTGGGGCTGCGTGGCCAATTCCCTGAGCATCTCTCCATGTGGCAGGCACTGTGTATACACAAGGCAAGGGCTGTACACGTCATATGGTGCATGGTGCCGCTGCTGCTGGGCTTTCCATCAGTGATGTGCCTTCCAGCCCCAGGCCTCCCCTTATCCCCGGCCTGTCTTACCGCTCTCTGCGGGAGGGGTCCTGCTGGAAGCCGGGCTTGGTGGGCGCCATGTTCCGGGCAGCGGCCCCGCTGTGTCCGGTGGGTCAAAGCAGCGGGCATCCCGGGCCCAGTGTGGGGGGAGCCGACATCCTCCGCTCACAGAGCCGCTTGCATGAGCCCCGAGCCCGGCCGAGCCCTCCACCTCCTCCCCAGGGTGAGAGCAGATCTAACTAGCGCTGCATCCCTCCATCACTGGGCTCCATCACACCGCCCTCCCTTCTCTCCTCCTCGGCTCTCCCTCCTCCTCTCTCCCACTTCTCCCTTCTCCTTTATTCCATCTTTCTATATATCTGCCTCATGCCTGATCTCCCTCACTTTCTATACAGCTGCCTCATACCTGATCTACCTCCCTTTCCATATATCTGCCTCACTTTCTATATATCTGCCTCACTTTCTATATATCTTCCTCACTTTCTATATATCTCCCTCACTTTCTATATCTCTGCCTCACTTTCTATATATCTGCCTCACTTTCTATATATATGCCTCACTTTCTATATATCTGCCTCATGCCTGATCTCCCTCACTTTCTATATATCTCTCTCACTTTCTATATATCTCCCTCACTTTCTATATATCTGCCTCATGCCTGATCTCCCTCACTTTCTATATATCTCTCTCACTTTCTATATATCTCCCTCACTTTCTATATATCTCCCTCACTTTCTATATATCTCTCTCACTTTCTATATATCTCCCTCACTTTCTATATATCTCCCTCACTTTCTATATATCTCCCTCACTTTCTATATATCTGCCTCATGCCTGATCTCCCTCACTTTCTATATATCTCTCTCACTTTCTATATATCTCCCTCACTTTCTATATATCTGCCTCATGCCTGATCTCCCTCACTTTCTATATATCTCTCTCACTTTCTATATATCTGCCTCACTTTCCATATATATGCATAACTTTCTATATATCTGCCTCACTTTCTATATATCTGTCTCACTTTCTATATATCTCCCTCACTTTCTATATATCTGCCTCATGCCTGATCTCCCTCACTTTCTATATATCTCTCTCACTTTCTATATATCTCCCTCACTTTCTATATATCTCCCTCACTTTCTATATATCTCTCTCACTTTCTATATATCTCCCTCACTTTCTATATATCTCCCTCACTTTCTATATATCTGCCTCATGCCTGATCTCCCTCACTTTCTATATATCTCTCTCACTTTCTATATATCTCCCTCACTTTCTATATATCTGCCTCATGCCTGATCTCCCTCACTTTCTATATATCTCTCTCACTTTCTATATATCTGCCTCACTTTCCATATATATGCATAACTTTCTATATATCTGCCTCACTTTCTATATATCTGTCTCACTTTCTATATATCTCCCTCACTTTCTATATATCTGCCTCATGCCTGATCTCCCTCACTTTCTATATATCTCTCTCACTTTCTATATATCTCCCTCACTTTCTATATATCTCTCTCACTTTCTATATATCTCCCTCACTTTCTATATATCTCCCTCACTTTCTATATATCTCCCTCACTTTCTATATATCTGCCTCATGCCTGATCTCCCTCACTTTCTATATATCTCTCTCACTTTCTATATATCTCCCTCACTTTCTATATATCTGCCTCATGCCTGATCTCCCTCACTTTCTATATATCTCTCTCACTTTCTATATATCTGCCTCACTTTCCATATATATGCATAACTTTCTATATATCTGCCTCACTTTCTATATATCTGTCTCACTTTCTATATATCTCCCTCACTTTCTATATATCTGCCTCATGCCTGATCTCCCTCACTTTCTATATATCTCTCTCACTTTCTATATATCTCCCTCACTTTCTATATATCTGCCTCATGCCTGATCTCCCTCACTTTCTATATATCTGCCTCATGTCTGATCTCCCTAACTTTCTATATATCTGCCTCACTTTCTATATATCTCCCTCACTTTCGATATATCTGCCTCATGTCTTGCTCTCGCTCACTTTCTATATATCTGCCTCATGCCTGATCTCCCTCACTTTCTATATATCTGCCTCACTTTCTATATATCTCCCTCACTTTCTATATATCTGCCTCATGTCTGATCTCCCTCACTTTCTATATATCTGCCTCACTTTCTATATATCTACCTCACTTTCGATATATCTGCCTCATGTCTGCTCTCCCTCACTTTCTATATATCTCCCTCACTTTCTATATATCTCCCTCACTTTCTATATATCTGCCTCACTTTCTATATATATGCCTCACTTTCTATATATCTGCCTCATGCCTGAACTCCCTAGCTTTCTATATATCTGCCTCATGTCTGATCTCCCTCACTTTCTATATATCTCTCTCACTTTCTATATATCTGCCTCATGCCTGATCTCCCTCGCTTTCTATATATCTGCCTCATGTCTGATCTCCCTCACTTTCTATATATATGCCTCACTTTCTATATATCTGCCTCATGCCTGCTCTCCCTCACTTTCTATATATCTGCCTCATTTCTGATCTCCCTCACTTTCTATATATCTCCCTCACTTTCTATATATATATGCCTCACTTTCTATATATCTGCCTCATGCCTGATCTCCCTTGCTTTCTATATATCTGCCTCTTGTCTGATCTCCCTCACTTTCTATATATCTGTCTCATGCCTGCTCTCCCTCACTTTTTATATATATCTCCCTCACTTTCTATAAATCTCCCTCACGCCTGCTCTCCCTCACTTTCTATATATCTCCCTCACGCCTGCTCTCCCTCACTTTCTATATATCTCCCTCACTTTCTATATATCTGCCTCACTTTCTATATATATGCATAACTTTCTATATATCTGTCTGCCTCACTTTCTATATATCTGTCTCACTTTCTATATATCTCCCTCACTTTCTATATATCTGCCTCATGTCTGATCTCCCTCACTTTCTATATATCTCCCTCACTTTCTATATATCTGCCTCATGCCTGCTCTCCCTCACTTCACTAGGACCGCTTATTTACCTCATGTTTCCCTGTCCTTTCCCACTTCTCACTCTGTCTCTTCTCCTCTCTTCCCTGGTCCTTCCTCATTCTCCTCATTGCACCTTTAACTTCTTCTGGCATTTCCATCCTTTATGTCTCCAGTATTATTATATAGTCATTTGTTTCATTATGTTGAATGCCATTCCATATTCATTCCTCTACATATTCCCCCTGAGCTTTTGCCAGTCTCATAAATAATCCCATTGAATCTTTCCACCCTATGAAGTGTAGCAACATCCCTGACTGGGAGTTTTACTTCGGCTACAATCAGCCTCATGTTTGCCAAAATCATTCCTGTACCCCAGAGAGACACAAAAACACACATATACATGGCATTCTAACATATGCATATTGATGTATTTATACTAGACTATTACTCCTAGATAATCAAATAATAAAGAAAAAAGTTTCGGGTAGTGCCCTAGGTTTCACCGGCTGATCAAATATGGGCCCTTTATTTAAACATATTCACTGTCAGTGTGGGTTAGTTTTCCTCAAATATGCTTATTCAATTTGAGGCCTCCTAATATTAAAAGAAACGTGATTTTCCCACAGTGCTGCATTTTTTTGATTATATGTCAACATCATTAAATGACACAACATGTCGGAACAAGTGGGGCTATAATTTAGGTGCAAAACCAAAGTCCATTTACCATGTAACATTATCGAAGTCAACTGAGAAGGGCAAAGGTGTTCTCATGCATGGTGTCCATTGGGAGGCAATTTTTTTGAAGGATAAATGTATGTGGATAAAAGGCATGCCCGGACTTAAGACCTGTTCTACTTTATAGCACTGCACACTACTCCCCACACCCAAGTTATAAACAGAAGTGCTTATATACCAGTAGGTACATTCTATATAGTTCCATTTACTAAAGACAGAACCCCAAAATGCAGAAATCCATTGAGGGAAAACAGAATAGAAAATTCCAGCTTCTTCATCTTGGTGTTCTGAGTATATGGCAAGTATCACAACAACTAATCACAGCTGCCTACCTCTGAATCGTACTTATTATTACCATATTAATTTACTTTCCTTGGACTGATTGAGTTCTATGGTAAATGTAGGGATTTATTTTTGCATTCTGCTGAATAACAAATCCTCCACAAAAATTGTAGGCATTCCCATAAATAATAATTCTCTCTTGATACCCTGATGGGTGCTCCTGTCAGCAGATAACTGCACTAACTCATACATATTAAGTTGGGTTGAAAGAAGACCAAAGTCCATCAAGTTCAACCCCGCCCAATGAATCCCAGCGCACATACCTACACATACCCACTGAAACTATATATACCAATATCTATATTAATTGTATATTTTAGTATCACCATAGCCTTGGATTTTATGCTTGTCCAAGAAATCATCCTAAACCCTCTTAAAGGTGTTAACAGAATCAGCCATCACAACATCATCCGGCAGGGCATTCCATAACCTCACTGTGAAGAACTACTTACGCTGCTTAAAATTAAAGTTATTTTCCTCTATTCTAAACAGGTGGCCTCTGGTCCGATGATCCGATGATTAGTTTTTCGTGACTAAGTTCAGCTCTCACTCTACTGCACCAGCTCCTGCCCAGAAAGATGAGAAGATGGCAATGAGAAGCTTCTATAGAAATACACCGAGCCGTTGCAGTTTGTGAACAGGAGCACCAGCCCACGGTATCAGGCAAGTGATTATAATCCCTGGGAGTTGCCTAACATTTTGCTCCCCCCTATCACCAGTGATTAAACCTTTAGTTCTCCTTTAAGATGCCATAAATTCATGGTTTACCAAAAGCTAAACCAGTCGAGTATATACTGTGTGGAAGAGCATTTAAAATACAAAACAAATTTCCTTTGGGGGCTTGTAGCTAGTGGAGAAACACAGAATTCTATAGAGTAGAACATTTTCATGATGGTAACAGGGTGAAGACCCTTTAGCAAAGAAAAGATATTAAATCCAATAAGAGGCAAATTGCATTTTTTAAAAGAGAACCTCAGGTCTGCAGGGGCAACCCATACAAGCTTTGAGGCATTATGATATACAGTATCACACCTGGATTAAGTGACACTTTGGCAGTAATTTACTATGTGGGGCCAAGGACGAGTGCTAAAATGCCATAGGATGTCCTAAAATGAACAGCATAATTTACAGTAGTTTCAATAAACCTCGTTACAACTGTAGACCAAGGGCATGTGAGAAAAGGGAGTTAAGTTTGAATGCTACCAGGACTAAGAAACACAAAAGATCAGCAGAAAATATCAAACCAATCAAACTCAGATGGCACTTTTAGGAAAGGGACAAACTCAGTTTTTCAAAGAGTAAAATGGGCAAAATGGGTAAAATGCTAGCAGCTAAAATTCTTATTGAAAATAGATGAAGAAGCATGCCCTTGTGTCAAAACGCTATGCTCAACAGGTTTCGAATATCCGATTCTGCAAGAAATAATTCCATATATTGAATAAGTGTATGGAAATTTTGACAAAACGTTTACAATGAAGTCCTCCTTTCAAAGGGAATACCAGAGTCAGAACAGAGACGGCAATGCAAAATGGCACATTAAAATACTGCTCTCATTTGTGCATTGGAAAGTCACTTAGACTTACATTTTGTTCCATTATGCAAGAAGTGTAAGGTATGTATATAATAAGAAAGGTTTATTGGAGAATTATTAAACATGATACATCGGTTACATTGGTTCCGGATTAAAACCTGTAGAAATGAAGTGATAAATGTTACTCTCTCTCAGGAATTCTTGTCCACTGCCAACGCATTGTTTGAGAAGAACATCACCTGAGGCCAACATTGTGTGATAAATGAAGTGCTATAACTCATACCTCCAGTCTTCAGTCATAACTGACATATGGTGTTTTATCTGTCATGGCAGATACATATTTTTGTAATAGCCCCCAAACATGCTGTTTTGATTAATTATGGAAAATTAACCAGATAACTGTTTTTAAAGGGAAACAAATGTCTCAACACAACTACCTCTTGGTTGGTTTTTATTAAGAAATGGGGGTCCTTTCTCCTTTTTTTTATACAAGGTATGTTTATTAAGGAGGTTGTGTGATAAAAGTCACAAAATTTGTACAAGATCTTGCAACCCATAGAAACCCTGATCACCTGCTTGAAAAAAAATCTGATTCATTACTATGGCCAGACTTTGCTGTTTTAACTACCAGAGCTGTGGAGTTGGAGTCGGGAGCAATTTTGGGTATCTGGATTCCGAGGGGCAGATTTACTAAAGGGCGAAGTGGCCGTCCATAATGAAAATTCACCAGAAATACCATCTGCAGGGACATCTTCAATTTACTAACAGGTGTAGAGGACAATTCACTAGCGAAAGAGACCATAGTTAGCGCAATTCCGCACCCTATCACCAGGCGCATTTTCGCTCAGGCAAATAAAATTCACTAAAGTGCAAATTTTATAGAATGTTACCTCTTTCACCAGAGTTAAGATGAAGCTACATACTCCTCAATCTTATGTCAGTGACATCATATCCTGTATGCTGAAAAGTCATACAAATTATAAAAAAACACTGGCGTTTTTTCATACTTTAAAGCGGTATTGTCTTTAAAAGTTATAATTTAATGTATGTATGTAAATTTTTGTTTTAACCTTTTTTTTTTACCATTTGAGGCTCATGCCACATTTGTTTTAGTGTGGGCTTATGTCAAGGGCATTAGAGGATCTCTTATCTTTATTTTGCTTCCTTGCACATTGGCCACTTCAAGCATTTGCACCAACATCTCTAATAAAGGCAAATATACGACCTATATGTACCCATCCTATTCAAATTGACCTAAGCGCAAGTGTACTTACGAAGTTTTGCTAGGCAGAAACAAACCTTAGAGAAAGTTCGCTATGAAATGCTTGCACTGAAGAATTATGAATTGTGAAACTTTGCTAGTGTTTGGCTTCCGATACGCAACTTCGCATTTTAGTAAATTAGCATAGTGGTAGTGAATTTGTGCCTGGCAAAGTGGTGCAAACTGTGGCGATGCCTTCACAGGAGATAATTCGCCCATTAGTGAATTTGACCCAGAGTCGGAGTCCTCATAAATGTACTGACTGTGACTGCTAATAACTTTAAATACAAACGCTGAAAATAATCAAATCAGATTTTAGAGCTTCTGTGAAGGGGGATAGGCAGAAGCAATTCAATTTCTTAGAACAATACTTTAGTTATTTTGGATTGTATTTAACAGCTATTTACTTTACTTCTTTCAATCAACATGGAAATAACATTAGGAATCAAATAGCAACTAAAATTCCAAACTGGAGAGCTGCTGAACAAAAAGCTAAATAACTGAAGAACTAAAATATGAAATCAATTACAAATTGTTTCAGAATATTACTGAACAATTACTGAAGCAGAGAAGGTTTTTAAAAAGGACAATATTTTTATGACTGGTAGAGAAAAATGTATATACCAAGTTCAACATATTTTATTTATTGCATATGCTAAAGTCAGGATTAAAAGGCACTATTTGCAGACGGCATTACATATTGTAACATTTGTAGCACAATATTTGTTCTATCCAAAGGGATCTAGGTAAAAAGGCAATTGACGTGCGGTGATCATCGCAGGGCGCAGGCAGGTTTACGGTTATGCATTTGAATGGTAAAGGCAGTTATTTCAGCTACACCTAATATGACAATTTACACAAACGCATAAAAGCTGTTTGCTGTCTGTAACTAAAGACCAGCAACCAGTATGTAGCAAAATAGCCATAGACACAAAGTACAGGAGTCCAGAAAGAAAACCAAATCTGAATCCAAAAAAATGACTATGAAGATTTTCATTCATATATATGTTGAAGAAAACCTGTTGCACTCTATGGGCTTTTTGCAAATAAAAAACTTTTTATTTAGATTGACGTTTCGACTCTTACTGGAGTCTTTATCAAGATTATCTTGATAAAGACTCCAGTGAGAGTTGTAACGTTGATTGAAACAAAAAGTTTTTTATTTGCAAAAAGCCCCTAGAGTGCAACAGCTTTTCTTTAACTTGTATATATTACATCTGTTAGAACCAGGGCATTAACCCCTTTTGAGGTGTGTGCAGCAGTCTCACAGCCCTTGCTGTCAGTGAAGCAAAAAGTCTTCAGCTGGGATGGTAGTCTGCGAGCACAATCTAGCCCTTTAGAACATGGGTGTATATTTGTTCTAGTAAACAAGGCTGGAATGTCCAGGTAATATGTGTCTTTCTGTGACATCAGTGAGAGAGAGAAAGTAATATAAGGATGCAGTTCACTGGTTAATTCCATTACATTGTGTGCACTTGTGCGTTACACACACATACACACGGAAGCACTAAAAATCAATAAAGCTAAATCGCCCACAAGTACCCCCAGAACAGGTTGCACTGAACAACAAGCAGCATGGAAGCTTTCATGGGTCCCACACTGCAGAAAGAGCTACCGTTATTGCAGTTAGTGTTTATATTACAAAAAAATAAAAAAAATAAGACCGGAAGATGTTTTTTAATGAATCAATCCTTATCCAGAGCCAGCCTAATGAATATTATCATACACATATCTTCCTCTTTCCCTCACATAGACACACATACATAATAACAGAGCTGGGAAGAGCAGCAGGCAAGGCAGATTGATATATAGTCATACAGACATATCTATCAGCAAGTTCAGAGACACTATATGTAACGTATATAAAAGCCCAATGATTGTATATGTTTGTGTGCATAGCTCTGACAGATAAATTAATAAAGTGAGTTCACAACAGAGGCTGAAATGCTTGGGAATGTCAATAAACCATTACTGATCACACAGTCTTTTACATCTTCCAATCATAGGCAGTGACGCACCCCTCCCCCCCATACTCGGACCCTGCCTGTCAAAGTCCTGGATGGGGGGCAACAATAAGCCTTCTTGGTGGATTCTCTGTCTGCAAATAGCAAAGCCATTAAGGGGTTTACCCTATTACTGCTAGAGGGTCCCACGACTGATCGCTTGGAAATGTATTACAGGCCTCTGTGACAGAGAAAGGGCTAGACAGCTGGCTGCTAAAGTCGATGGAAGTACAAGTACATTGCCTGCAGAATAATTGAATTTCGGGACTTTTGTGAAAGCAAACACAGGCTGCGCTGCCTCCTTTCTGTGCTGTACAGGGTGGCAAGCTCACTGATTCAATTATTTTCTGGTAATTCAATGTATAACGTGTGCAGTATTTTTTTATTCTATATATTAAAGGGCCAGGCACTTTGTAAATATCCGTGCGGCTGTACTACTTGCATAGTAATCATTCTGATCAAACATGGTGGAGTTATTTAATTCAATGCAAAAGTACATCCTGCATCAAAATTACATATTTTTAATATTATTATTACATAGAACTGCAATGGAACTGCGTTAGTTAGAGATGGAAACACAGAAGAGTATTCTAGCCAGTGTGACAAATAGGATAAAAAACTAAAAAGAAATACATGGGAAAGATAGAAGAAGGGCTCACAACAACCCATTAATCACACAAATTTAAAACAGTATATATTTAAATAGACCGATCTAACCAGACCTGTTGTAATTTTCTTCCCTGAAGGCTTTGTTTAAACGGAAATGGGTAGATTTTGTGTGTGGAGAGGCTAATTAAAGACATTTTCTCCATTGTATCCCAACATAGTATCCCAGGGTCAATTCCACAATGCCATGTATAACACCCCAAAACACATGGCAGGAAAAACAGTGTCAATTTAAAGTAAAACACCTCCCGGAAAATCTTGCATAATAAATTTTGTTTCAGTTATGTATATAATACCCCAAAACACATGACAAGACAAAGAGAGTGGCAGTAGATGTACATTCCTAATTCAATATATAATGAGAGTGAATTTCATTCTAGAGATTTGTGAAATAACATTTGACCCCTGTTTTCTTCCTTGGTCAAATAATAAAACCATTATATTTTACAGAGCTTAATTACATTTAAATGCCCATAAAACCCTTGAATTTTGTGGTGTAAAAAAAAAAAGTCCTAGGTTTTTATGAATTACAGAGATTAAAAATATTTGGGATCCTGAAGCAGGAGAGCAGGTCACTTTTTTATTAAACTCTTGCTTGACCCTAATTAACCATGCATATTCACCAATTTAAAGTCATATAATCCCATAATTGTACCCCCATATAACAGCTTTTATTTCTCCTTTTTTACTCTACCTAAAACATTTTTTGCATAGCCATTTTCAATAGCACTATCAAGAAATTGTATCTTGAGAAATAATTCTAGTTTTCAGAGCATGTTGTATAATTGTACAATTCCTGCCTAGGATTTTATTCATTCTGATATCTGAATATCATTTCATGTAGAGTGGTGATGATTAATTTAGCCCACACTTTCGTTAATTTGCCCATAAAACGCCAGTGCCACAAGATTAAGACCAATAGTTCACATAGCTGTTTCGCATGTCAAAAAGCAATGTGCCATTGGCCAAATTCCACTGTTTCCTTATCACAACAAAATACTAGAAAGAATGAGTTTTATATGATTCTCACCTAAAGCCATTTGGACTTTACACTAGGGATGCCCTAAAACCATAATTGTATGATTCCCCCCTTGATTTCAGAACTTAACCTTATCTGCAATTCCATCCCCAGAATCCAAATCTTCACTGGTCCTTTTAATGGACCATGTGCAGGTAATCCCAGTTTCTGGCAGGAATTACTATGTAGTGAATATTCCACAGAATTTTTACAGAGATTATACGTCGTTCCCATGTCCCTACCCCTGTGGAGCTTACAATCGAAGGTCCCTATCACACTAAGGACAAATTTATAAGGAGCAAATTAACCTCCCTATATGTTTTTGGAGTGTGGGTGGAAACTGGAGTACCCGAAGGAAAGCCATGCAGAAACTGTGAGAACAGACTTCATCCAGACAATGTCTTGGCTGGAATCAAACCCTGGACTCATATTGCAAACATAAAAATTACAAAATTATTTCATTGTTCTTATGACCAGACATACTGTAAATCCTCAATATTTAATATTACTTCTCATAACTATAGTTAATAAAATGGTTTTTTTTTGTAATGTCTAATTTGCCCAATTTACAACAAGGCTTATGAGGGGCACCAGGGGCACAGTTTCCCAAGAAATTATCCACAAATACTGACAGTTAAATATGAAATCTCTCTTTATAGCTGCTTGTCCCCTCTCCATAAAGATATATAAAATATAGATCTATATACACAACCCCCTCCAACTATTGGTTATGTGACCTTAGACATTTTACTGAATTGGTAACAGGAGGTCAATGCCTTTTTTCCAAAGCTGAATAACTGGTGTCTGCAGGGATCTATAAAGCATTTTAATTGCTGGTTTCAAAAATATTAGGTTTATAAAAAGTATAATTACCTATCGCATTGATATTTGTGTGCATCTTTCTGGCTGCAGATAAAAACAGAGCTATTCATTGATCCTGGCGTGAATAATATATGAAATATATGGTGTGTGCGCACACCAACCGGTCCCTCCACCTCTCATCTCATGGGGTCCCCCTCCCTGCTCAATACACTCTCACGCTTTTTACTGAACCACTGAGTTAACTCCTTCTTCATTCCAGAACTACAGCCATTCCAGCCAATCTTCAAGGCCTACTGGAGTTGTGGGGTGGGGGGAAGCAGGCAGACTTAACCCCTTGGCTGACAGCAGTAGAGAACCAAGCAATGCCTAATGCATTGACCGTAGCAAGTCTAAGACTACAAGAATCTATATCTCCCTGTACACTCATGAAATAAAAAAAAGACAATATAAATTAGATCAGTGGGAGACACAAAAAAAAAAATCCCTCAGTGTTCCTTAACCAGATTTCTAGCTTCGACTCGCTTTAAATCTTGTCTGCCTTCCATTTAGCAATTTACTCTTTGTTTATCTGAAGCTGTTTCAAATTAATTTCTTCTGGTAGACAGATCTATGTTTGCACTATGCTTTCAGTGATTCATTCGGTTCTCCCTCATGCCGACAACCTTCAGCTCCAGTGTATGACCTCTTCCTCCAGCAGTCTTCTATCTCTAAAATATCTTTCCCTTGTGGACTCACGGACTCTAGAAAAACAGCTTGCAATAAAGAAAAGCCTTGCTCACTTATATAAATGACATTTCTAATATGAACGACTTATAAGAACGGCTTTAGCGAGCTCCAGAACATTGGATCATTATCAAATGTATTATCAATGTGTATTACTTTGGTGCTGCAGAATACTGTGCTTCTAAATAAAGTAAAGTCAGGTAATAAGAATAACAAAGGGCGCCGTTATCTATTAAAATGCCTCTTCTGGTGTCATACTTTTCCATCTATTTCTTGCATTTAATTGACTTAATCATAGAACTGACCATGGGAAGTGAAGAATTCCTGCACTACAACACAGTATGGCAGTGGTCAGTCATTTAAGGCCAGGGTTCCTATAAGGCCTTGACACCTTACTGTAATTAAGGGGTTAGTGGGAAAGGCAAACTGTTCTTATCTAGAATAAAGGCAACTATATAATAGAATAAGTATAAAATGTACACAGAGATATCAATTCAATTCTTCCTGGACTCTTATTATTGACAAATTTGAACTACCTTCAAAAATAATGGTGAAAAAATTATTTTTCATAAATAAAATATTGCTCAATGATATCTAACGTGATACTGTTTTACTTAATGCCAAAAATATTTTGTAAAGAATTTCCAGCCACAAACATATTATTGATATTATAATATTAATGGTCTTTTTCCTCATAACAACACGGTACTCACAGCAGTTCTTGATCAGTATACTGAACTTTAATATTATGGTTACTCTTTTAAGAGTATGTGCTGTGATGTATGAAAGAGACTGCCGGTCTATGGTTGGAAACTGAGCATTTAAGTAGAAGAATTAGCTCCTATCATAAATGTGGATATGATCAGCGGCAAAAAAATAATCTAAACTGCTTTTAATCTACAGGAATCTTTGGATATTAGTTCAATCTTGTTTTTGCCAGCAGAAGAGCCTGAAATAGATGAGTTACATCTCCTGCTCTAACACAAGCCTCAATGGCACAGTGTATGATACCAGCTGTGTGGAAATGAGCATTTATCTTTGTTCTTAGGGAAAACTAAATAGGCAGGAAATTTTTTTTTTTTAAATAGGAGGAAATGACTTAAAAGAAAAACCCACCAGAAATAGTATCGATTCAACTCTCCAGAAATGGCGTTATTTTGCTGGGTACCAAATGTTTAAACTCAAATCGCTATTTTCTTCGAATAAGCGCCTGTAAAGTAATGCAGCATGATGTGATCATGCAATGAAAATATACATATCGAAAAAAGAAAAGGTGTTTTTTTCCTAATATAGGCTGAAATGCCAACCAGTTGTGCTAAACTGTAATATCTGGTGCGGTAAAGAGCTGTGGCTGGATACGTCTATTACTGTGTTAGATTGTAAGCTTTGCGCTGAAATCAATGTCTCATTGCTTTTCCTCTCTGACCTCTGCTCTCCCCCCCTGCTTTTCCCAATCCTGTGACTGATCCCTAACACTTTGGGGAGTGACAGGTGATTTCCATATGTTCTGATAAACAAGGTGCGGGCAGAGAGAGGAATATGATTAACCCCTGCTGATTTCCAATTCTCATCCACCTCTGAAGGACACGGCTTGCAAAGCATTAGAGCTTCAATCACAGGCGCAGATTGGGATGGAGAGATACTTGCAATGCCTTCGGAATTGCTCATAATAGGCCAACAACTAGGAATCTCATAGAAAAGCTATAATAGAAATGTACTGGCAGGGTTTATAGGAGCAAAGCACAATTTATACATGTGCAACTGGGTCTGGGGAGATTTCCTACTTGCAGCATATAAGAGTTTTTCCTAAGGCAGATATATTAATTACTTTCTCGTGCTATGTACTTATATGTATACAGAGGTGCATCTAGGGGGTAAAAATTAAGATATATGCTTGTGTGTATGTGCCCCTGTGCCTGTAAATAATAAACCTATTGCATTAGAGGACATAAAAATGCTTATTTAAAAAGGAATGACTCCATAGGACCTCTGTGTCCATTAAAGTCCTTCCAGAACCATAACATTGTTCCTTAACTAATAATCATATTCATTTAGAAAGAGCCTGAAGAGTTTTATACATTTGTCAAGCAAAATACAGTCCCTACTGTATATACTGTGTATCTGTTATATAACTATAAGGAAAAATGTAAAAAAAAAAAATATATATATATATATGTGTGTGTGTGTAACATATACATATACATATACACACATAATTTGGGTGCAATACAAAAGAGACCTAAACAAGCTAAATGTATACCAAACATCCAGTGTATGTGTGGAAATATGCATACATTAAAATCAGTACTAACTGTATTATTTATCGATCTACAGCAGTGTTATTCAGTAAATGCGACGCATCACAAATATGAGTACGAAACAGTATATATATAATCCACATCTGCATTTTTGTGCATCCGTATTAAGTTAATAAAAGACATGACTCATGAATGACATTACCCAATACCGCGCCATAAGCCTTTAAATAGATACACACCTGCTAGTTACCAATATAGGTACTTGCACAGAGCTTTGATCACTGAACGACTGTCTGTCGCTGCTTTAAAAAATGCTACATTTTAATCTTTATTTTGTTTTTCAGATTTCCCAATAAACTAACCTGATAATATGAGGTTACAGACTCCAGATATATGGGAGTGTGGATGGGGTACACTAGCAGTGGGGAAAGTGACTTCCTAACAAATTCCAGCAATGTCACGGAGACATCCAGATAGATGGGTGGAGTGACACCGAGTGACACAGACAGACAGTTACAGGCACTCGTACTGTAACGAGGGCAGACAGATACACCGAATGTGATAATAATACACTTAAAATTGTATATAAATAGAGTGCCCTGTATGCAAGGCTTCTAGCACCTGCACATTAATGTTTACCCCTCAGTAGATGTAATTGCCGCATATCTGTCTATATATCTTCTACCTGTTTATCTCCATCACCTGTCTATGTATTTAACCAGTTTCTTCTATTATTGAACGTCTATATTTAACGCAAAAAAAAAAACACTCTCTGCTTTACAAGAGTCTCATGAGAGTGTAAGTATACACTGGCTTCCTAGTGACTCCGAAAGTCTGGTGCTGTGGTTCTACGGTGCTTGCTCAGTAAAAGAGGGAGACTCACTAGACTTTGAGCCCTGGTTCTGCTCTAGCAGCAAGGAAGGGAGGGATACCGACTCTGGCTAAAGGAACGTTTTTGCACAGGGTGCAAGGCAGGAGTCATCAGAGCAACTGACTAGGAAAATCAATCTCTTCAGTGTGGTTGTACAGGAAAGTGAAAGGTGAGGTACTGTACTACAGAAGGCAAAAGGACTGAGAAAGAACAATATTAATACAGTTGAAGAGACATATACTAGGAGTAGACATAAGAATCTATTCTAACTACCAGGCAGAGGCACAGGTAGTTACTGGCAAGGAGAAGAAAGCCCTGGCTTTACACTCAAGGGCAAAAGTGCATAAAGTTTCTGGGCAAAGAGCTTTAGTTTAATACCCGGCTCCATGAGTGGAGACAATTACTAGTTCTGGTGATGCACTGACCAAAGGGCATGAGCAGGGACAGTTCCTGGGAGAGTTCTGGTATGCTGGTTGCAAGGCATGAGTGGAGACAGTGGAGAGCTCTGGTTGATCACCGGCTGCAGGGCATGACTTCGGTGGGGACAGTTTTTGGAAGAGCTCTGACTGTACACTGAATGCAGAACATAAGTGAGGACAGTTACTAGAATATGAGCTTGCGCTCTGTGTAGGCTGCATGGTTAGGAATAAAAAGGAAATCCCATGTTGGCTGCATAGAAAGGGTAATTAGAGGGTAGGTAGAGTTAATGGGAGAAGGACTTCTTATTACCTAGTGAAGGGATAGAATAAAGGAGAGGCACACAGATATAGTAACACTACTGGGCTGCAGGGCAGGTGCAATGCAGAGGTAAGAGTAGTATACTCTGTCCCTAGGCTGCAGAAAAAGAAAGTTACTAGGACAACTCTTGTTATTATCTGGGCACAAGATAGTAGCAAATCAGAGGCAATTCTACAGATTGTTCCACACTGGCTGCATGTTCAGCTGAGTTACTGCTCCAACTGAAAGCAAGCCTTTGGTCCTATATTGTCTCTGTGACAGGCAAGAGAGTAACTCAAGGACGAGGAATGCTGAATCTGGAAAGGACAAGTTATACACTGGTTAGATTGCAAGAGTTTTTGGCAGGTTGGCATGTTACTCGTATTACAAGACCCTGGGTATAAAATACAGGTAGAGTTAATTGGGGAAGGATACGTTATTTTGCTACATCGAAAAGGAAGGTGCAGGGTTTGATTCAGCAATATTTGAAAGCAGTGGGGTAGTAACATTTAGTGTTACACATGGTACAAGGCCTGAGAGAGGGAATAACTGAGAAAGGAGTTCTGTTCCACAGACTCCAGCACAGGAAAGCATGAAATTACATGGGAGAGAGAGCGCTGATACAGGAGAGAGGGAGAACCATGAGATTGCAAACAGAGAGAGATGGGTGACTCTGGTTCAGTTACACTTTTACTCTGGGAAGTAACCCTGATTTTTTTACACATGCTGTGAGGCTGAAACAAGGGAGGGTGACTAAAAGAAAAGTGATTTTTCGCCAATAAGCAACACGGCGGAAATTTCAGCTGCAGAACTGGCTTCAGGGCAGCAGAGTAACGGAGATACTGGGAGGAGAAGTCTCATTATGCAATGTCTGAAAGCGAGTGTCGGGCTACTTGTAGCAGGCGGTTAATTCTACATTGAATCAAGGTCAGAGGAAAAGGGTGGGGGTACTGGAGAGAGTGAGAGCAATGATTCATCGCTGGTTGCAGGACAGAGGAAAAGGGAGAGTTAGCATGAGGATCACTGTGGTTCTTCACGGGCTACTGGGTAGGAGAGAGTTACTGGGAGAAAAGCTCTAGTTCCATGGCTGCAGGGCAAGGTGAAAGTGAGTGCCACTGGCTGCATAGCTCACAATATACACTACATACAGAACAGAAGAAATCAAGAGTGAATAGAAGGAATGCTCTAGCTCTGCAGGGGCAGTAGGCTGACTGTGAGAACTGCTCTTGTCTCAGGGCAGGAGAACTCAACACTAACAGGGGAGTGAGCTCGGCCTTTAAATAGGTTGAAGGGCAGGTGAGGGTATCCCTGGTACTGGAACTCTCTCTCTACATTGTCTAGATGGCAAAACAGAGGGTGTTGCTGCTATGAACAATTTCCATGGGTTACAGGGAGGAAAGCTCTGCTTCTACATGGAGGTTTCTACTTCTACACCGGCTGCAGGACAGAAGCCAAAATGCCAATTTATATTCGATTTAGATATATATAAGTATACATAATACACTGACACCAAGTAAATAATAGTCACCTGTTGTTCCAAACTGGTTTTGGCTATTCTATGGAATCAGCCCTTGCAAAGGGTAATATCTTAAACAATCAGTTCCCCCCAATCCCCACTATGTCAAGTCTTTACACTTTTGCATTAGAAATTGGGTTGTAAAATACCAAGGTGCCTAAAATTATTTACATCAATCTTTTAACTTCAATACAAAATGTCCCCCTACCCACTGCAATAAATGTAGCTATCCTTAGTAACATCGCAATGGGTTCCCTGTTGCTACAGCTGAGGCCCAATGCATAGTCATACAGTGAGCCTTCTAATGGATTGCAACCTAATATAAATTCTATTTCTTCGCATACCCTAATAATAATAACAGATCGCCCTATACAACATATGCCCCTTATTCTGCTAGTCAGGCCCCCCTGCTGGAATGGTCTGAAGAACACAGCACATTTCTCAGTCTATGTACCCCCCCCCCCATTTCAACTCCCCCACACTCACCACAGCCAAGTGCCTGACATGCTGGTTTTATCACAGGACCTGTTGGTTAGAAGTGTCTGGTGCCAACTAGCAGTTTCCCAAGGTGATTGGGTGGGACAGCGGATGTCCTAATACCCTGTGGTGTCCCTTTCCAGGGACATGGAAAGAACAATGTGGCTACCATAGGTGCTTCTCTTCCCAAACCAAACTTTCCACCCCAGAATCATGTCCCTCCTTCTCCCTACACTGGTATTCATTCCACATAACCCTTGCACTGAACCCCAAGTAGCTACCTACAGACCAATAGAGCAATAAAATACCCAGGTGGCACACAAGTTAGTATAATGTTTGTTTATTAATGTAGCCAGGAGGCTGTACCCAACATGCCCACAGTCTGTACAGCCAAAGCAGCTGGGTTATGGAAGTTTATGGCACTTGTCATGTATAAAGCACATCCAGTAAGTTCCAGCAAACACAATGCCATTCTATTAGGAGACATTCCTTACTCTCTTACAGACATCTATTACTTACAACACAAAGCCATAGGCAGTGCACACAAACAAATATATATGGAAAGCCGAGGGCAGGTGATACAAGTAGGGTGCTGGAATACAAGCAGGGGCACTGGAATAAAGTAGGGGTGCTGGTGATACAAGTAGGGGTGCTGGAATACAAGTAGGGGTGCAGGTGATACAAGTAGGGGTGCAGGTGATACAAGTAGGGTGCAAGAATACCAGTAGTGGTGCTGATGATATAAGTAGGGGTGCTGAAATACAAATAGGGGTGCTGAAATACAAGTAGGGGTGCAGGTGATACAATTAGGAGTGCTTGAATACAAGTAGAGGTGCTGGAATACAAGTAGGGGTGCTTGAATACAAATAGGGGGTGCAGGTGATATAAGTAGGGGTGCTAGAATACAAGAAGGGGTGCAGGTGATATAAGTAGGGGTGCAGGTGATATAAGTAGGAGTGCTTTAATACAAGTAGTGATGCTGGAATACAAGTAGGGGTGCAGGTGATATTAGTAGGGGTGCTGGAATACAAGTAGGGGTGCTGTTGATACAAGTAGGGGTGCATGTGATACAAGTAGGGTGCTGGAATACAAGTAGGGGTGCAGGTGATACAAGCAGGGGTACTTGAATACAAGTAGGGGTGCTGATATAAGTAGGGGTGCTGAAATACAAATAGGGGTGCTGAAATACAAGTAGGGGTGCTGGAATACAAGTAGGGGTGCAGGTGATACAAGTAGGGGTGCAGGTGATACAAGTAGGGGTGCTTGAATACAAGTAGGGGTGCAGGTGATACAAGTAGGGGTGCTTGAATACAAGTAGGGGTGCTGGAATACAAGTAGGGGGTGCAAGTGATACAAGTAGGGGTGCAGGTGATACAAGTAGTTGTCTGGGGGGCCCTACATGGCACCTATAGGACCTTCTTCCATAAAGCCATTCCGCTTTCCCTCCTGAAGTCGAGCCCCTACATCCCCACGCGTCTCCCTAGAACACTCACAGCCCCCCAATTCGCCCGCACACTCACCGCTGTTGGTAGGAGCTGACCCCGGGCACATTATGCTGGTGGTTCCCGTTAGCTCCACCGCTTCTGGCCGCCCCGGGATCGGGAGGAGCCCCGCCAGTCCCCGGAGCCGCCGTCACCTGCACGCTGAAGTCCGGGAAGATCCTGATCATCGCGCCGGCCGCTGTGTTCCCGTGGCCGGGCAGATCACATCCCCTGCCCGGGGAGCCCCGCACACCATCCGGCACAGAGAGCCGGGGAGAGAGGGAGGGAGACAGACAGAGGAGGAGAGAGACAGAGAGAGAGAGAGGCTGCTGCACTCACACCATCCTCCTAGTGAGCAGCTGCTGCTACTACTGAGCCTGCAACTAGTGACAGGGGACTACACTACTGCGCGCTAACTGCCTGCTGCTCTCACTGTCACCCGCCGCACCACTCTCTGCTCCTCTATAGTCTGCGATCTCTACTCACTCCCTACTCTCACTGTCTCACTAACACACACACACAGCTACACACTCTTCCACGCACTTTCTCCACACTTTATTTTAGACAGCTTCGTGCTTGCACACACAATGGACGGAGCTCTTGCATGGCCATGGAAATACGGATGCTGTATGCACAATGGACTCTGTATGCACATTTATACTGTTCACTGAATTTCTATAAATATATACAAAGTGCATGTGTCCTGCTCTGTGTAGTCGAACGAACTGTATAGACATGCACCTGCCTGGGCACCCATACACATCACAAGCTATACATATGCCTGGAGCAAAGCAGTAGTTTTCAGACTTTTTGGTTCCAAGCCAACCTTCTTATGTTCTAATGTGATCAAGGGGCACATACTATGTGTCACATTAGGAATATATACAGTATATGACATCATAGGTATCCTGCTTTAGTTCCGAAAACAGCTAGAGGAGTAAATAAATGTCTATTATAAAATCAGGCTGGGCCCACTTTTGAGTCTCCAGCAGTCTGGGAAGGGAATAGGTCCCTATTGGGAGTCAAAATAGGTTCTGGTATTTCAAGTACACAGAGATACTGATGGGCGAATTTATCCTGTTTCGCTTGACCGAAAAATTCGCAAGATTTCCGCATTGAAGTCAAAATTATTTTGATACACATCAATTTAGACACGCGCCTATTTTGGCCAAATGCATTAAAGTCAATTGTCGTCCGGATAATTGTGACGCGCGAGGTATAGGGTCCGTTATCCGGAAACCCATCATCCGGAAAGCTCAGCATTACTGAAAGGCCTATGACTAAGTGCCTCCATGGCACGAAACGCGTAAGGCCTTTGCTGTGGTGTTTTTGTTCCAATAAACTAACTTTTTTTACTACATCTATTTTTGGAGTGTGATCCAGTTTGTGCCAGCCCATTACTATTTTTCTATTTGCTATATTGCCTTCCTGAGCTGAAAGTTTGGGGTTTGTGCACCTGGATCCCCCGTTTGCTTGGGTAAGTTAGCGCCAAAATTACTGCCCAATGCATAGGCACTGAACATTTTTCTATACATCTATCCCTGATTACAGAAAGGCCGTCTCCTGACTTTATTTTAAGTGAATAATTCTAATTTTCAAAAGTCATTTCCTTTTTCTCTGTAAAAATAAAACAGTGGTACTTGATGGTAACGAAGCTACATGAATCCATATTGGTGGTAAAAATAATCCTATTGGGCTTATTTAATGTTTGAATAATTTTTAGGTATGAAGATCCAAATTACGGAAAGATCCCTAATCCAGAAAACCATAAATCCCTAGCATTCTGGATAATAGATTCTATATCAGTATTTGCATATGTCCAGTACATGCTCTGATCTTTATACAACATAACATATGTACCGATACTATTGCCTACAAAACATTCTTTTTTTGCACAAGCTACTGTATATCTTTTCTCTTTATTAGAATCCACACTGTATCTCCGGATTAGCCCAGGATCTCCAGTGCAGGATGCCACATAAAGTGCCTTCCCCAGACAGCCAGGGCACCAGCTGTGCATACTTCTTTGTAAGGAACTGGCTGTGTATCCCGGAAAGCAGATAAAATAAAAGTAATAAGGTTATGAATGGGCTATTGGGGAAAGGGGGATGTGGCCTAAACCCACTGCCGCTGGGACAATGAAGAAAGAGAAAGTATGTGGATTCCCCCCCCTCCAACCCGTGCATGAGCTGAGATAATTTGTGACACCCCTCTGAGCTAGTTGTGATGCAGCATGATTCTTGTTTCTTTCTAGTCAGCCCACTTTTCACCCTGTCTGTATGGTAAATCCATCACTAGTCGTTTCTTACTTACCCTTTAGTTACTCGCCATCTAATTTCCCTTTGCGTCATTATTATCTATTATAATTTCAGATTCTGTTGCTGGCTGATCCTCCCCAAGGGCAGATATTCTTAACGTCTGGATCAGGGCCCAAAATTTGGTTGTTTAGGGTGGGTCTCCATAATCAATTTTTCACGTAAAATGTGTCCCTACATATAGAATTATTAATAAAAACAAGGCATATCATTGGTTCTTAATCAATTTTTTGGTTACAGAACTGAGCAATTTAATTTAGGTGCGATAGACAAATCTCTCCTAGATGCTTTTCTTGTAATGATATCTCCCCAAACTCTAACAACCACTCCCAGACCCTAAAGACCATTCCCCAGACTCTTGCACACATTCCCTAGATTCTTGCAGCCATTCCCCAGACTCTTGCAGCCATTCCCCAGACTCTTGCAGCAATTCCCCAGACTCTTGCAGCCATTTCCCAAACTCTTGCAGCCATTTCTCATTTTTCAGATCCTTGATGCAATTCTGCTGATGATTGCCACCATTTTTCTGACTCTTGCAGCCATTCCTCGTTTTCAGATCCTTGATACAATTCTGCAGACGATTGCCACCATTTTTCTGACTCTTGCAGCCATTCTCTTGACTCTCGCAACCACTTGCCAGAACCTTGCAGCCATTTCCAGAGCCGTGCAGCTTTCTTGGGACTTCTAAAAGCTAGAACAGTTGCCTCCAGAATCATGTTAGACAGAGAACCTAGCATAGGGCAGAACTAGGGCCCATAGAGAAGTCCTAAAAATGGGAAACTGCTTTCAAGCCTTTTCTTATGTTATAGAGGTAGTATATCTTAAAATTAAATGTTAGTGTAACATAGACCATGGTATTTTAAGACAGTCTGCAATTGGTATTTTTGTATTTTTACTTTTTCTTCTGCAGCTTTCCCATTTTCATCGCTGTCTGGATCACTGGGACCCTAGCAGCTAGGCAGCCTGTCAGCGGGTACTGGGAATTATAGTCAGGACCAGCCTTGGCTGATGGAACTATTTAGGCCCAATAGAAACTGCTTTTAGTTACCGGCTGCATACCTCACAGTGCCAGCTGCCTCCTCGGATTACTAGTCACAGAGACGAAATTTTGACGTCACTTCACACATTATGTAAATATCACCCACCTGGAGATGAGAATCTTGGGGGTCATGGATTTGATGCACAGGGTTTGGAGGGCAGTCACGAAATGCTATATGTCTACAGTTTGTCATGAAATGATTGGGAGACTCAATGTTATGAAATGCATGGGGGCCAAAGTGTGTCATGACAGTTGTGTGGGCCGGACTGTACAATAAAATGCTCAGAATGCACAGGTAACATTACAGCAGCATCAGTCAACTGGAGAGAGGAAGGGACAGACTAAATTCTCTCACCAAGAGCCCCCCAGTGCCTGCCAGTTGACCCACCCCAAAATGGTGAAAACTGGCCCCATGGCTGGTATGACTGGCAGCATTTGTAGTTAGATGACATTTAGAGGGATACACATCCGAACATTGAAGCTGGGACTCCAAAATATTCCAGCTCTAGGAGGTCCATTGTTCTGCCCTGACCCAGCAGCCATTAAATTGAATCTCTTCCATCCCATGGCATTTCGCCTCTGACATGTAATGAGCATTTGTACTGAAAGTTGGGACCCATGGGAATGAATACTCTTTAGGCCTGTCTGGTATATAACGATACTTTATATATGTAATACATCCATCATTAAATTAACCACTTCATTCATGGAAGCCAATGTATACTGTACATCTCATATCTCCCTGGGGGGAAAAGCAGGAGCCGAGCGTTCCTTTTAATTCTCTGTCATCCATCCGTTGCTTCCCTATTTGTCAGACTTTTTTTCTAATATAAACATACAGATCGCTTTTCCTCCTCCTCATGTCTCTGAAAACCATTATATTTATTAGATAAACAGTACTTCCCTAATGCTTGAATCGGCCTAACTCCAGGCATCTGTAATGGGCCCTTATATGAGATGACAGGCAGGGTAAGTCATTATTCAGGGTCCAGAGGTCAGTATGTAACGTGCAAAAGATTCACTGAGATATTCTGTGTTAGGAATCAGTTATGTACTCTGGAGCACAGACAATGCACAGAGCTGCAATGTGAGCAGCGGATATTAATGCACCCAAGGCAGTGGCTTATAGGGCTAGAAATACATATAGCTCTTATACAATATGATATTGCATTGCATGTTTTACATGTAGTGCTTTAAGGGATTTACCTCGGTTCTCTTGATTTACTGGTATAAATATTCCATATTTCTATTCATGTCACAAGCAGAAGTGACCTGCTGATAAGCAGCATATGAAGAGCCATACAATTTAAAGAAGAACGAAAGCTGAATAAAATAATACTAGAATCAGTAGAGAATTAAAGGGGAACTAAAGTCTAAAATAGAATAATGCTAGAAATGCTGTATTTTGTATACTAAACATAAACATGAAATTACTGCGGCTGAAGCCTAATTAAACAAATGATTTATGTTTTTAAAGTTGGCCGCAGGGGGCTGTCATCTTGTAACTTTGTGAAACATATGACTTTGAAGATTTTCATTCATCCAGGTCATGGTATATCTAATATAAGTAATTAAAAAAAACAACTGGACTTGCTGAGTAATTATTGAAGACGTTTCACTACTCGTCCGAGCAGCTTCTTCAGTTCAACTGACTGGTGTGGGAAGTTCTCAGCATATAGACTCTTCCACTAATCCAATCACAACGGCACATTGTAACTCTATAAAGAGGTGACATCTGAAATTCACAGAGGTGTTGATTCTGTGTAGTTACTGTGATTGGATAACCAATGTGTCATGCAGCTCTTAGAAACAGGTGTTACTTTTGAGAGTTGCATGAATGGATGTGTGAAGTGTTCTGAAACCGCCGGGGTACAGATGTCAGAACCAGAGACGTAACTAGAGGAGGGCGGGCACTGGCGCGGGAAACATACTGCCGGAAACGGCCGCAGAACAGAGTGGCGCACGAGCTGCCGGGGGGCCCTGAGGGGGAGCAGGCCCTGGCCCAATCACACCCCCTGCTCCCCCGGTAGTTACGCCACTGGACTCAGAACAGCATTGTATGTAGCAGACAGGTGGAGTCGAAGGCCCCCGCCTCTGTTCAGGGATGGTTTCTCCACCTTGACATGAATTGCCTCTTTCACGCCTCATTCAAACCAGCGGTCTTCTTTATCCAAGATTCGAATAAACATTTTATGGGTCATTAACAATACTTTTGAAATGCTTACAAACCCCCAGATCAAATACCAGGCTTGTGTTCCACAGGCAGAGTATGGCACACAAAGGGAGCATAGGGCTGGCAAAGTATGGCACACCTAGTAGAACTGGGGGGGAGCAGTGGGTGCGATTGGACCATGGCAGCACCCCTTCAGGGCCCTCCGGCAGCTGAAGCCGTGTGTGAAATCTCGTGTGTGTGTGGGGGGCCCGGCTGCACGTCCCACACCCAGGCCCGCCCCCGCTAGTTACATTGCTGACACCCAGGGAGCATTGGGCTGGCAGAGTACGGCACACACAGGGAGCATAGGGAAGGAAGAACGGAGGAGACAGGGAAACCCTATCAGGACAACTCTAAGATGTACTACATATAGTGACAATGTGCTGGTGCCCCTTCAGCAGTTTTTATGAACAGGTGAACAATAAGAGCAGTTTCAGTCTGGGTCTCAGGGGTGAACAGTACAGGGCTTTAGGAGTGTGAACAACAGAGGTGTTACAAGTGTGAACAATGATGGGATGAGGTTTAAACAATGTAGGGGCCAGTTAATCTCTGTAGTGATACCTTTTAAATCTTATATATGGTAAACAGGCACAGTAGGCAGACTTTGATGTGGGGGGCCACTCAAGGGGGGTCGCAGGCCACATGCGGCCTGTGGGCCAATAGTTGGACAGCCCTGACCTAGGGTATCCTGTGCATTAATCCTCCCCTGACTGCAATAATAAGCTACACAGTAGATGTTTTGAATTTTACAGCCCATGGCCACCACAGTCCTTTAACAGTAAAGATCGGTGTCTCCAAAGATGCCCCTGTAGCTCCCCATCTTCTTTTCTGCTGATTCACTGCACATGATCTGTGCTGCTGTCAGTTACCTGAGGCCAACTCACATAATACAGTATATATACACTATATCATACATAATACCAGACTGTAACATCAGCTCTTAACAGATGTAGCCTCACCTTCCACTGTTGTTTTGATTATGTCCTATAGCCCCTAAGCTTATCTTCCCAACAACAGCACACTGAGCATGTGCAGTGCCACTGACACTCAAAAGATGGCCTACCAAAATCCAAGATGGGGAGCTGCTGTAACCGACTTTAAAGGCTTGGATCATTTTTGTTATATATTTATTAAACCTATGGGTTGGTACAGTTAGTTTAATATATAAAAACAAAATGATTTGCATTTTGGGGCTATCAAAGCATAGTAGCATACAGATAGGAATCTTTAAATGTAACCTCTCATATAAGAACCAAATGGCATTTTAGAATCATTGTTACATTAAATATTCTACTTTGATAATTTAGCTGCCCCTTAAGGAGCTTAATGGGGAAATTATTTTTTAAATGAGAGTCAGTGGAACAAACTGTAGTTGTTGTGCTTTTCACATAACTAGCATATGTAAACTGTAGAAATTAGAAGGTAAATGTACAGGGATGCAAGCATTGAGTGCCTGATAATACAGGTATAGGATCCATCATCCAGAAGGCACTGAATTACGGGAAGGACATCTCCCACAGTCTCCATTTTATTCAAATAATGCAATTTTGCCCTTTTTCTCTGTAATAATAAAACAGTACCTTCTACTAGATCTAAACTTATATATAATTAATCCTCATTGGAAGCAAAACAAGCCTATTGGGTTTATTTAATGTTTACATGATTTTTTAGAAAACTTAAGGTATAAAGGTATTAAGGTATAAAGATCCAAATTATGGAATGTCCATTATCTAGAATATCCCTGGTCCCAAGCATTCTGGATAACACGTTCCATACCTGTACCTGAAAAGTTCCAAAACCAGACTGGTTCTATAAGTCAGTTCTGACTCATAGCATACTTTGATCAGGAATAAGGGACTCAACCCTATACAGTATGTGTCAGTATGTAGGCAAATTACGCACTTTTATCCCACCTCTCTTTTTGTTTCTGTTTTGTTCTCCTCTTCCTAATAGATTGTAAGTTCCTTGGGGCAGGGACCTCATCCAAACTTGGTATTGAAAGCTCTTAGCTCTTAAGCATTGATTTATCTATTGTTACTGTATACCTTAATTATTACTATACCCCTGGTTGTCCTTATACCTTGTAAAGCACTGTGTACTACTGCGGTGCTATATAAATAAATAAATACATATATACTGTACATACAAATATATATGTTTAGCAAAAAAACAGCCAATAACAGACCTGGAGGAGAACTAACTTCTTCTAACAGCATGCTGAGAGCAACCAGATGGTGGTATAAATAAAAGGAAAATGTAGACCAATCAATTTTTTATTTGAATGCCACATTATTCTGTACATTTACAATGAGACAATATAATATTTTAAAAGTAGGATCATTGGCTCTAGTGCTACAATTCATCTGAAAACTTTGACCTTATAGAAGGGAGAAACATATTCCCCTAGAGGCAGTTAGCTGTGTCTTTATTTTATCCCTTTCTGTTCACTTGTTCTGACCCTTGAAACAATGAAGCTGATATCAGTTCTCCTCCAGGTCTGTTAATCGGCTGGCTTCTGCTTCATTGTTTAATGTATTTCGGAGAATATAAACAGCCAGACAGATACACGTTTCTATAGCATTTACAAATCACTTTAAAGCCATAAAAAGCCATTGATATTGTGCAATTAATGTAAAAATAACACTTTTTGGGTAGATTTCCCTTTAAATGTGTCAAAATGTGCCTCTACCCCAGCAGGAATCCATTTACAGATTAATGAAGCCATGTGGCTTGTCTGGGTCCAGTGTGTACATGAAGGGGTTAAGGTTCTGTTTCATGATACAGGGCATTTGGCATCGTTTGCACTCCGTCAGTGGTTTTGATCCTGTTGTAATCCAACTCAGTATCAAGCTCCGATTCCACATTGACAAAGAAATTCCAGGCGTTAATCCCTTGACAGCTGCAGAGGGAGACATTTCAACTGACCAATTGCTGTTTGTGTGAGTGCAAGGGTTTCATGGTTATTGCTTGCCCCATTGATGCTGAACATTGTGCTTGCCTGGCATGTGTACACCACACTTCGTATGTTCAATGTGCGGCCCTCCCACCTTGTGTTAAACTACAAATCCCAGCATTCACCTCTCTTTCAGATCCCATAGAAGGCTATAGGCAATGATGACATTGTTATTTTTCAAAGTATTTACAGAGTTAACACTTTCTTTGTAAATTGAAATGAGAATTGAAATTAGAATCTCTCTGATGGGGCTACTTCAGCTATTTTCTTTAAAAACTTCTTATGGAATGATCAGAACACAATGGTGAATCTGGCCCTAAGTCAGGGAGTCATTTCAGTCACCCACGATTTGGTTTAGTATTATTCATATACAGGTATGGATTCGTTATCCAAAAACCCGTTATCCAGAAAGCTCAGAATAATGGGAATGTTGTCTCCCATAGACTCCATTTTATCCAAATAATCCAAATTTTTCAAAATGATTTCCTTTCCATCTGGAATAAAAAACCACACCTTGTACTTGAGCCAAATTTAGATATAATTAATCCTTATTGGAAGCAAACCCAGCCTATTGGGTTTATTTAATGTTTATATGACTTTCTAGTAGACTAGTAGAAGGTATAAAATTATGGAAAGATCCATTATCTGGAAAACCCCAAGTCCGGTGCATAACAGGTCCCATACCTGTATGTAATTGACTAAGTGCACGAAACGCGTAAGGCTATGTATTTATTTTGTGGCCTGAAATAAAGTTCTCAGTTCTTTTACAAGCCTGTCTGTGGGATCTATGAGTGCCTGCCATTTTCTGTTTTGTTTTCATACCTGTAATACCTTCTAATTTTCACCTTCCTTACTACAGAATGTTTCACTATATTAAAGGGGAGCATGGAGATCCACTCTAAATAGTATGGGGACATATTTTTGTATTCAGACCCATAGCAGCAGAATCAATGGTGTAGACTAGATTACAGGGTCATTGTTTTACTAGATGCAAAATAATGGTCATTGACTGCTCCATTCCTACTGACATAAGCAGTTTGGGTAGTTTGGCTATTTTTGACCATCTGGGCAGGTATGCCATCTTAGGGGTGAGACACATAGACAATACTGCTATCCTGCTTGAGTCATGTGTCCAACCTAAAAGTTCTTGTATGATAACCATTTATTCAGCCCATGAACTGATTGGTATGACTGCTTAAATGGTCTACCAGTGTATAGTCAGCTTACCCCAGCCCAGTGCTTGAGTCTCTGAACCACATTAACCAGCTTCACACAATGACTGGATCTAGTGAAAATGGCAATAGCTCACTTGTAAGCATGGTGGCAATTAGTAATAAAGCATGGGGCTAATGGTTTAAATGCCAATTATCTGGTTAATTACATTGTTTATAGGTACTAGCCTACCATTTTAGGCTGCAGGCTTGTGCCTGATATTACCGAGCTAGATTTTAACTGGGCCGGTGGGACACTGGGAAAAAACCTGGTGGGCCCTGGCCCAGACCCACTCCCTGTGTAGAGCTATTTCTGTAACTTCTGACCTCCCTCCCGGGCCCGAGGTGTGTCCACAAGAGGAAGAAGGTAGGATCGCGGGACATCGATGGGGGGTTGCGGATCAGCAGGTGGGCCAGAGGGAGATTTGTGTCTGAGGCCCCAGTCCAATGCTGAATCTTGGTTATCAACGGAGGCCTAGTACTTAACAAAGGTTAAGGATGGTTTAAACTACCAACAAAGAGACCAACTGTCACTTAGACTGTAAGCTGTACAACTAACAGAACTAACTTCCTACCTTATGCCTCTTACCAGTTAGCAGTTGTAATTGTATATACAGGTATGGAACCTGTTTTCCAGAATGCTTTGGACCTGGGGTTTTCCGGATAAGGAATCTTTCCATAGTTTGATAATATCTAAATAACATGTCTATTTAAAAATAGTCTAGCCATTGAATAAACACAATAAGACTGTTTTGCCTCAAGTAAGGATGATTTGTTTTATTGGGATCAAGTGCAAGATACTGTTTTATTATTACAGAGGAATGGGAGAATATTTTAAAGTTCGAGTTATTTGATTATGATGGAGTCTATGGGAGATGGCTTTTCCGTAATATAGAGCTTTCAGAAAACTGCTTTCCAGATAAAGGATCCCATTGAGTATATTTATTCATGTTCTATTGTATTGGTCCCAGACCCCTTTTATGAGCTTTCCCATGGAAAATCATATATGAGTAGCCTTCCCAAGGAAAAATGTCAACTTCCTTTTCTGGTTCCAGAACCACTTGTTTGAACCCAATGGTTTTCATTTAAGTCCTCATGGCCCACAAGGGATATCCTAATCTACATGTACCCCATTCAGCACTGGCAGATCCTGTTAGCAATGCCTTTTCTTCCAGTCCAGTTGGATTAAGTATGATCCACAAAGTTCTAGCAGCTGCCTGTAAGTGCAGAAAATCGAGGGGCCCTGCAAATTTTGGCCATAAACCTCAAGACCCTTATATGTTATTAGAGTAGATGTTGGATAAACTAGAGGGTCTGTTCAGCCTATAAATACATTTTGGGGATTCTCAATGGCAATACACAATTAATGCTATATTTGTAAGGATTATAATACAGGTGTATCTATTTCTAAACAGAATTGTGCATATAAATATTTTGTGGTACTGTACCACATTTTAATTAAAAGGAGAAAAGTGGCCCAAACGTCACTGCCATTTTTAGATCATAGATCAACAAATCCAGATTCTTATGACTAAGACTCATTATTGTGTTTCTATTGCCCAAAAACGCTACTCACGTTTCATAAATGATAACATTCTCCCGGCAGATAAAACATATTAAATGTTATTATGGTATAGTGTGACCTTCATAAGTGGCCTGCAGATCACAGAATCTTTTTAGCTTTTAGGCCCTGGACACACATGCGTTTTTTCACTGCGTTATCGGCGTGGTATATCCTGGCATATTTTTGACATCAGAGTAATGTCTGGATCCGCCTCCCTAAAATGTTTCATGCTGAAGACGGCCTGCACCAGCTGTCAATGGCAATTTCTATAAAAGTATATCTCCATATGTAATTAAAGGCACTAAGTTTGCCCGGGAGCAGTAACCTATGGCAACTAATAAAATGTTTGCTTTTAAATAGGTGACCAGTAAATGCTACCTGCTGATTGGTTGCTATTGGTTAGTGCATACTTTATTTGGTGGCATGGGCAATTTCAGACTACAGTATTCCCCATCGTTGGTAATAAGCTGAGAATCCACCTAGTTACCCTGATGACCCTTATTAATTAAAGCTAGGAGCAAATTATTCCATAAACCATAAATGATTTGTAGCAACATTTTCCAGTATTTGTGACCTATAACCCAGAAATGATTAGGAAGAGAGGGTGCAGGGAGATGGAGAAAGACGTGTTAACTTGGGGCGGAAGAAAGGAAGTAAGGAACCTTAAGAGGAAAGACAGGGGTACTGACTTATTGGGGTTATTAGACTTGTAGCAAATGTTATACCTTTAATGACATTACTGTAACGATCGCCGCCCGGAGCAGGCCCAGGAGCTCCGGGCGGCGCGTCCATCTTCGCCGGCGTCGCTCCCAAAATGGCGGCGCCCATGGCCGCCACGTGGGTAGCGGCGCCGGGCGATGACGTCAGCGCGCCGACGTCGGCGCAAGAGCGTCAATGACGTCAGAATGGCGCCAAATTTGAATATAAAAACTCCAACTAGACGCCAGAATGGCGCCCAAGAATAGGATTACTTTCCTGAAGCATATCCTGGGTTTCCTGTGTGCCTTATTGCCTAATATTGTTCCTGCCTTGTATCCTGACCCTTTGCCTGGACTTTGGACTTTGATTGTATTCTGCCTGCCTGTGAACTCTTGCCTGATCCTGACTATTCTCCGTTTAACCCTTTGGATACCGCGACCTTGTTCCCTCAAGAGGGCTTCCTCCTTGATCCAGACAACCTCCCTGGAGGGAGCTCCCGGCTCCCTGACATTATTCTTGGGCCATGGATCCTTCTGAGGAAGCCACACCTCATGTCGGACGAGCGCTCCGCGGACTGGCATCCCGCATGGAGGACTACGAAAACCAGCAGGTTCGCATTGGGCAAGCACTCGATGTCCTGCTGGCTCAAGTGCCTTCTGCGTCCTCCACTGCTCCACCTACTGGGGATCCCCCCATGGCGGCAGCCCCCACGAACACAAGCTACCCGACAGGTGAGCCTCGCATTCCTCCTCCCCCTCGTTTCAGTGGGGACCCACAAGCCTGCAGGGGATTTGCCACGCAATGCCAAATTCAATTTGAGTTCCAACCCACACAGTTTCCAAGCGAGCGTTCCAAGGTGGGGTATGTGATGTCTCGATTGGAAGGCAAGCCACTGGAGTGGGCAACGTCTCTTTGGGAGAAGAATTCCCCGCTGACTTTCGATGTTAAAGACTTTCTCCAAGCTTTTCGTATAGTCTTTGATGCTCCAGGTCGGGTTACGAACGCCCCTGCCCGTCTCTTGCAGCTCCGGCAAGGAAGCCGCAGTGTCAATGAGTATGCTATAGACTTCCGAACACTGATGGCGGAGACTTCCTGGTGTGATGACGCTTACAAGGCTGTATACTACCAAGGCCTATCCATCCGCATCAAAGATGATCTCGTCTCCAGAGAGACTCCTGACACCCTGGAAGGGTTGATCGCTCTATCCATTAAGGTGGACACTCGTCTCAGAGAGCACCAGGTGGAGAGAGAGCGCAGTAGACGATTTTCTCCCATGTTGGCCCCTCGCTTTCAAAGGCCGATTCTGCAAACACCCGCTGTTCCTGTGACCCATGTGTCGACGTCTCCCTTGGAGGAACCCATGCAAGTAGGAAAGACTCGCCTCTCCGAGCAGGAAAGACTCCGAAGACGTATGGCAGGTCTCTGTTTATACTGTGGTGGGCATTCCCATTTTGCCAACGCCTGTCCTGCCAAAGCCAAGAGTTTTGTACCCCGAGGTATGTCTCAGGTTTCTTATGTAGGGGGCATCACTCGAGGTTCTCTGGAGAAGTATCAAGAAAATTCACGCAGGCTTCTCCTTCCTTTGCAGATTCACCTGGCAAGTAAGTCTATCTTCGAAAGGGCCTTCCTCGACTCCGGAGCGGATGGCAATTTCATGGATGCCTTTTTTGCCGAACGCATGAAGATTCCTCTGCTTCCATTGTCTTCTCCCCTGCGAATTACTGCCATAGATGACAAACCCCTGGAGTTTGAATTCGTCACAAAGTTCACGGCGGAACTATCTGTACAAGTTGGGGCGCTGCATCAAGAAAAACTTTCATTCTTCATCATCCCCTGTCCTTCTACTCCAGTGATATTGGGTCTTCCATGGTTACGTCTGCATAACCCCACCATAGACTGGTCCACTGGGCAGATCTCTCGTTGGAGTTTATTTTGCCTGCAACATTGCCTTCCGCCAAAACCCCTCGAGAAGGTGAATGTCTCCTCTGCGGAATTAAAGACTTTGCCCTCCACTTACAAGGGATTTTCCGATGTGTTTTGTAAAAAGTCTGCAGAGTTCCTTCCCCCACATCGCTCCTACGACTGTCCGGTTGAACTCCTGCCTGGAGCTATGCCCCCCAGAGGGCGCACCTACCCTCTCTCTCCTGCAGAGACTACCGCTATGAAGGAGTACATCCAAGAAAATCTCCAGCGGGGGTTTATCCGCCCTTCTACCTCTCCTGCAGGGGCTGGGTTCTTCTTCGTGGAGAAGAAGGACGGAGGCCTTCGGCCTTGTATAGACTATCGGGGTCTGAATAAGATCACCGTGAAAAACAGATACCCTCTGCCCCTGATTGCCGAGCTCTTTGACCAGCTGAAAGGGGCCAAGATTTTCTCCAAGTTGGATCTCCGGGGGGCCTACAACCTCATTCGCATCCGGGAGGGTGACGAATGGAAGACGGCATTCAACACTCGGGATGGGCACTATGAATATCTCGTTATGCCCTTCGGCCTATGCAATGCCCCTGCCGTCTTCCAGGAGTTTGTGAATGATGTGTTCCGAGATCTCCTAGGAAGGTTCGTAGTCGTATACTTGGACGACATCCTGATCTTTTCCAAGGACCTTGAAAGTCATCGCTCCCAGGTGAAGGAGGTACTCTCTCGTCTGAGGAAGAACTCTCTCTTCGCCAAGTTGGAGAAGTGTGTTTTCGAGGTATCCAAGATCCCCTTCCTAGGATACATTATCTCTCCAGAGGGATTTGAGATGGACCCCGTGAAAGTGTCGGCCATCCAGGAGTGGCCTCTCCCACTGAGTACCAAAGCAATCCAGAGATTCATCGGATTTGCTAATTATTATCGACAGTTCATCCGGGGGTTCTCTTCCCGCATTGCACCTATCCTGGCCCTCATCCGAAAAGGGGGTAAACCCAGCCTGTGGCCTCCATCTGCTATAGAAGCCTTTCAGTCCTTGAAAGAGGCCTTCACGTCCGCTCCTGTTCTTCGACATCCCAATCCTGCACTACCCTTCTGCATCGAAGTTGATGCTTCTGAAGTCGGAGCCGGAGCTATCCTGTCTCAGAGACATTCCTCTGATGGAAAATTGCACCCCTGTGCGTTTTTCTCCAAGAAGTTCTCATCCGCAGAGCAGAACTATGACGTTGGGAATCGAGAACTCTTGGCAGTCAAGCTTGCCCTTGAAGAATGGCGTCACCTCCTGGAGGGTTCTGAAATTCCTGTCCAGATTTTCACTGATCACAAGAATCTGGAGTTCATACAGTCCCTCAAGAGGCTAAATCCCAGACAAGCCAGGTGGGCCCTTTTCTTTTCCCGATTTAACTTTGTTTTGACTTATCGCCCAGGTTCCAAAAATCTGAAGGCCGACGCCTTGTCTCGTAGCTTCACTCCGGTGGACCGTGACCCTGAGAGACAGGAACCAATCATTCCACCAGTCAAGATCATTGCCTCTCTGTATCCCCAATTTGCCGACCAGATTCTGGCTGGGCAGTCCTCGGCTCCTCAAGATACTCCGATTGGCATGGCCTTCGTCCCTCCAGAACTTCGCCTGGCCATCCTGCAACAAACCCACTGCTCCAGGCAAGCTGGACATCCTGGTTCGGCTAAGACCCTTGAACTCTTGAGGCGCCTAGTCTGGTGGCCTGATATCCGCAAGGATGTAAAGGACTTTGTGGCTGCTTGTAATGTCTGCGCCACTTCTAAGCCTAGCCATTCCCGCCCCAGTGGGTTGTTACAGCCTTTGCCGGTACCCTCTCGTCCATGGACGCACCTCTCTATGGACTTTATTGTCGAACTTCCTCCCTCCGGTGGGAATACTGTGATCTGGGTTGTTATTGATCGCTTCTCCAAAATGGCCCATTTCATCCCTCTGAAGAAGTTGCCCTCTGCGGTGGAGTTGTCCCAGCTTTTTATCCAGTACATCTTCCGCCTGCATGGTTTCCCGGTGGAGATCGTCTCCGATAGAGGCACCCAGTTTACTGCCAAGTTCTGGCGTTCCTTATGCAAAGACCTGGGAATTGTTCTTCAGTTTTCATCTGCATACCACCCGCAAACGAATGGGGCAGCTGAACGTGTCAATCAAGCCCTGGAGCAGTTCCTGAGGAACCACGTATCCCTCTGCCAGGATGACTGGTCTGATCTCCTCCCATGGGCGGAATTCGCTCATAATAATGCTTGTCATTCCTCTACAGGAAGGTCTCCGTTCATGTCGGTGTATGGTCAGCATCCTCAAGCTTTTCCCCAAGACTTTGTGCTATCTGACGTCCCGGCTGCTGACGACTCCGCAGCCCATATGTCTGCTATTTGGGCTGCGACCAAGTTGAACCTAGAGAAGAGTGCTCTTGTTCATAAGACTTTCGCGGATCGTCGTCGAAGATCCTCTCCTCTCTACAAGGTGGGTGATAATGTCTGGCTCTCTTCCAGGAATATCCGGTTGAAGATACCATCTCCCAAGTTGGGTCCAAAATTCGTGGGACCATTTCCCATCTTGGAGATAATCAACCCTGTGGCTGTCAGACTCCAGCTTCCACCAGAGATGAGAATCCCCAACGTGTTCCACGTGTCTCTGGTGAAACCCGCCATCACCAACCGGTTCTCTGGCGGTCAGTCTCCTCCTCCTGCCATCTCAGTGGAGGGTCAACTCGAGTACGAGGTGGAGAAAATCCTAGACTCCAGAATCTCCAGAGGGTCCCTTCAGTACCTCATTCAGTGGAAGGGCTTTGGCCCTGAAGAATGCTCCTGGGAAGGACACCGTGATGTTCACGCTCCTCGTCTGGTGAGGGAGTTCCATTCCAAGTTTCCCCAGAAGCCAAGTCCTGGTGGTCCAGAGGCCCCCCGTGAGGGGGGGGGTACTGTAACGATCGCCGCCCGGAGCAGGCCCAGGAGCTCCGGGCGGCGCGTCCATCTTCGCCGGCGTCGCTCCCAAAATGGCGGCGCCCATGGCCGCCACGTGGGTAGCGGCGCCGGGCGATGACGTCAGCGCGCCGACGTCGGCGCAAGAGCGTCAATGACGTCAGAATGGCGCCAAATTTGAATATAAAAACTCCAACTAGACGCCAGAATGGCGCCCAAGAATAGGATTACTTTCCTGAAGCATATCCTGGGTTTCCTGTGTGCCTTATTGCCTAATATTGTTCCTGCCTTGTATCCTGACCCTTTGCCTGGACTTTGGACTTTGATTGTATTCTGCCTGCCTGTGAACTCTTGCCTGATCCTGACTATTCTCCGTTTAACCCTTTGGATACCGCGACCTTGTTCCCTCAAGAGGGCTTCCTCCTTGATCCAGACAACCTCCCTGGAGGGAGCTCCCGGCTCCCTGACAATTACCCTAAGATGAAGAAGGGAGTTGTACAATTAATAATGGTCTAATGAGAGCAGCTGTAGCTCTATGTTACCTCTCCTTTCAACAGAGACAGCTCTAATTGTAATTGGTATTAAAGTAATGACCAAGCTGATTTCCCAAAATAAAGTAACCCCATCTATTGGGCAAAAAGCAGGTTTTACTAGAACTGATCATGGATCTCCTACATGAGTAAATAGTTCACATATTAAGCTGTAACAGACCATTATATTCTTACACTTAACTTTTGGCTAGTCCCCCATCTGGATATAACTAGTGTGTTTGGGTTGGTGCAGTTGCCTCCAAGTCAGACATCCAAAGATGAGCACCTGCTTTGAGGCCATTGGAGCAACACCAAAGGGGTTGATGAGCAGCATGTTGCCTGCGTGCCACTGGTTGGGGATCACTGCTCTAGGGATTTTTGGGTGTGGGTTGTAAATATTGGGTTAGGGTCAGGTGTATAGAATTGCCTACATATCTATATTCTCCCCAGTGTGTTGCCTTGGAGCTTTGCCTTATGCAAAGCCTTATTCACAGGCAAAAGACATTGGGAAAAAATCCAGCAAACACAGTTTATACGAAAATGGTCTCACTGGCTTCTCTTTACAGAATCTAGAGAATATCAAGAATTAATTACCTATAAGTAGAATAAAACAATAAGGGAAACTCATATGGCACTATATTTATATGTAACATGAATCCTCAGATATGTCAATCCATGCTCCTCTATCTAAGCCCACCCCCTTTTTTCCTTCCTTCTTTTTTTTTTCCTCTTTGGCTTATTGTGCGTATGGTCAAACTTACTGCATAATTGCATAATGTTATATAGATATTATTTTGACAAATAACTAACAATCTTTTGAAGGTTGTTCATAAAAATATGCCATGTAATTGTTCTTATTTGGATCCTATTCCTTTTTCTTTTCTGTATACAACCCCCTCTTTTTTTTTTTTTGTGAAAAACCATAAATAAAGAATTTAAAAAAAAAAATAAGACATTGCTGTGTTAGATATAAGTTCATCCTGTGATTGCTGAAAAGGGCTGCCATTGGTAATCATTGGGTCCCTCCAACAAGTAAAATGGGACCTTATTGAAAAGAACATGCCCCTCATATGCATGGTCATGCTCCTGACCACCCTTCAGCTATCCCAAAAACACACCCAATTAACCAAGCCCCAAGACTTACATGTTGCCTTTTTCTATTTTGCACCCTTCCCTCTGCCAAAGAGCCCCTGGCAGCAGTGCCCCCCTGATGGCAGTCCTATTTCTGAACACCACCATGACACCACTTTTGTACCTTGTAATAAGTGACCGATGACATGCACGATTGTGCCACCCAACATTTGGTGAACAAGAAATTCCTGGCTGCTCCTCACACTTTGAGCAGGACGTTCAGGCAGACTATTGTAACAGGCACAAGTCTGGCTTTAAATTTCGCAGCTAAATAACGAGTCTTAATTTAATCGTGAACCAGGAGTGTAGGTAAAGGTTAAGACTGATAGAAGAGGGCCCGGACAAATCGTGCACTGAATGTGATACAAGATGTATGCCTTAAATTATTTATCTTTTTTCAAGCTTTGTCAATACCGGTATAATTCAGACCTCAAAAGAGCCCCAGGAATCCACAAGCAGATCAATTCGTGCTGATAAAATCCCTGCGGAATTGCAAACTTTCAGAGAGTATGGAGGTTGGTGGGAAGGAGAGATCGGGGGCTGGAAATAGCTGTTTTTATTTTCTTCTAATAGATTTTTCTTCCTCCTGAGGTGAAGGAGATATTTAGACTTTTAACACTTTGCAGCCATAAGGGGCAGCCAGTGTGAAGCCCTTTGGCAGAAATGACATGATTCAAGGTCGCATAGTTGGCTGCATTTTCTATAGGCCAATTAAATGATATGAAATAATAACCTAATAATGCTGTCACCATATAAGGTTTCCATGATTTTGTTTTATGCACTGCCTCAAACATTTCTTATCACTTCCATGTAATTCGGCTGTGGTCTACTCATCAAACAACAGCCAAAATGTTAAGTACTGTAACCCTAGGTGATTTAGAGGGTCATTGATTTTGCCATTAGTGATTTAAAGGCAACTGCTTTGATACTGCCCTGCTCCAAATGCATAAGGGGATGTTTTTCTTGGCAGAAATAAAAAAAAAAAAGATATATCAACAGCCTCATGATAGGAGAATCCTTTTCTGAGTAGTCTGTTTGCATTTATTGTTGCAACTTTCTGTATCTTCCAACATTCCCCTTTAAAAAGTACAAGGTATGTTATCTCTGTAGCCTGGCATGCAGCGAATCCCTTGCAACACTGATTAAAGGGGTTGTTCCCTTTTAAAGTAACTTTTAGTATGACGTAGAAAGTGATATTCTAATTTGCAATAATTTTTATTTGGGTTTTTATTCAGCAGCTCTCCAGTTTGCAATGTCAACAATCTGGTTGCTAGGGTCCAAATTACCTAGCACTGGACTGGAAAAATGAATAAGTGAGGGCCTGAATAGAAAGAAGTAATAAAAAGTAGCAATAACAAGAAATTTGTAAAAGACGGTGGTGGATTAATGACCTGTGGGGCCCTAGACTACATCTACACGGGGCCCCCTTCTACTCGGATGCGTTCAGAGTTCTCTATGTTTGGTTGGGTTTGGCATGCGCCAGTGACCAAGCAGCTCAAATAAAAATAAATATTAAAAGAAAATAGAAATGGGCCCCCAATCACACTGGGCCCCTAGGCTATAGCTTTGGTTAGCCTGTGCATTAATCTTAGAGAGCATTTATTTTTTAGATGGCGTCAGTGACCCAGATATAAAAGCTGGAAAGTGTCAGAAGAAGAAGGCAAATTATTCAAAAACTATCAAAAAGAAAAAATGAAGACCAATTGGAACGTTGCTTAGCATTAGTCTATAACATACTAAAAGTTAACATAAAGGTGAACCGCCCCTTTAAGAATAATGAAAAGCAACTGATAGGGGCAGCAGAGTTGTGATGACCAGGTTGACCAAAAACCCGCCCGTTGGACATGTTCTGGCCAAGAATGTGAGTCACAGGGGCAGGTTGGTTATGTAATATTGCCAACCTCGTCCTCCTTTGTGACTCAAATCAGCCATGTGAAAGTCACAACAAGTGACTCAAGTTGAACCAGGTTTGGGCCATGAAGTAGAATTGGGCTTTGAACTCTAAAGGGAAGCAACACATGAAGGTCGAAGTCAGGTTGAAAAAATTCTGCCTTGCTCATCAGAGAACCTTGTACAGCTATTTTAAGCAGGATGCTGGATTTGGGCTGGTTTTGGGTTTCTAGTGTCTTAGAGTTTCTTTGGTTGTTTTGTTTCGAAACTTGTTCCCAAAGACTGTGTAATATGCCACAGAAATGCTGGCGCCAACATGATACCTTGCCTCTCATATAATCCTGGTTCCTGTAGGACCTTATTGATAAAGTCATTTATTGCACTTGAAACACATTGAGTAATTGTTGTCTGGGAGAAAGTGACAAATTGATGTTAAGGTGTGATGAATTGCATGTTGTAGTTCATTCAGTTGTATACTTCTTCTGTGGAAAGGCTGCTGACCATTGTGAGTACAATTAATAGCATCATGTGGGCAGTTGCTTTGCCAGTCTCTGCCCTACCATTGTGCTTGGCAAAATGGCTTCTTCCTTAGCTAGTGCCATTCTGACTTAGCGTACATACCGAGACCTACCCAAAGGCATGGGCTCCAAAATCCTGAGAGCCCCAAGCCAAAAGGCATCCCAGGTCCATGGGCCCACCTTCCCCAAAGCTAGAGTGAGCCCTGTTATCCCTGACCCTCCTGGCACAAAAGGCACAGACGGAGAGGAAGGGTCCACATGGCTAGGGAGAGTCCCTTTAACCCTGGGTTCTGCTGAATCTTCCCCCAGGGCACCAAATCCATAGCCTGGGGCAAAGCCCAAAAGAACTAAATGCACCTGAGACCCGTGAAAAAAGATTGCGTGGACACACATATAAAAAACATAGATTAAAAAGTACTATAGTAAATAAGTGCTTAAGATAAGTGCTGTAGGTGCCATAAGGCTCCAGCCGGTGGCTGAATATAAACATTTTCTCGCTGGCCAAATGGCTGGAGCGAAGAATAAAAGCAAAATAAAAACTGTAGTGCAAAGTGCAATGCGCAAGAACCAGCGTGAGTCAGGTATAATGCTTAGGCCCCTGGCCAGAGGATCAAGTGTTTCTCCAGAAGAGTTTTTGACCCCCCTCCTGATAAGAACAGATATTACACTTGATCTTAAGCTGGCCATAGATGTTGAGATTTTTAAAAGATCCGATGCTCAACGCGAGACCACGATTTTCTCGGAACGATCGTACGAATTGACCATCAACTAAAAAGACAAATTTGCCAGGAAAACAAAGGGGAGCTGCCTGCTTGTCCCTGCAAACATAGAGAGATTGCACTGGGACGACAAAGATCTTTTGACCTCGCTGATCAATTTCCTGACAGATGTCGGCCAAAAAATCGTAAAATGTACGATCGTTCAAATCCCACTAACCGCACGATAATTTCGAAGGTTTGGTCGGACTTCCCTAAAATTGGTCGGGCGGCAAGAAGAATCGCTGCGTCTATGGGGAGCTCTAGCCAAAAGGCTTATGTAACAACTGCAAGATAATTTCAGAATATACATCAAGGATGTCCAACCTATAGCCCTCCAGCTCTTGATGAGCAACTCCCTGCACCCCACTGACTGCTATGGACATTAGAGTGCTGTGGCCAAGGCATATACAGTAAGTAAAATGCGTATACATATAGGGGGCCAATTCATTAACTTCGAGTGAAGGAATAGAAAAAAAAATACTTTGAATTTCGAAGTGTTTTTTTTGGCTACTTCGACCATCGAATGGGCTACTTCGAATCGAAGGATTCGAACTAAAAATCGTTCGACTATTCGACCATTCGATAGTCGAAGTCCTGTCTCTTTAAGAAAAAACTTCGACCCCCTAGTTCGCCACCTAAAAGCTACCGAACCCAATGTTAGCCTATGGGGAAGGTCCCCATAGGCTTGGCTAAATTTTTTTGGTCGAGGGATAATCCTTCGATCGTTGGATTAAAATCCTTCGAAACGTTCGATCAACGATTATTCCTTCAATCATTCGATCAAAGAATTTGCGCAAAATCCTTCGACTTCGATATTTTAAGTCGAAGGATTTTCATTCCCAGTCGAATATCGAGGGTCAATTAACCCTCGATATTCGACCCTTGATGAATTTGCCCCCTAGAGTCATTCTGCATAAGTCATTATATCACTTATGATTGCTGTGTGGGGAGCAGTTTCAGACGCTAATTGCCATTTTTTTTTTACCCACAATTCAGAATTTGTTCCCAGAATTCCAGTGTAAATGCAACAATGTGACGGTTGCGTCTGCTACAGTTGCACCTGATGTGACTAAATGAACATTGTGTGTTTGCAAATTGGTTGTATGCTGCAGCTAACATTTTCAGAGTGAAAACGACATCACTTCTGGTGTGTGCAGGTAAAATTGCATTAGTGTGTGATTCTTTTTTTTCCTGCCTTGCCTATTGATGCAACCTGCTGTGGGAACCTTGCAATTGTCGCTATGTATAGGATGGCAGTAGCTCCAGGGTTCCCCAGCATCATTGGGTCCAGTTGTGCATAATACAGCATTAGCAGCAAGTTGGACAGAGAATGCTTGGCGCATATGTACAGAAATGCCAGTAATGTGTTAGGGCACAAGAGCCTTTAATAAATGGTGTTAATGCATGCAACATTTGCAGCTAATTTAGCATGGCTGCATTCAAATTTTTTTTTTTATCTTCAGCAAACAGCCATATAGTATCACAACGTGTTAGTGTCAGTTTATATGCACAGTGGTTGCTACATTTTGTCAAAATTTCACTCCAATATATAAATAACTTGCTGCCAGTTTTCAGTTGGATTTTTAAAACTGTCCAGTGAACAGACAGACAGCACGCTTCTAAGGCTTAAAGGGGAGGTTCACCTTGAAGTTAACTTCTAGTATGTTATAATGGCCAATTCACGATTTGCTTTCTATAGTTTTTTTTTTAATTATTTGCCTTTTTCTTCTGACTCTTTCCAGCTTTCAAACAGGGGATCACTGACCCCATCTAAAAAACAAATGCTCTGTAAGGCTACAATTTTATTATTATTATTACTACTTTTTATAACTCATATTTCTTTTCTGGTCCTCTCCTATTTATATTCCAATCTCTTATTCAAATCAATGCATGGTTGCTAGCAGGATCGGACTGGAGGCCCGGGGCCCACCAGGGCTGCTGTCTCAGGGCCCCCATCCTGGCAGTCCCCAGGGGCCCCTCCTGAACTCCAGCCCCCTGCCTGTGCTGCATGCCTCCACGAACTTGCCATGCAAAAGACGAGACTCGCTTGCGCAAAAGATGCAATGCAACGTGGCATGTCGTTTCCTTTCTGGGCAGCTGGGGGAGCAGGTCTGAGCTGGTGGGGGCCCTTGAGGGCCAGGGCCCACCGGGTTTTTCCCAGTGTCCCGCCGGCCCAGTCCGACCCTGGTTGCTAGAAACTGCAAACTGGAGAGCTGCTGAATAAAAAGCTAAATAACTCAAAAACCACAAACAATAAGACATGAAAACCAATTGCAAATTTTCTCAGAATATCACTCCCTACATCTTACTAAAAGTTAACTCAAAGGTGAACAATATTTTTAATTACAGGCAGCCCCTAAACAAAAATCTGGCGCTGATTGTATGGTTCAGCCAGAGTTGGAGTTGCGTAAACTGGCTACCCTTTCATTTCAGAATGATCATCAGAAGCAAAACTAAAGCTATCTTTTTTGTGATTATGTAATAACTAGCTAAAATTATGTGCAGGTCTTGTAGCCAGGGCCGCCATCAGGGGGGGACAGGGGGGACAAGCGTACCGGGCCCGGGCATGAAGGGGGGCCCGGCAGCGCTGCATTTTTTTGAAGATCCGGGCCCCCCTTACGAGCGCCCGAGCCGTACGTCTTGCCTCTTCAGTGCCGAATGCGGAAGTGCCGAAAAGCCGAAGCCGATGCGACGAAAAGACCCGAAGTCACGGAAAAAGCCGAAGTCCCGAAGTCACGAAGCGCCGAAAAGACCCGAAGTCACGAAAACAGCCGAAGCCGAAGTCCTGAAGCAGCGCAAAGACCCGAAGTCACGAAAACAGCCGAAGCCGAAGTCCTGAAGCGGTGAAAAGACCCGAAGTCACGAAAGGAGGCGAAGTTGAAGTACTGAAGCCATGAGTTCAATTCTACTGAACACGAGTTTGTGTTTTTTTTTTTTTTAATCCCCTGGCCACCAATGTATTATTTTAATATTCTATAGGCCCCTGCCACCAATCTTTTTTTTAAAACTTTTGTTTTTGGGGCCCCAATTTTTTTTTAACTCGTAAGGGGCCCCTTGCCACCATTGTTTTTTTTTGGTTTTTTTTTTTAAAAAAAAAAATTAATTTTCTTTTTGGTGGCCCCAAATTTTTTTAACTTGTAAGGGGGCCCCTGCCACCAGTTTTTTTTTTTTTTCAAAAAAAAATTATTTTTTTTTTAAATTTTTTTTGGGGCCCCAATTTGTTTTTAACTTGTAAGGGGGCCCCTGCCACCATTTTTTTTTTTTTTCAAAAAAATTTTTTTTTCTCCAAATTTTTTTTTTGGGGCCCCAATTTGTTTTTAACTTATAAGGGGGCCCCTGCCGCCAATGTTTTTTTTTTTTTTCAAAAAAAAATTAATTTTTTTTCAAATTTTTTTTGGGGCCCCAATTTGTTTTTAACTTATAAGGGGGCCCCTGCCGCCAATGTTTTTTTTTTTTTTCAAAAAAAAATTAATTTTTTTTCAAATTTTTTTTTGGGGCCCCAATTTGTTTTTAACTTAGAAGGGGGCCCCTGCCACCAATGTTTGTTTATTTTTTAGTTTTTTTTACATTTTTTTTTGTTGGGGCCCCAAGTTTTTTTTAACAGGGGGCCCCTGCCACCAATGTTTTTAAAAAAAAAAAATTTTTAATTTTTTTTTTTTTGGGGCCCCAATTTTTTTTATAAGGGGGCCCTGACCATCAATAGCTTTTTACAACTTGTGTGGGGGGGGGGGTTACTTTTTTAGCGCTGATGTCTGTGTGGTCTTTTAACTGCGATGTGGGCGGGATATGGGGCGGAGCTTGGTCGTCAGTGTGGGCGGGGCCCAGGGGGCCCCAAAAATTTTGTTGTACGGGGCCCCGTGATTTCTAATGGCGGCCCTGCTTGTAGCACATAGCAACAAATAAGTAATCATCTCATTGACTGCAGTAGTTTTAGGCCATTCGCTGGGATCATTATGCATACAAATCCCATGCCATCAGCAGTTGCAGTGTTTTATTAAATAGACACACAGACATGGTAAATTATGCATTAATAAAAAAAAATAATATAAAAACGCTTAACAAATAAATATAAAAGTTTAGAAGCATTTCATTTCAAAGAAGCAGGCGGCAGCACATGAGCAGGATTTCACTCGTGTTTATTATTGAAGTTCCCATGCATATTAATGTATTTAAGGCTGATATTCCCCACGCGACCACACTACAGACAGTAAAGCTTTGCCATTGATATGATACATCCAGGTATATACAAAGAATATTCACACGTCTCCACCTTCTGCTCACAGCCCCGACAGCTTGTCCTCGACACTGGCTCACCTCAAGCTACCCACACGCATTTTGTTCTCATATTTTTATTTGCTTTTTTTATTTTTTTTTTGTTACATTAAAGAATAAGACATCTGGCAAGGCACCCATAGTCAATCATTATTTTTCAACATTACCATATTTCCCAACCCAAAGATAATAAAACATAAATAAATAAAGTCGGTATATTGGGACACTATGCTTGACAGAGGGGAGGTCTTCTGCTTGAAGCTACTGTACATTGTCGCTGTGGTGGGCATCAGTATAATGTGGCTATTAGCATTGAAGTATCCTGCATCTGAAATTAGCACCTAGTTTGCTCTCTCTCTCTGTGAATCTGTACCGAACTATCTGTTAGAGGTACAGCACCATTAAAAAGACCCAGGTCAGGCTTATAATATTAGGGAATCCTTTGCCATGTCGGACACAGGTTGACAGATTCATTTATTGCCTTGAAAAATAGCATTTTGGCTAATGAAAGATAATGTCATTCTAAGCAACTTTCCGATATACATTCATGAAACATTTGTCAATGGCTTTAAAGGGGTTGTTCACCTTCCAAACACTTTTTTTTTCTCCGTTCCATTGTTTACAGATTGTTCACCAAATATAAAGACTTTTTTTAAAATCTCTTTAAATTTTTTATCTTTTACTGTTTTTTCAAAATTTAAGTTTAAAGTTTAATGTCCCTGTCTCTGATGTTTCAGTCTGGCAGCTCAGTAATTCAGGTGCAGATTCTAAACTGGTACAATTTTGCAACATTTAGGGGGTTATTTACTAAACTCCGAATGCAAAAATCGCAAAAAAATTTAGATTTTTTTATATAAAATCAGACTTTTAAAAAAAATCACAAATTTTTTGGGAATTTATTAAACCCTGAGGATGGAAAAGTCAGAATCTGGAAATCCGGTATCTCAAACCTGTCGAGGTTGCATATAAGTCAATGGGAGAAGGCCCAACGATTTTTGATGTGCGCTGGGTTTCATGCAATAGCCCGAAGTTGTCAGAGTTTTCAGGTGAAAATTCTGAAAAAATTACGAAATTCGTGTAAATCGAATGAAAACTTTTTGAAAATAGGATTTTTTACCGCAAAGAAAATTTTTGGGAAAATGTAATAATAAATAAGCATAAAAAACCCGAGCGGATTTGATCGGAGTTTGTAGCAGAAAATATTGAGATGAAATCGGACTTTAATAAATAACCCCCTAAGTTGATATATTTCTCAGCAGCATCTCTGGAATATTAGCAACTATTGTATTAATTCTATCTGCTGCCTGTAAGAACCCCAGGGATTCTGCTCAGCAGGGACAAAGATAAGAAATGTATCAACTAAATGTATCCATTTAGAACAGTTTACAGGGTCGGCGACCCCCCTCCCAGAGCTGCTTTAGAAGGTGAAAAATGACACTTTACACTTCATTATTAGAAAAACGGTCACACATAGAAAACAGAAAGTAGTTGGGAAAAAGTCTTTATACCTGGTGAACATTCTGAAACCAACCGAACTGAAAAAAGTGTTGGAAGGTGAGCAACCCCTTTAAAGTTATTTTGAAATTGTAATTATGATTAAACGCATCATGATCTGTCCCCTTTCTGCAGAACCACCAAGGCAGAAAAGAGGAAAGGGGGCAGATAAATACTGATTTTAAGGGTAAGGCCAGACGAGGAGATTCGGGGAGATTTTGTCGCCTGGCGACTTATCGCCACGTCTTTTGCGCGACTATCTCCCCGAACTGTCTCAGCGTCTTTTCCGCATAGGCTAGAATAAAAAGTCGCCTGTGCTAATGCACACGCGGCGATGCGTTTTCAATAGTCGCCCAAAGTTGCCTCACTGAGGCAACTTTGGGCGACTATTGAAAACGCATCGCCGCGTGTGCATTAGCGCAGGCGATTTTGCGTTGTAGACTATGGGGAAAAGACGCTGAGGCAGTTCGGGGAGATAGTCGCGCAAAAGACGTGGCGATAAGTCGCCAGGCGACAAAATCTCCCCGAATCTCCTCGTCTGGCCTTACCCTAATAGCAGTTGTATTGACAATGGACAGTTCCAAATTCATAATTACTAATTAGAACAAAAGTCTCTTTATACAGTATTTGGGGTTTGTATTTTTAAGTGGGATAATGGCTTCTTTTTCAGTGCAAATAAAATATTACGACTGAACACAAGTCATAAAAATTATATGGATTCCCTATTTATTCCTAGCACTGCATAAGCCCCATGTCCTTTTATTGCCAGTGCTATCACCATCACTGTAATTGTCATGTATTTTGGCAGGCACTAGTGTGGCTGGTAAAAATGTTGGTTGATACCAATGTTATTGATAGGAAAAAAAGATAAATATATAGGAAGGCCGGTATTTTTTTCCAGAAAAGGTGGCAACCCTAGTAGGCACATGGGAAGGTCTTTCTCAGAAGGGTTTCATTATGAGATTGAACTACTGACCCTGAGCAGCCTAATAACAATGACCTGTTCCTATGCAAAGTATAGTTTCAGCCACAAAATTCTGCAAATGTAATGCAAAGCATTTATTGCATATCATAAACAGAAATATGTTAGTGACAGTTATTTGGTTGTGTGCCGTAGACCTTAAAACAGATCAAACTACCTTTTGACATGTACAACTAAGCCAGTGATCCCCAACCAGTAGCTAGTGAGCCACATGTTGCTCTCCAACCCATTGGATGTTGCTCCCAGTGGCCTCAAAGCAAGTGCTTATTTTTAAAATCCAGGCTTGGAGGCAAGTTTTGGTTGTACCAACCAGGTGTACTGCCAACAGAGCCTCAATGTAGGCTGCCAGTCCACATAGGGGCTACCAAATGGCCAATCACAGCACTTATTTGACACCCAAAGAACATTGTTCATGCTTGTGTTGCTCGCCAACTCCTTTTTCTTCTGAATGTTGCTCACGGGTTCAAAAGGTTGGGGATCCCTGAACTAAGCCATTACCAATTGCCTTTCCCCATATTCAGTTGTGGAAATGTTTCCATTGTAAGTATCAGTGTAAGGCAGATGGGCAAACATGTCTTGCAGCATCCAGTTTTCCTCTTTGCTAAGTGCAGGGTCCCAATATGTTTTGACACAGAGATCTTCTCAATAAAATCATTCTGCAACTTCTTATTGCAGATGCTAATTAAACCTCCCTTATATATTGGCCATAGCATATTGGACCCTAAGCAGAATCAGGAGTTACCTGTATCTTATTTTAAGAGTGAGAGAGGTCTCCTTCTCAGTTTGCCCAGTGCAACATTAAACTAGTGCTAGGTTCTGGTCAACAAAGAAAAATACAGACACGGTTGATTGAGCATAAGCATACAATTGCTCAAAGATTTATTTATTGTCCCAATCAGGCCAGGGTGGTTATATATAGGTGTGTGTAGGACACATGTTTTGTTTTTTAGGGACATTAAAAGAGACAAGGGTATGTAGAAAAAAAAAGTGCATATGATAAATCTGCCTTTTACTGGAAGGAGAAGGACAACTTTGGTTCAGATGTTTAAAGGACTGTTAGTCCATCTGCCCCCTTCCCAACTGCACCAACACGTTGGTGGATACACCATCATTCCTGCCCTTTGCAGTGGTTTTGGCAGCACATTACTTCTGGCCCAAGACTCCCTTGTGGTGACTGGTGAGCAGAAGTATGTGTACTAGAAGTTCATGTGGTCCTGTTAGATGATCAATGCCAGGGAACCTGTGCCAGCAAGCTGACTGCGCAGATAAGGACTAAGAAAGGAGGTTTGGGGGAACTGTGGACTCCTATCTAGTGTGGTGATGCAGTTGAGGGGTTTAAACATGGGGAGTTAGTTCTCCATTAAAAACTCTGTGGCTCATTTATAAACATTGGGCAAATTTGCACCTGGGCAGTAACCCATGGCAACCAATCAGATGATTGCTTTCACTGCTCAACCTGCAACTGGCTGAAAAAAGCTAATGACTGATTGGTTTCTATCGGTTACTGCCCAGGTGCAAATTTGCCCATTGTTTATAAATGAGCCACCCTGACTCCAACTCTCTAAAATTCCAATGTCAGTTCCTAGGGAAGGAAATTTTCCCCTTTACTGACCATGAATAACCTTAGTTGGTAGCATTATCTGGGAAAAGCACACTATAAATCAAAACAAACATAACCAAATCCCTTCATTGTGCATATAGGTGCCATACATATCCTGTGCAACATTTCACAGAAGTGCTAGAATGCAGAAACATGCAGATACTGGGCTGCCCTAACTTTGGCCATTGGCCTCTTCTCCTAATGGTATTGGATGGGCAGCAGCCATGATTTCAGCTGAAGCTGTCATGTGACTTTAGTGCATTGGACAACTAGTAGTGACACTTATGTTCACACATAATAGCATTTAATAATTTTCATTATTAGGTCAAACACAAAAATTATGGATTTGATAAATCCCTAATACATTTGTAATATCAAGATGATATTTAAATTCTGCAGTGGTTATCAAACTTTTTCAGGTCAAGCCCCCTTCAAATCCAACCTTTGGTCAAGGCCCCCCTTAGCTCAGGAAATTAGTAAAGTACAGGGTAAAATTGGGGCCTATCACTCTGATTGACCTTCAAGTTAGGCTTTCAGGTATATATAGGAGAGCAAATAGCAATTCTTCCCAATGATCACCCTAACGTGGCCTCCAGCCTGAGCTCCACCTGCTACTGCTCCAGAACCTCAGGGGTGGGGGGTGCAGTCCAACAGTTTGGGAACCATTGGATTATATGGAGCAGTAGATTCAGTTCTATGGACAAATGTGACAATTTAGAGGGGTGTTAAGGGGTGGGTACATGACACAAAATGTGCTTTTATAGGACAGTTTTGTCCCTGCAGCACACAGAGTTAGAATACTATTGGCTTTTATTTGGCAAATCAGTATTTCTTAAAGCCCAGATATCCATCTGCATAGGTCAAGCAATATACTGTTTATATAACCAACTTCACTTGGCATGTGTTACCTCTGAAGAAACCAAAAATCACATTTCCCTCTTGCCGGGCAATATTTGACTCTGTACATGCTTCAGTTACAGGTTCCATTTTTCTCATTCCCATTCTTCAATGTCTATTGCCTTCTTTATCTTTTAGCTGCATCCTGCCTAATTCTACATCACATTCCTGGAAAGCCAAAACCTAAAACCATTTATCTGCCCTTATCTGTCAATAACCTACAAAATTTCACTGAAATAAAAGTTGGGTCCAAGTGTAGACATTTTAATGCTCTCCAGCCTCCACCACTTCTACAGTTGGCTACAAATCCCATCTTCAATCTATGAATTATGGGAGTTGTAGATCAAAAGGTCAAAGTTCCCTGGCCCTCACCTTAACAGCCAATCCTATTGGTATCATATAGTTGAGGACGACGTGTATTGGCTCAACCTTACATGGGGGTTGCTTGTGTTTATTTGAAATTGGCAAATTGTTGTTTGCTTTGTTTACATGAATTACTGTAGGGTAAATCCCATAATCACAGTCCATCTACCCACCTTGGCTTTCCCTCTTACTTTACTCCTAGTTATTGAAATTTTAACATACAATGGTCTTTTTTTCTATGGTTTCTCTAACTGTAATCTATGTAATTTGGCTGGTTAATGCTATATGTATACTACTGTACTGGCATCTCAATATAAATGCTGACACTGAAAAATGATTGTCCTCTGCCTGTTAGAAACACATTTAGTAAAGGTCTTTCAATGTGTATTGCAATTTTTCCGACACATTCTGCCTTTCCTTTTAAGGCTAATTTCACTGGGAGGTAAGCACCAATTTCTTATTTGCTCTGTGCGTTTAACCAGCTAGTGGGCAGGACTAAAATCTGTTGTTAATCAGAACAGTAGCACATTCACAAAGCTAGAGCATTCTGTTGCTAATCAGAGCATTGCAGCTTTGACAATTAATAATGATCAGAGCCAACGGCAACGGCAGCAGAATAAGCAAAATAATACATGTAAAATTAGCCTCTAAATGAAACAAGGTTCATACATCAAATGTTATATTGTCTTCCTCATCTACCCTCTACTAAAAATATCTTCCACATCTTTGAATACTTCTTCACTTTCCTATCTCTTTGATAACAGCCTACAACTCTTCTTTCTTTTCTGTCCAACCTTTGTACAAACACCCATGTTCTAGCCTACTCATACTTATTTCCTTCAGCATTTCTCTTGATTCCTCCCTTACTGTCATACTTGTAGCCACTGTATTTATGTTGTCACCCTCACTTTAGCTCACAACAATGTTCATTTGTAGGGCTTAATTAATCAAGCATTGTTCCCAGTGAGCTATGGACATGTCAAGACACATCAACTGTGGAGTTCTTTAGGGCTTACGTATAAGCAAGCAATGCAAAACCGGCCTTCCAGAAGTTCTACCTTGCTACACAATATTCTCTGTGTTTATTTCCACAGCATTACAGGTCTAATAAAAGCTTTCCTTTGTCTTATATAAATAAAAAAAACTTAAAAAAAGACCCAGTTTCCCAATGCCATTAAGGAGGAAGCTCAGAAAGATGGAGGTCCACTCCACGTGCTAACTTCACCTCCTACAGACAAAGTATCTTAGTAGTTGTAGAGTGAACATTCAGAGGTCCTTGTAGCTCTTGGGTCCATGAGGTTGTTTCTAGATAAGATTAAAAGACAAACACAGTGAGAAAAAATTGTATTGCTTGCATACCTAATGTAAAATAATAATAAGGGGCGTGTAGATACGTATGTCACTAAAAGACACCCCTATTCCTTATGTCATATATATAATGACTGTTCTGTGAGTGCTTTAGTTATTGAAAGAAGTCTTCAGCTGGTCATACATGGCTCACTATTGGATGCTAATTCAACTGATCTTGACAACAGCAGATTGTCCTATGTATGGAGCCAAAACAATGGCTTCCGTTAGTTTAGTATCTGACTATTGCTCAGTGAGATATCAATTGCAGAGGCTGCTAAAATCCATTAACCAAGGACCACATTAAACCTTTGATGCAGTTCTCATCCAGTGAGTCTGCAAGGGCCTTTCGATTTGATTTGGGCACTATAAGCTCAGATCAGCCCAATGTGGCTTGTTTAACCAAACTGGAAAACATCCACAAGTTCCGCCAGCAAAGCAAATTGCTAGATACAAACAACCAACTCAGCCAATGTCGCCAGAAGACATACTATATAAAGATACAAAATATGATGTACCTTAATATAAATCTAACATTAAAAACCCATATACACATTTTCAAAACAAAGAACATCATCAGGAGAAATCCTTTTCCTTTTGCGCTAATGACCTGCTGAGCACTTCCTGAACTGCAATCTGCATATACAAGCACTGAATATTTCCTTTTTACCTAAACAAAGATAAAAGCAGAAATATTAAACATGAAAGTTCTGCAAAATTTATAGACGTGTTTGTGCCTGGTCTGAAAATGCTCTGCTGTTTTAGGGAACTTTGTTTTAAGTCATTTTGCTTTGGACTGAAATCAAAAACTCAAAGAGAATTTAAAGTATGCTGAAACAACAAAGCAAAACACATATGATGCTTAGTTTGGTAATATGTGCAATACACACATAGTGGGTGGTGCGGAGGTACAAACAGTAATATAATACAGAAAATAGTCAGGTTCTCACACACCCACCTTTTGATACTCTGTACTCTCTAAAGTGCTGCCCGCGGTCTTCGGTTCCTTTGCCCTTTTGTGCAGAATGGGAAGGTTGGAGACTGTTGGCTTCGCAGAAATCTTTCCAGTTGGATCTGAGTTCAGTTCTCGAGAAGCAGGCAACACTTTGCTGGAAATTTTGGTGTTTGCTCCTTTAGTTATCTTTGAATGCCCCTGAAATTTAAGCCCAGAAACTTTTAAGATAGTTTGTTGTCCTGAAGCCTGGATTTTGTTTTGGGGACCTTTAATTCCTAACCGGGGTGTATTGGTTTTGACTGGCTCATTTTTTAGATAGTTTTGTTTGGACGTCCCATTAAAAGAACCTTTCAAATCAGAAGACCTGTCAGATTCTCCTTCTACCTTGGCCTCAGTACAGGCTTCAAACATGCCTTCCATGTCTCCAGCCCCAGTCTCTTCAGTTGACATCTGAGGAGTTGCTGACCGGACAGATCCATTTAGCTCTCCACAGTCACTGTCATGGGAAGAGAGAGATAGATAGGAAATAAAGTCTCCCCTTTCAAGCTGCTTACGGGAATGCTCCAGCACCTTCTTCCTGAGCTGTGCTCCTCTACCATGACCTGGTCCCTCTTGTGGAACTGAGCCATGCAGAGCTGTGGATGCCATATCAAGAATTTCCTTCACAAATTCATGTACATTACAGTCTGGGTTCTTAGTCTTCTCATAAGTAGCATGGCAAGAACAGGCAGACTCTTGGCTGCTATCTAATGCCGAGGAATTCATGTCTGGCATATCTACATCTACAACTGCATCACGAGTGACACGTAAGCTGCTTTTACCATTAAATGGTGGGCCAAGCTCTCTGGGTTTATGATATGCTAAAGCAGGCATGCTAGGTGGGTGAAGCTTCTCTGTCTTGGTTATTGATATCATTGGGTGAGGCCCGGGTTTGTTATGTCTTTCTGGCATGTTTACTTTGTTAACACCATTTTTAACTGGCACTAACCTATTACTGACATTTCCATTCTCCATATCATCCACTAGCTGAGGGGAGGTAAATAAATTTTTCTCCGGTTCTATTTTTGTCATTTTCTTACATGAGGCTTTTCCATTCCCATTGTTCTCACAATGTCTGTGTAAAAAGCTTTGCAAGGCTTTTTTATCCTTAGATGCCCCAGGCATGTCCTGTACTATTCTGCTTATTTTCCTCTTCTCTTTTGGAAGGAAGAATGAGGGTCTAATCCAGGCCTGCATCTCTCGTCTGATAAAATCAGCCCCCAAGGGCAGTTCTGTGCCATCCTCAGCTTCATCTTCACTTCCCAAACTAGAGTTTGGCTCTTCAAACTCCTCCTCCTCTTCCTCAGTTAATGTGAGAGTGGAGCTGGACAGTAGGTCACTATCATCCTCCTCATCTGTGCAAGCAGAAGTGCAAGACACATTGACAATCATACTGAGGTTAGCTTCCCCTTCCTCTCCACATAAGGAGCGACTTAAATGCTTGTGGAAGGATGTGTTAGAGCCCAACAACTTTCCTTTTAGCACCGCCAGGTCCTCAGACCTCAAAGACAATTCCTCACTGCTACTTAGTTCTGTCAGTTCAGAACCAAGATCTTCATTCTCAGATGATACCCTGTCTCTTGGAGACTGAAAACCAGTTATAGAAGTCTCTCGAGAACCACTTCGTAGGGTTATATCATCAGACAAACTACGTTTCATTTTTTGTTCGGATGGGCATTCAATGTCTTCTAACCTTTTTAGTAAGTCCAAAGTACGTTTGCTCAGTTCTTCCCCAGGTTCACTCCCTGGGGTGACATCTGCAGAGACTTGTTGGCTGAATAGGTCCTCATTGCTTTTGTAAGATGCTGGCCAGCTCTCCAGGGACACACTGCGTCGGAGTGACGTGTTCTCCAGTACTTCACAAGCAACAGAGAGGGATTCCAATGAAGAGGAACTAGAAGGAGAGTCTTGGGCACTAAGCACCTCAATAAAGTCTTGAAACTCTGTGGTATCGTCTGGACTCTGGTCTTTTGAGCTTGGAAGAAGCATGGTCCTGTTAACAGCAGTTTGCCCAGCTATCTTTGAAAAAGAAAAATTAGGGATAGATAGCTGTGCTCTTTCCAGTGAACCAGTTTTAAATCTGTCTGTCTGCAAGAAAGAGCAGTCATATAATGTGCAAGGAGCAAAGTGCTTGGTTCTTGAGTATGATATCGGTCCATCCTCTATTGTCACTATTTGTCCAATGTCCTCATCCCTCCCCTGCAACACCTCCCCGTCTAATGAAAGGCATCCTTCTGAATTAGCAGCAGTCACTCCTTCCCCACCACTAGCAATACCGCTTTCACATTCTGAATGTCCAGTGGAGCCTCCTTTGGTTTTTGGGGGCTGTAAACTGTGTTCTCGGGAAGAACCACTAGCTAAATCTGGCAAAGATGTATATGTATTGCCCTGCAAAAGGGACAGGGATAGTGGTGCTAACTTTGGATCCTTTCCCAGTGAGGAATCAATGCCTGTTCTGAAGAGTTCCATGTTGTGCAAACTATAGACTTGATAAACAGGAGTTTGATATTGACTTTGGTGACTTAGGTGCCCTGAAATGGCTTGGTCTGAGCAACATCTTTCATGTGACACTGTAGCTTCTGCTGTCAGACTCTCAGGATCTTGATTGCCACAGACTGATTCTGCAGTTATATCTGTCTCATCCCACTCTAAAGCTTCTTCGACCACATTGCTCCTCAGATCTGCCCAGTCTGGGTCCACAAATAAATCGAGTTCCTGAAAGATAACCACAGGATACAATATATACCTGCTTAAATCATTATGAAGAAATATATATATATATATATATATTTACAGGAGAGGTAACTATGATTCACATTAGGCTGACAAAATGGGTCAACCCTTTCCCCCATTGTGAAGTGATGGATTCTGAAATTCATAGTGGGTGGTGCACAGATTCCATCAAGTCCCAGAATCCATCACTTTACAATGGAACAAAGTAAGGAAAGGGGTTTTTATGACTGTAAAGCTAAGGAAGTGTTTAGGAATTTAAAACAAAGTCAGACTTTTATGGTATGTGTGAAAAAAAAATATTTATATTTTTCGTAGCAACTGAATAAGCTTATTTCAAAAGAGATGGTGTTATTTTTACCTTTAAATAGGATTTATTTATTTATTGAACTTGATTGACATGTATTTTTTCAAACTCAACTATGTAACAATGTAAAACATCTACATAATTAGTATAATATGTAGGATCTGTAGTTACACTGTCTATTTGTGTTAAATTATGTATACACACAAAGATGTAGCCTTGCCACCTTTAACAGGGTTTATACCTGGCTGCCAAAGGATGGGAGGTGGGGTGATGCCACAGGGGCGGAGGGTGGTAAGCAGGCCCGGACTGGCAATCTGTGGGTTCTGGCAAATGCCAGAGGGGCTGCTATAAGGTGCCATAGAAAGTCAGTATTTAGTGGGCTGGTGGGGGCTGTTCGGGTCTCTGTGTGGGCTGATTGGGCCTCTGTGTACCTGAAACGTCAGGGCCTATTTTAATTCTCAGTCCGGACCTGGTGGGAAGATTGGAGGCAGGAATATAGGTAGGTATGGAGCACTACTCACACTTCTCTGGGGCTGGTTTACATGGTGGTGCTATTCCTAGATGCACGGCCATGTCATCATATTGCAAAAATACTTCCACAGAAGGACATAGCACTCCACCACTTCTTTGCTGTGCAATTATTCCTTTATTGAGCCAGATTTGCCACATAAAGTGCAAAACAAAGTTTTAGGGATCTGCACCCCCCTCCTCAGGTTTAAGGTAAGTCAAGAGAGGTGGCTGTGGTGGGATTTAGGGTCTATGAAGATACAGGAATATGTAAAAGCTGGTTGAATGAAAAACTAGGTAGGGAGATGGGTAATAAAACATTTACTGCCAATTGTATTGCCAGTAAATTTGTAATCTTGGCTTTATCTGGTGATTTAATAGATAGGCTGATGAAATGTATATTAAACAAAGCACCCTTTAACTTAGATGTGTTTGGTGCATGTGACTACCAGTGTGTCTTCAAGCCAACTAATGTCATCCCCTGTAGGTCCCCAAGGTGCAAAGTAGCCTAACCAACAAACATCATTTCTGTTACAAGCCACTCACCTGTTCATCACCGACCTCTCTCTGCAGTTGCCGTTGCCACTGAGTACTCTGCATCACTATAGCCTCCCACCTCCTCTCTAGATTTACACTCAGCAGCTGCAAGCTTGGGGTGTCCTGTTGTGGAGTGGGCTCCTGGAGGTTCATGAGATGGTGACACAGGCGCAGGACAGACATCACTCCACACCGGCGTAGTTGGAGCTCAGTGCAAAGAGCCTGTTGAGAAGGAACACAGATAATCAAGATACAGTCACGGCTGTGTGATACAAGATGGAGAATTCTTATCATCTAGGGAAGAAACCCAGCAAACAGTTTCAGGTTTACCTTTTACTTAGCACCTATGGCATTCCACTGAGTTTGGGTGTACTTACTATACACGCTGTGTAAGAAAACAACCATGTTGTTCCAGGTTAGTTGCCCACAGCAACCAATTAGGTCTTTGATTTTGAAAATTGTAAAAACAAATTGCTCGTTGGTTTATGTTTGATGGTCAATAACGTCTACCAGAATTCCTCAGCGGCTAAAGGCATTTGACATTCCCTAGACTAGAGAAAGATAATGGAACGCCTGCTTAGGATCAAGGCAGAGTGCCTGATGAATAGATCTGTTCATGAACAATCAGCGATCACATAAACAATTTAATTATATTAGGATGAAATAAAGGGTCTGTCAGTTCCATTACATTTACTGCAAGTAGATTTCTGCATACTAAGCCCCTATTTATTACTGCTTGGCACCAGGACAGCAGTGGCCTTTGTTTTTCTGTTGTTGCTGGAGTTAGCCCATAGGTACTTAAATTTACCAGAATGTTGGCAAGATCAGTTTCACATAATATCAGAGAAAGGGTTAAGTGTCACGAACCAGAGGACCAGGAAGGGCCATCAATATAACTCGTCTTACGCAGACACCGAGTCTGACAAATAGGGCGATTAAAAGGCCACTGAGAGCCATCGCTCTCTGCCAATTATCACCATGTATCATCGCTGGGCCCAACAAGGAAGGCAGAAATATGGCCTTTTAAATGGCACTATTAAAGTGTTCACCGATAATGAAGCACATGGCTTGCCCTAATCACAGCTCACAGGGGAGAAGGACCTGAATCAGTCTGTGTGGCTTGCTGGAAACTCAGGCAGGGAGCTTAGATAATATACAGGAATTGATATATACTGAGGGTTTGCATAAATATATGGGAGCAGTATTACATTATGGGAAGAGATTTTTTTTATTGGATGGGACTGGCAGCTGTAGGAAATGTTATAGGTAAGGGTTATATGAAGCCTTAAAAACAGCTGGGTTATAAAGAATCAGAGTTGAGTTTGCAGGGGGAGATTAAATGAAGATTCTGTATAGCAATAATAGGGGACAGGAGAGAGGACCTCCAGATGTTGTTAAACTACAGCTACCAGCAGTCTCTAAAGACTTAATTTGTTGGTGGGAGGGCCTGGGTGGGCACAAATTGCTTATGTTTGACGTATAGATCAAAAGGAGCATAGATAATGTGGAACTTTAAGATGTTACAGAGAACAAAAAAAAACAGAATTACTAGGAAGAGGCATAGAGAAGGGGGTGTCATGGCTGCTACAGTTACTGTGCACTGGAATAGAACTGGTTACAAGCAGTATTCTGCAATCAATAGTCATATTTCCAAAGAACTTACACTTGAGAGCTGTTATATAATCAGGAGTAAAGTTTGATGGGGTCATAGAGAAACTGTATGACTTGTTTATGGGAAGGAATATAACAACAATTTCTGTATTTTAAGCAGCAGGAACAGTTAAACATTGACTGGGGCCAGAAAAGACACATCTGAAAGCCTGCAGATCTGAAGTGGCCTTACATAATTGTGTCATTTACATTTAATTCACTTGAGGGTTTACTTTGGGGTTGTCACCTGTCCAGTATAGCCGAACAGGACTACAAAAGTTCCGGAGGATCTCCTAGTGGGATCCAGTCTAGGAAAATACCCATTAGACCATCCTTGTTTCCATTGTAGACCTATATTTAAACCTACCGCATTTGACACTATCTGTACCTTGCTGAGAAAGTGACTCCATGGTGGTCCCTAGGAGACCCAGACTGGTCAGCAAAAATTATGCTGATGCCAATGGTATTTAAAGGGAATGAAGATAAAAGAAATACGATGGCTGGTATTTTTCTCTCCTATGGGGGAATGTCATAAAAGCCACAAAGAGCAAAACAATTTGCACAAATGTGAACTAAAATTCGCATTTCGCAATGTAATACTCTTCTTTAAAGGGATACTGTCATGGGAAAAAAAAGTTTTTTCAAAATGAATCAGTTAATTGTGCTGTTCCAGCAGAATTCTGTGCTGAAATTCATTTCTCAAAAGAGCAAACAGATTTTTTTGTATTTAATTTTAAAATCTGACATGGGGCTAGACATTTTGTCAATTATCCAGCTGCCCCAAGTCATGTGACATGTGCCTGCACTTCAGGAGAGAAATGCTTTCTGGCAGGCTGCTGTTTTTCCTTCTCAGTGTAACTGAATGTGTCTCAGTGGGACATGGGTTTTTACTATTGAGTGTTGTTCTTAGATCTACCAGGCAGCTGTTATCTTGTGTTAGGGAGCTGTTATCTGGTTACCTTCCCATTGTTCTTTTGTTTGGCTGCTGGGGAGAAAAAGGGAGGGGGTGATATCACTCTAACTTGCAGCACAGCAGTAAAGAGTGTTTATCAGTGCACAAGTCACATGACTTGGGGCAGCTGGGAAATTGACAATATGTCTAGCCCCATGTCAGATTTCAAAATTGAATATAAAAAAATCTGTTTGCTCTTTTGAGAAATGGATTTCAGTGCAGAATTCTGCTGGAGCAGCACTATTAACTGATTCATTTTGGAAAAAAAAAATTTTCCCATGACAGTATACCTTTAAGCTGTTATTAGATTGCGCATTTTTATTGAGCATTGCCCACTTTTAAGAAGTGCTTGAAGGTGTCCTAATCTTTTGGAACAAACGTAAGAACTTTTTCAGTAAGAAGCTGTTACAATCACTGCGCACTGGAACAAACTGTAAAACTCGCAAACCTTCATCCACATTCGGAAGTGGAAAAAGCTATATTAAATTCACGCAAAGGAAATTTTTTTGCAAAGAGGCATAACTTTTTCCGTTACCGACTTTTATTAAATTCCCCCACCAGTCTCCTAATAAGCAAATTCTCGGACATACTCCCAGACTCTGGGATCTTTTGCATATACATACGTACAACACACTGTTCCAAACATTACAAGATATTTAAGCTATGGGCTGTCTTCTATTACTATATATATTGTAACAAAGCAATTGCTATGAGCAGAGATGTGGGGCTTGTAGCTACATGGACTCTGTAGATCCATCATGACATACTTTAGCACATGCTCTGTACACCCATGCCCTACCAATCACGTTTTATTACTAATTATGGCAAAGGTATTGATCTCTTGTTGTGCCTGTCAACTTCAGTTACAATGATACGCATCCAGAAGGAGCGGGGCTACACTTGGATTGGGAAGGAGATGGAATCTACATGGATGCACCTAGAAATTTCCTTTAACTGTTATCTAGCCTGTACTGAAAGGTTTTGCATGGGAAGGATTAAAGATATGCCAGGGCTTACAGGTAGTGAATGACACAGGTTATTACAGCAAAGACTGCTGTGATCAATAACATGTCAAAGGTGACAGCCAGCCAAAAACATATAAAATGATGGTCAGACAGACAGATGGATAGCTATGGAGAATAAAATGAGGTGAGGGGAGAAAATGTAGCATAGAAACCCTGCCGTGCAAACGTATATTAATCGTTTCTGATTAAAATACTTTCATAAGGAATAAAACTGGGCACTGCTGAATTTATCTCATCATGTGTGAACAAAATCTAGACATTTTTCTTCTTAATAGATATTTTATGGTAATAACATTACTCTAGATGTACAAAAACCCTTCTCTCACTCTCTATTTAAACATGCCATCCTCTACATACACATACCATCCCCTACTTTATCATTCACCTGGTTTCCAAGTCCACTGCAATTACCCTATGCACCCTATGCGTCAAAACAGATTAATTAGTAATTAACAGTAATTATGTTTGCAATTTGGGTGCAAGTTGCATCTAGTATTTTCAGAGGGGGTTGCATCTCTTTTGCAGTGTTTAAAATTACATTTTTACCCTCAGTTTACTGAACACAAGTCTGGTGTGCCTATTGATGGAACCTGCTGTGGGAACCCTGGTGGGAACCAGGTCCAGGGTGGTGGTAGCACCTGGGTTCCACAACATTCCTGACAGGCAGGAGAGGCAGAATGGATGAATTGGCAACCACATGCCCATGCATGTTTGGACACAAGTACCTCTCCATTGCATCTCTTTTATAGCACCTGCAATTGCTGGAGTGTTCATAAATAACCCCATTTGTATGCTATCTGTCTAGAAGCTCCTTTATCATAAACCAAGAAGAAATAACCGCAAGAGGAAGAAAATAAATTTGCCTTATTACCAGAAAGACCTATTGAGATGTCGGCCTTGACAGGGAATGTACAGCATTGCTGAATAAGTCAGGTTATAGATATGGCTCGTCGAATGGTATTGAATATAGTAAAATACTTTATTCATTTTGATTGTAGCTTACACAATTTAATTACTTAAAACATATACAATTTAGTGTACATTTCATGCTTTAGCCTACCAAATTTCCAGGCCAGAAATATAAATTCACAATGTAATTAATGGTTTACATAGATATCATTTCAAAATAAAACTGACGTAAGGGAACGCCTCTGGGTCTAAGACTTTTCTTTTGAGGTTGGGGTACATAATTAATAAGCTACGAAAGGAATCTGAGGCTAATTGTTCTTTATATGTGATATAGGCCATTCCCTTGTTCTGTTCACTTGTGGATTGGGCTGTTTACTCCATGTTGGCTCTTTCTCGTATAGACTAGCAGGTAGTTGAGACCAGTTGGCCGTGCTACATACTTTCTGACTTTGCGACCTGATACCTACAGGTATGACAGGATATCCACCAGCCACAATTAACGGTTTCTGTATCATAACCCAGGAATAAACTAGAACCAGGGTACCCAAATAATACAGGCTCTACTTTAATCAAGTTATTGCATCAAGTTATGACATCTACACTGCTACAGGAAATCTTCCATTCACTGCATTACATCCAAATTACATTTAAATGAGCACCACCCTGAACTATTGCTTTCAAAATCTAATTAAGAAATGCCCAGAAGGATGCTCTAATGGACCTCTTTGTGCACAATGCTGGGCTGCTGTTATCACTGGGAGATCACAGACTAGAAACAGATTCCTTCCTTGTCCTACACATGGAATCCATTTGGATTTGCAATAATGAAGAATGTATTTAGTCGCACATGCCGTTTTAATTTGTTGGTTTATTTAGCAACTTCGCTCAGACTGAAGCCAAGCTTCTGAGGAAGTGGCGAGATGCCACGAAACGCGTCAAGTGTGGGGGATGTCATATCCGCATGTACATTGATCTGATGTTTTTAAAACCATTTTTTCAATAAAGAAGACTTGATTTTTCCACAACCACCTGTGTGCTCCATAGTACAATTGCTGAATCTATATTAATTCGTCTGGATCCGGGGACGCTCACTATGTTGTAGCACGGTGGATTAGTACCCGTGGATCTAAGAGGGTGAGTGCACGCAACTTGTTAATCCACTATTAATGATCTCTTGAGGTCACTGTGAGATACCTCACCATTAAAATAGCCGCTCTCACCTAGATCCAGCAAAACTTTCAATTGTCAAGTACAGTACAGGTATAGGATCCTTTATCTGGAAACTGATTATCCAGAAATCTCAGAATTAAGGAAAGGCCATCTCCCATAGATTCCAAATTATTCAAATAATCCACATTTTTAAAACTGATTTCCTTTTTATCTGTAATAATAAAACAACTTAGACACAATTAATCCTTGTTGGAAGCAAACCCAGCCTATTGGGTTTATTTAATGTTTACATGATTTTCTTGTAGACTTAAGGTATGAAGATCCAAATTACAGAATGGTCCTTTATCCAGAAAACCCCAGGTTCCGAGCATTCTGAATAACAGGTCCCATACCTGTTTATGCATTGGGTCAATTTTAAAAAACGAATTTATAAAACCATAAATAAAGACCGACTTTCCTGAAAATACTACTGGGTTGCTGATGTCAAACTGTTCATTTTATCACTTCTACTGGTCATCTTCTAATAGCATTCAAGTGGCAATTCTTTTTGGAAAAGGAACTTGGGGAGCACTAAACCATATATTTCAATAATTTGACATGGCTACGACAAAAGGGAGAACCTGGTTCATATCCCTGCCTTGCATTATCTGATGTTTGGATTTTGTGTGGGTTTCCTCCATGTCCACAGACAGAGCTACAACAAGAGCATCTAAACACATTGCAACAGGAAAAGCTGTTACATATATGCATAATGCATTTCAACCCAGATAGAGTCACTTTGCTCATGCCAGAGATGGGTGGTAATCCACTTACAAAGAGACAAGGTAACCCACAAACTTTACCAGTGCCATGCTCATAAAAACTCCTCAACTGAGAAACGTTATAATGCCAGTAATAATGAGCTTCCTGCATAAAACTTTTTCTATTCATGGACTCAGGCCCTTTTTGAAAGCAGTCTTCCATTTCTTGGGTGCACATTAATAAGATCAGGAGAACTCACACCTTCTCTTCTGAAATGAGAAAAGATGTACTTGGTTGAATACATATGAGAGTTACCCTGTGGGGTCAATTTACTAAACATACCGGCCGTCCTAGTAGCCTGGAATGATTGAGTACACTAGTCACTGTATTCTGGTGCGCTATCTTGAAATGAGATAGTAATCTGCAACTGATTATTACATTCCATAGTCGCAAGTCAGACCTGTAACCATTAAAATCATACCTTCCATGTATCAGAGCTGAAGATTCTCTTTGTGGATATCACCACCAAATTATGTTCATCTAGATAACACTAAAGAACATGCTTCTCGAATCAGTAATGTCTATGGGTCCATGGGCTATACATAGCTTATTGTGTAGTGGACGTGATATTCAAGGTAAGTCCTAGTATTGTGAAAAATACATTACATCTCTAGGCTTATGTACTTTCAATGCAATGGTTTTAGACACTTCACGCAATTGGTGGCCAACAGAGAGGGGAGAAGATGGCACTGTAAGGCTTCTTGAATCAATAATGTCTATGGGTCCATGGGCTATGCATTGCTTATTGTGTACTGGAAGGGATATGCAAGGTAGGTCCTAGTATTGTTGAAAAATATATCACATCTCTAAGCTTATGTGCTTTCAACACAATGGTTTTATATACTTAACGCATTTGGTGGCCAACAGAGAAAGGAGAAGATTACACTGTAAAGATACACATCATCTGCCCCATCTTGGCCACCACATCACCACCTCTGTAACAGTCACTGAGAGGAGCTCACTGGCTGTTCATGGCATCTAGGGATCTTACATCTCGAACACAAACTTAGTTAATTCGTACAAAATAAAAACATGTCTTTACTGCAGGAAACAAGTAAGAAGTTGAAACTGTTTTGTTGTTTAGAACATAAAGATCTGGATACATCCTGTTGAGCTATCTCAGGGAGTTTAAGTTCTCACATTCATCACCAAATTATTATTATAATAATACACACATTTACAAAATGGCACACTATTCTGCAGTGCTGTAAATAAATGGGTGTATACATTAAACATACAAAACAACCAATAACCAACAACCAATAGAAAAAGTAAAGGGGGCCCTGCCAAAAAGAGCTTACAATCTACAAGTGAGTCAAGTTATAAAGCTCAATGTGTCCTTACAACTAATTTAACTGGCTTCAAGCCTGCACATGGGTTCCAAAGAACCGTCTCTATCACAATCATTTTAACTGAGCCTGCAGACATAATTTATTGGTAATAATTGAATGGAATATAAAAAGAGAAGAACCTGAATAGAAAGAAGAGTAATAAAAAGTAGCAATAACAATTAGGGGCAGATTTATCAAGGGTGGAAGTGAAAATTCGAAGTAAAAAAATTCAAACCTCAAACTATTTTTGTGTACTTCAACTATCGAATAGGCCAATTCAATCTGAATTTGAAAAAAATTGAGTATTCGAATATCGAAAACTTTGACTTCGACCATTCGCCTTCTAAAACCTGCCAAATTGCTGTTTTAGCCTATGGGGGGCCTCCTAGAACCCATTTGGAGTCATTTAGTGGACTTTGAAAAATCAAAGTTTTTTGGGGCAAATACGTTGAATTGAATTCGACCGAATGTGCTAAAATTTCGATTCAAACGATTAGAATACAGCCTATTCACCCGAAGTTAAAAACTTAGATTTTTTTAAATAAATTTTAATTGGTCTTTTTTTATTTCAATTTCGAAGTTATGGGAGTTCAAAAAACTTCCATTACTTCGAAATTCAACCCTTGATAAATCTGCCCTTAAATGTGTAGCTTTAGATAATATTTGTTTTGTTTTTTTTAGATGAGGTCAATGACGCACATTTGAAGGCTGGAAAGAGTCAGAAGAAAAAGGAAAATTTAAAAAAAAACTATAAAAAATTAATAATGAATGCCATTTGAAACGTTGCTTAGAATTGGCCATTCTATAACATATTAAAAGTTAACTTAAAGGCGAACCACTCCTTAAGCTCTCAAACTCTCCAAAGGGTGGAGATATTGCAAGCTAGTATCTTTGTCTGTGTTTATTGGGATTGGGTTATGCTGTTCATAGGCATGGCATAACAATTATATTTATCTGACAAACTATGATCATCTGTCTAGCAGGCAGTGAACAGATCATTTCTAATGCATTCATCATTGGCATGAGGCACTTTTGAATAACACTGACTCATCTGAGAAAGTTTCTTCCACTAATGGAAACCTGCAGAACAAAACTTGAAGTACAGTAGCTCGTTGCCAACAAGAAAAAGTACGGATTTAAACTAGAAGGTCCTTTCTATAATAGCTCACTGATTTCTACAGAATATCACAAGATCCAGACAAGAATAAATTGTTTATTGCAAGGCCTGAGAGACAAAAAGAACAATTCCTAGCATATAAATCACCTGTGTTACATTTCCAAATTAAAGCCAACAAAAACAAGAAAAATAAACAAAATGTCACTGTTAATTTTATAAAATTGCTAAAGGAAGCAAAAAGCTGATGTGCTAAGAGCAGTAAACATGACACACATCAAGGTCTGTATATCTGCATTTATTAACTAGTCAGATTTATTCTATTACAGGTATAGGATCCCTTATCCGGAAACCCGATATCCAGAAAGCTCCGAATTACAGTACGTCTGTTTCCCATAGACTCCATTTTATACAAATAATCCAAATTTTTAAAAATGATTTCCTTTTTCTCTGTAATAATAAAACAGTACTTTGTACTTGATCCCAACTAAGATATAATTAATCCTTATTGGAAGCAAAACCAGCCTATTGGATTTATGTAATGTTTAAATGAATTTCTGGTAGAAATAAGGCATGAAGACCCAAATTACGCAAAGATCCGTTATCTGGAAACCCCCAGGTCCCAAGCATTCTGGATAACAGGTCCCATACCTGTATTTGACTTGGTTGCTAATACAGGTATGGGAATCGTTATCCGAAAACCCATTATCCAGAAAGCTCCGAATTATGGAAAGGCCATCTCCCATAGACTCCATTTTAACCTCCAAATTTTTAAAAATGATTTCCTTTTTCTCTGTAATAATAAAACAGTAACTTGTACTTGATCCAAACTAATATTTAATGAATCTTTATTGGAAACAAAACCAGCCTATTAGGTTTATGAATGTTTTCTAATAGACGTAAGGTATGAAGACGCAAATTACAGAAAGATCTGTTATCCAGAAAACCCCAGGTCCTGAGCATTCTGGAAAACAGGTCCCATACCTGTACAACATTGACACCTAAGAAGAACTTTTGCTTTAAATACTCTCCAAAAATATGTCAGAAACTCGTTCCTACATCACTTTAATCAAGAGCCCTATGCAATAAGGGGAGGCCAAACAAATGCCCAATGAGTATTAAACTCCTTTTCTAAAGAGAATTCCTACATTGAAAAGTATTGTCTCCAAGAGAATTCTCTTTGCCAAGACCTCTTCTAGTAGAAGATCCTAGTAAGCTCTAATAGCAGTCATGCTATGGCTTGACATAAGACAAATGGCCCATAAAGGAAAAACTTTATAAAATATTTCTCCTGTACATAAGATCCGGGGAGGAGCGTTCACCAATAGACTTGCTCCATTCATGCTTTCTCCCCTACTATGTATGTTAGGCAGTATACAACATGGATAGCATATGTCCTTAGCTGGAAAGTCTGTATTTGTGATGACACAAACAAGATACTGTTGCCCATCACCAAAAGTAAAGGAGAATTAATAACTATACACAATAAACATATTGTTGTTGAAGGGTACAGCATAGAAAATGCTAAATGTCTTACAGGGATAAGAAAAATATGGCAAGCAAGAGCCAACAATATCCATGTAGCTTAGGTAGCTTCTAGGCTTCATTTACTAATGGGAGATGCATGTAAAGTGCTGCAAGACCAGTATAGTTATCCATACTTTGTTCTCACAATATATATACTGTATACTGTACAGTCAAATGAAAAAGTTTGGGAATTCCTCTCAGCCTGCATAATAATTGACTCCACTTTCAACAAAAAAGACAACAGTGGTATGCAGGGCCACCATTAGAAATCACGGGGCCCCGTACAACAAAATTTTTGGGGCCCCCTGGGCCCTGCCCACACTGATGACCAAGCTCCACCCCATATCCCGCCCACTCCACATCGCAGTTAAAAGACCACACAGACATCAGCGCTAAAAAAGTAACCCCCCCCACACACAAGTTGTAAAAAGCTATTGATGGTCAGAGCCCCCTTATAAAAAATTGGGGCCCCCAAAAAAAAAATTTATTTATTTATTTTTTTTTAAATAAAACATTGGTGGCAGGGGCCCACTTATAAGTTAAACAAAACTTGGGGCCCCAACAAAAAAAATTGTAAAAAAAAAACTAAAAAAAACCAAACATTGGTGGCAGGGGCCCCCTTATAAGTTAAAAACAAATTGGGGCCCCAAAAAAAATTTGCAAAAAAAATTATTTTTTTTTGAAAAAAAAAAACATTGGCGGCAGGGGCCCCCTTATAAGTTAAAAACAAATTGGGATCCCAAAAAAAATGTAAAAAACATTTTTTTAAAAAAAAAAAACTGGTGGCAGGGCCCCCTTATAAATTAAAAACAAATTCGGGCCCCAAAAAAAAATTTGAAAAAAAAAATAATTTTTTTTTGAAAAAAAAAACATTGGCGGCAGGGGCCCCCTTATAATTAAAAAAAAATTGGGGCCCCAAAAAAAATGTTTTAAAAAAAAAGATTGGTGGCAGGGGCCTATAGAATATTAAAATAATACATTGGTGGCCAGGGGATTAAAAAAAAAAAACACACAAACTGGTGTTCAGTAGGATTGAACTCATGGCTTCAGTACTTCAACTTCGCCTCCTTTCGTGACTTCGGGTCTTTTCACCGCTTCAGGACTTCAATTTCGGCTGTTTTCGTGACTTCGGGTCTTTGCGCTGCTTCAGGACTTCGGCTTCGGCTGTTTTCGTGACTTCGGGTCTTTTCGGGACTTCGGCTTTTTCCGTGACTTCGGGTCTTTTCGGCGCATCGGCTTCGGCTTTTCGGCACTTCCGCATTCAGCAACGCAAGAGGCAAGACGTACGGCTCGGGCACTCGTAAGGGGGGCCCGGATCTTCAAAAAATGCAGCGCTGCCGGGCCCCCCTTCATGCCCGGGCCCGGTACGCTTGTCCCTCCTGTCCCCCCCTGATGGCAGCCCTGGTGGTATGTATTTTACTTCCCAGGAACATCTGAGTACTGGAGTGTTTTCTGAACAAAGATTTTTAGTGAAGCTGTTTCAGTTGTATGAAATTAAATCAAATGTGAAAAACTGCCTGTGCAAAAAATGTGGATACCCTTGTAATTTTGCTAATTTGAATGCATGTAACAGCTCAATACTGATTACTGGCAACACCAAATCTGTTGGATTAGCTCATTAAGCCTTGAACGTCATAGGCAGGTGTGTCCAATCAGGAGAAAAGGTATTTAAGGTGACCAATTGCAAGTTGTGCTTCTGTTTGACTCTCCTCTGAAGAGTGACACCATGGGATCCTCAAAGCAACTCTCAAAAGATCTGAAAACAAAGATTGTTCAGTATCATGGTTTAGGGGAAGGCGACAAAAAGCTAAACTTTCAGTTTCAACTGTAATGAATGTAATCAGGAAATGGAAGGCCACAGCTACAGTTGCTGTAAAGCCCAGGTCTGGCAGGCCAAGAAAAATACAGGAGCTGCATATGCGGAGGATTGTGAGAATGGATACAGACAACCCAAAAGTCACCTCCAAAGACCTGCAAGAACATCTTGCTGCAGATGGTGTACCTGTACATCGTTCTACAATTCAGTGCAATTTGCACAAAGAACATCTGTATGGCCGGGTGATGAGAAAGAAGCCCTTTCTGCACTCACGCCACAAACAGAGTCGCTTGTTGAATGCAAAAGCTCATATACACAAGTCACAGTCATTTTGGAACAAAGTGCTTTGGACTGATGAGACAAATTTTAGTTATTTGGTGCTTTGTATGGTGGAAGAAGAACACCGCATTCCAAGAAAAACACCTGCTACCTACTGTCAAATTGGTGGAGGTTCCATCATGCTGTGGGGCTGTGTGACTAGTTCAGGGACTACTGGGGCCCTTGTTAAAGTCGAGGATCGGATGAATTCAACCAAATGTCAACAAATTCTTCAGGATAATGTTCAAGCATCAGTCATAAAGTTGAAGTTACGCAGGGGTTGGATATTGCAACAAGGCAATGACCCTCAACACACTTGGAAATCTACAAAGGCATTTATGCAGAGAGAGGAGTACAATATTCTTGAATGACCATCACAGTCCCCCCGACTTGAATATCATAGAAAATCTATTAGATGATTTGAAGCAGGATGTCCTTATTCGGCAGCCATCACATTTAACTGAACTGGAGAGATTTTGTATGGACAAATGGTCAAAAATACCACCATCCAGAATCCAGACACTCATCAATGGCTATAGGAGGAATCTAGAGGCTGTTACATTTGCAAAAGGAGACTCAACTAAGTATTGATGTAATATCTCTGTTGGGGTGCCCAAAAGTATGCATCTGTCTAATTTTGTTATGATGCATATTGCATATTTTCTGTTAATCCAATAAACCGTACGTCATTGCTGAAATACTACTGTTTATATATGTTATATATTAAAAGGAAGTTGCTACTTTGAAAGCTCAGCCAATGATAAACAAAACTCCAAAGAATTAAGTATTGAGCATCCACCTAGTAAATGCACAATGCAGGATTTCATGCTAAAAGTGTTCTGCACAATAATGTACCTGGAACCTTTGCAGCTCTTTCTGGAGCCTCTCCTGGTCTCCAGCCTCATCCACCACCTTCAAGCTGGAGTTGTACAGAGTTAGTTCCGTATCTCTCAGCCATGATTTCAACTCCTTTACACGCTGATCTAGCTGCTGCAACAAGCTCCCACTCCCAGGAGATAGAACAACCTGAGTGGCTGAAGCTGGTAGCGCCTCAGAGAGAGACTTCTGAGAAGAAGAAGTGGGACAAAAATATAAATATATATGTATAAATAATGCTATTGAGCACAGAATAATATAAAAAGGGGTATGCAGAATTAATAGTTCAGAAAAGACACAATGAACAGTTACATGACAAATGTTTTTTCAGATATAGTGTTTTTTTAGGCTGTCTCCAGTGACATATTAATAGGTAACTACTTTGAGTGCTAACATATTAGTTCATTATCCTAGTTAGCAGCTAGTGTCAACTATCCCATCTCCTAGAAATACTATTAAATAGTTCATGTCAATATGATCTTGATCAAGGTCAAACTTTTCTAACCTCCCATCTTCAGTCATGTTCTTTGGTGTCTCCTTCTCCATTTTTTTTCTCCTTCCGCAGAAAGAAAATCTTTACATGCCTCGTCCTGCACTACTATTCCATAAAACCTGAGCATACTATATTTTATCATCTCAGACAGCCTTGTTCTTTATAGTTCAATGCTAAACTCTGTGTCCAATCTTCACCTTGTTTTTTGTACTTTTTATCACTCTTATCCACTTTCCCTTTGTCCTTACCAATCACCTTTAACAAAGTAAGAATACAATAGAAATAATAAATTAAGTAATATGAAACACTTGTGTGTTTGTATTGATTGGTCACCCAAATCAAGTAACTATTTATTTTCCCAAATAACTGTTCTGTCCTTGCAGGCAAAGGCTAATTTATAGAGCACTCTTACCTTCAGCATCTCCCACTTTTCCCGGATGAGTTCTTCCTTGCTGAGTATGCTGTCAGGAAGCGGAGATCCCTCAAGCTTAAGAGCTTCAAGTTGACTTAGAAGAGCCTGAACTCTGTCTTCTCTTAGTGACATCTCCACATTGCACCTCTGTAGGGAACAGGGACATGCTTTTATATGCAGTATCAAAGCCAACATTTTTAAAGTCGGCTGAAAACCGAATCCTCCACAAAAGACTTTGTCTTATACTGAAGCCTCATTAGCATATTCAGATTTGAGATTAAAAAAATTGCATAATGTGTGACCAAAAATCTGGCACTTCTGGTTGTCCAACGCTTTAAAGTTACATGGCATCAGCCAAACCATACCTGAACCCTAAAGGTTCCATCGAATCTGAATTCTTGAGAAATGCCTATTATTTGGCCAAATTCCTAACTGAATTTTAGATAATATCCAAGATAGCATCATGGGATTAAGTGATTACTGACACATATAAATATATAGCCACGGTTAATTCCTGCCCTACACCCTAGCCTACACATCAATACTCAATGGGGGCTTCTGGTAACAGGATGGAACAGCTTCTCTGAGATAAGGGATGTCTGCTCAGTGAGAGACCAACCAAAACTGGTGGGTGGAAGGGATAATAACTGGACGTAAGACTTTCACATAGGCCATAATAAATTTAGGGGAGTATTTGATGACCCAGATCCCAAACTGACATTACTATCAAACACAAATTGAATATACATATTAGTGTTGTTACTAAGCATTAAAAAAACTAATAAAAGAATGGTTTAAATTCAGTTTGTGTGTGTAGAAATGCTTAATAAAGGCTAGGAACAAAGGTTAGCCCAAGAGTCTTATAAAGCTACATCCTTCTTTTATTAATGCTTGTGAGCTGCCATATTGTTTAACCCCAAATATAAAGTATTCTCTACAGATTCCAGCTGAAGTTTAAGAATGATTAAATAGCTTTACTATTGCCATTTAACAAAGCATCTTGTAGACATGAGCACACCTATCAATTAACTGTGTCTAATAAGCTTCAGAGACAAAATTCAGAATGCTCTCCCAAAAGGCCAGCCTTGCCTACCCAGACATAATATTCCCAATTTATCTAGCAGCTGTGGTCATACTCTAGCATTCCCAGCTCCTTGTTTAATATAGTACCATTTAGGAAATCACCAAGATGCAGTCTTTTCATTATTAATGGTAATTTGGAAAATAGCTTCTATTAAAGACCCTCGCAATTAGACACTCGTCTAAGATAATGAGCACGAGGCCTTTCCATGCGCTGTACAGCAGCTTCCCTCCGGCAACCTGTTGTTATAGCAAATAAACTCTCTGCAGGACCCAACTACATTACATGGATATACAACGGACATTAATCTGCATTTACAAAAGGACTTTTTCACTTAGGAGCATCCAAACAGCAGGTCCTAATTCTCTATACGGTGTAAGCTCTTCAGGGAAGTAACGGCCTCTGCATTTATATGACTGTATCTGCTGCCCGCAAAGTTTTTTTTTAAAAAAAAAGCAAAACCTGAATCCAGTGACACTATCAACTTCGTAGCTGTGAAAAATTGTGGAAGATATTCAAAAAATGGTTGAAAATGAGGTTTCCACAAAAGGAGTAGTTGCTGTGTGTTCCTCTTGTTTCTATTTGGTACAGTTTCTTTTTCCATTCTGCTCAGTTTGACCTTGGCATGGGTGACTACCCTATTGGTTCTGAATTTTAAGCTATTACTTAAGGAGGCCATATATGTGTGGATGGTGTACAGCAGGGGTCCCTAACCTTTTATACCCACGAGCCACATGCAAATGGAAAAAATGTTGGGGAGCAACTCAAAAATGAAAAAAGTTTATGAGGATGCCAAATAAAGGCTGTGATTGGCTATTTGGTAGCCCCTATGAGCACTGGCAGCTTACAAGAGGCTGTGTTTGGCAGTCCACCTGGTTTTTATGCAACCAAAACTTGTCTCCAAGCCTGGAATTCAAAAAAAAGCTCATGCCACTGGGAGCAACATCCAAGAGGTTGGTGAGCAACATGTTACTCATGAGCTACTGGTGAGGGATCACTAATAGCTCAGACCACTGTATGACACATTTATGGCTCTCATTCCCATCATTCTTAGGGTCCTACTTTGACCTGTGACCCTTCTGTCTTTTTCCAGCATCACCCAGTGACCTCTGCTTGGTCTGTTCTGATGGACTCCCTGGCAGAAATATGCTGCCACTATCCCAACCAGTTGTAGACATAGGAAACCTATTCCATCTTTAGTGTTGCGAGACAATTGCATAGTCCATTAATGGCCAAACAAGGTAAACAGGGCATTTGCTTGGCTCGAGGAAGCCAGGTTTATTGTTGAGAAGTGGTGATAATGACCAAGATTGTGCAGTTTGCATGGCTAAAGTGAGGTTGTTATGGAAGTCTTTAATGAGAGATCAGACATTAGGGTATAAAAGGACTGCACCATGATGTTGCTATGTACAATCTATTAAGAACTTCACAAGGGGAAATTGAGTAAGGATACAGAGCATCTGTCCGGGCCATGGATAAGCATGAGTTAATTAATGTTAATTATTCAGTTGCTATTAATCAGTAGAGCAATTCCAAAAATGAAAGCAAATATCTGATTGGCCGCTGCAAGTAACAGAGTTATGGGCTGATGATGCTGTGCCTGTGCATAACGTTCTCTACTACAGACGCGTTTGATTGGAACAGTCAGCAGTCAGAATGCTTGTGTGAGCCTAACTGCAACTAATACCCCAGGGCGTACATTAGTGGTGATTTTGCTGCATTTTGTGTTTGTTACATTTTGCAAGAATGATAAACTCTGAAATCAGTTACAACAATTAGCTCACATCTGCCTGATTTATGTTCCTCTCTCTAGAGATCAACGGAGAAGAAATTGCAGCCATTTAGAAGCACCAAGGGAAAGCTGCAGATTCCAGCAAATGTCTCAAGCTACAACTGCTAATATGACCCGCACACCATGGAGTAATGATGTCCTATTGTTTTTTGCAGCTGAAGCAAAATCGCAGTGACCAGTTTGAATGAGCTCCCAAGCACAGACTGGTGGTTTGAATGATGTATTACTTGTGCAAGCTGTATTAGAGGGTATATTAAGGAATGTATCATCAAGAGACCTCCAGACTAAACCTGGGAATAAGCTTCACTGCCCAAGACTACAACTACTTTAAATATATTAAAGGGGAAATTCTCTACCAAGGTTCTGTACCAATTATCACACCTAGTGTGATCATACAATGTATATGTGTATATAATGTGGATGCTGTGGGGGTTTGAACGGGTTGAAAGCCCAGCAGATAAGTGTCACAGGCCTAAAGAAAGTAAAAAAAAATGCATATACTTCCCAGAATATTACATGCACCTAGTGTACACTATGCACAGATATAAAACTCAAATTTTCCCTGTGCTACATTTGCTTTTCTCTTTCTGTTGCTAACTTGTCATTTTACAATGGAGAATGCAGGAATGCACGAGGAGGGGGGTAGAATGGAATCCCGCTTGTTCCTCCCTAACCCCTATCTGAAGAAAAAAAAAATCAGCACAATAACCTCAAAGGAGAAAGAAAAAAAAGTTCATTGTTGCTATAGAGACTCCATTTTAGGAAAGGATAAGGCAGAAAGGGGTATGGGTGGGAGATGTTGGGGAAGAGAAGGATCTTGTTAATGTCCTATCCAGAAATGATCACGACTACTTAAGCTCATTGCTACCCAAACAGGGGGTAATTGAGTAGTAATAGAAGATGACATCAGTACAAATATTATTGAACAACTGCTCCTTTGACATTTCCAAAATCTTGTTCTCATGATTGGATTGTGTTGTATTTATTTACACAGAGATGTGCTGGAGAAGAAAGAGTTTGCACCCTATATTATATGATGTTAGCAAGTACTTATAAAAGCCTATCCTGTATTTCCCCTGCCATCTGCTCTGAGAATCTGATTTTGTGAATTACCAAGAAAGGTCTCTTTAACACAGCTTATTTGTTTAGATAATGGACAAGTTTTGGGGAAAAGGCATGGACAGTATATGCCCAGAGCATGGCACTCTCCATATCCAATATACTGCTATATTCCTACTCTAGATACCATCACAGCTGAGCTTAGTACAATGTGTATGTTCTGGCACCTAACTCAAAGGTGGTGATCTGCACCCCCCAAACAATGGTCTCCCCACACCATTACCCCCACCCAGTATGGAAGAGGCTGATGCAGACCAGCCAATATGGGAAAGTTGAGGAGAGAAAAGAGCAGGTCTTATGATGAATCACTTAGATCGTGTGCTCATGTGCATAATGCAGCAAACATATTTTATGGAATTACACCCACTGATTTCCCAAAGTGAGGTAAATTAGCCTCTGCTACTTACCTCTTGTTCTGGCCCTACATAACCCCGAGACTCTATGTATCCCTATGCTTTAAAAATGTTTGTAGCACAAATGTTTGTATCCTGATGAAGGGAGGGTTAATCCCCCCCGAAACGTTGATGCACAGGTGGTCACTTTAAATAAAAGGGGTAAGCTCCCCACCTGCAACATACATGGTGTTGTGCTATTCTCTTAAATCTCCTACATACCCCTACACCATTGATCCTTAACAAGTGGCTCCCGAGCAACATGTTGCTCTCCAACCCCTTGAATGTTGTCCCCAGTGGCCTCAAAGCAGGTTCTTATTTTTGAATTTCAGGCTTGGAGGCAAGTTTTGGTTGTATAAAAACCAGGTATACTGCCAAATCTCTGGTGTACTTCCAGTCCACATAGTGCTACCAAATAGCCAATCCCAGCATTTATTTGGCACCCCCAGGACTTTTTTCATGTTGGTGTTGTTCCTCAACTCTTTACATTTGAAAATGACTCACAGGTAGAAGGGGTTGGGGACCCCTGCCCTACAGTTGCTGGGTCTGTTTGAGTTACCTGTTTTACAGGTACATCTTCAAACATTTCTCAACAGGTTCCTAGATGTTGTCCACCACAGCTGGAGGTTCACATACTAAATATACCTAACCAAAGCTCATCTTACATTTGAAGATACTCTTACTTGTAGACGTTATCAAATATTTTGGTTTTTGGCCATCTATGTAAGGGGCTAACCTGATCATTGCCCCCTGGCAAATGATCACATGATATAGGAGCCCATTAGCCTGTTGGGAGAGGACAGAAAACTTCCTTCAGTTGATTGGATCTCAGCATTCTCAGACCCATTCAGACCTCAGTCGGTAAACCTTCACTTTGACCCTGCAGGGGCCAATAAGCTGATGACTGGCCAAGTCAGGCAACTTCAAGGTGTTATAAGCTACAAAAAGACCTATACAGAAAAAAGCATTGCCTAGCACCTCAGATATTTATTGTTCTGGAATTAATGCTCCAAACATCATGGTTTCCCCCAGTAACATGAGAACCTATTCTTCCATTAAGCGTTATTGGCACAGCCTGAGTTAAACTGCATCCTCCTGCTGCCCCCGTTGTAGTAAAGCATAATTATTTGCGGATAGGGGGTTGTGCATATAATTATAATTAACTCTTTCTGAAAACTTCCCACTAGGAATAAAAGGTGAGAGAGGAAGCAGTAAACTTAAGTTCCAATAGAGCGTCCTCCTCTACAATAGGGAGAGGGAAGAAGAGGAAAGATTCTATGTAAAGCAGAGGGGTGGAAAGAGGAGTGGCAAGAGAGAAAGGCAGAGAGGGGCAGAGAGAGAGAGAGAAGACAAATAGAACTAGGAGAGGTTGGGGGGAATTAAGACGTTCATTGTAAGTTATTTTCACAGGGTGGCTGTAGGGTTAGAGCTGAAAAAGCGACAGAGACCTCTCACCCTGTGTTTCTTTGTAATCCTTTTGAATAAGGAAGCTAAGAACTTAACCCCTTCTCCATCGCCAGAGCAAGTGATGCAATGCTTTCCTGAGCCCTGGGGCAGCTGAGGGATTAAAAGTAGGGTCTTTAGCAAAATCGTGCACAAATTGAACAGGTGGGTGGGGGGTACTGTCTGGATCTCACAAGGTCTTTAGAACTGAAAGTACACATATTATGTATTCAGCTTTAGAGAATGTGTTAACAATAAATAGACTGAGAGAAAGGCAGATTTAGAGATAATAGATGCCTTGTAGGTATATGTAGATACAATATCTAGATAAACAACATATGTGCAAATATGTTGTGCATTTTATTTTTGTAACTCAAGCTTTTATATAAAATATACCTCATCCCATTCCTGGCTATCAGATTTCTCTTGTGCTTCTGTTGTAATAATTATTATGCATTAACATCTAGCCAATGAATTCTAAAAAAAAAATGGTAATTTAATAGTGTGTGTGCATGGAAGCCTATGTAATGCACTCTGAATTATCAGGGGTCTTCAGTAAATCATATCAGTGCAATTCACATACTCTTTGGTGCGTACAGAATATCTGGCAACCATTACAACCCAATGGGAACTGGGTTGTGCTCAGAGAAGGCCAGTTTTCTTCTCTTCCCAAATTGGGTTCCCTGTATTTCTTGTGCCTATGCCCTATTAGGCAACATAGTATAGGGGCCCCATGAAGCCCTAATTCAAATTCAATTTAAATAAATATTGGTAAAACAGGCCAAACTAATTTTGGGAGCCTCAAAAATAATTTGCTGTGGGGCCGAGTGATATCTAGTTACGCCAGTAGACACAGTGCTGTATTTTTACATTGAAAGCTAGAATTAGAATGTGTAGTTCCAAGGATTTGTAGGGAGTCTGGGACCCCTATCTGATGGGAGGAATTTATATAAATTAGAGATGCCCCACCGTTAGACCTAAACTATTCACAGAATTGGCATGCCTTTGCTGTTGGAAGATAGGGTGCTGGGAGTTGTGGTTTAATATCACCTGCTGAGTCACAGTCTGTACAAGCAGGGAAGAAGGTTGATTTTTCCCTTTGAGGAGGATACCAATGGAAGACTTTCCATTGGAGAACATATCATTATGTATGCATATACAACCGTTGATCTAGTTTAGGGGAATCTAAACCTCCCTAAATCTGCAGTATTTCCTGCCAACGTGGACTCCTTTAATATATGTACACATACATACATACACACATATCCTTCCAGGTGCTTTCTCCATATTCTTATACTTAGTATATTCAATGGCTAAGCACGTATAGAGTAAGAAATGTGTGTACACATTTGTATACATACAAACACACATACTTGTATTTGAGCAGACACACATGACCGATGCATGCCATTGCCTGCCCTCCTTTTCAGACCCCAGGGTTTAGGGATAGATCCCTAGATTGTGGTTTTTGCCACCATTGCTTAGTATTCACACACTCACACAAGTGTACACCCATCTCTCTCTCTCTCTGTCTCTCACCTTAGATATATATATTTATTTAATGTTTCTGTTTAATGAAATGATAATTTATGCCTCTGTCCGCCACAATCGGATGAGTTAGAAATATCGCCTGTGTGCTTCTCCGGCTCTGTACAATATTTTCCCCATCTCGTACTTACCAGCATATCTATTAAATAATAAATGCTGATGGAAGGCAAATGAGTATTACAGTAACAGTGCAGTGATCATTGACTTTCATTAAACAGAATGAGATGAGCATTTCTCTTTATGGGATTTTACGTTTAAACCCTTAAATGAGGACTCCTTTAATATTCATTGCCTGTGTTTGGCAGTTAGAGCTGGATGTGCCCTTTGGCCAACAAAGACCCCCAGTCTAGGGTTGAACAGTAAAAGAATAATCAGTTGTGTCTTGGACTGCAGAGCTAGCGATCAAAGCTTCCAATTGGAAGGAATAAAGATTATTCCCTCCATTCAGGCCAACATATTCATAGCAAGATAGGCTGCTATATCTCTGTGACACATAATAGGGTCTGAGGTTAGTGTTTGCAGCAATCCCTCCGTGGTGGGCTCTCTTAAAGCCCATGTCTAATTCTATTCAAGAGCCAACAAAGGGCCTTTATGTCTCTGCATCTCCGCACCACAGCTCATCTGCACACACACGTACACACTGTGAAGGAATCTGCTTGGGATAATATGTGCAGCCCAGAGAGAAAACCCTGTATTTATATGCAAGCTGATAGCATTAAAATGGGTTTCAGTTCTCCTCTCGCTCCCTTGTCCCTGTCTCCCCCCTTTTCTCCACTCTTGCCTTTTGCTGCACCCTATGGTCTGGCTCCCAGGGCTTCCCATTGCTTATACCCTGTACAGGTTATTCACCTTCCTCATAGCTCGCTACCCCCTCCCATTTTGGTAAAGGGATTTCTCTGGATGCACACCTCTTTTTCTGTGAATGCAGAGCGAGTGCATTTTAACTGCAGCCATATCCGGCCAGTAGCTGCAAATAGGATGTAACACACTCTCCCCAGGGTCCCAGTGAATTAATAGCTGTTTGATTGATGGCAAAATATCGGTCTGGGCTAAGGCGGGCAGCTCTGTCTGAGCATTGGGGAAGAGCTGCACAGCATTGCTTCGACTCACTCATTAACGCTTTCTTTACTGGGGTTGTTAAGCTCAGTTGGCCGTTAACATACAAATAAAGCAAACAATGTGATATTCTAACAATTTTATCATTTAAAATGTAAGCAAGCAATGCACAAGCTTTCAAAAAAAGCAAGCAAGCAATGCAGTAAATTCAGAGGGGAAGGAGAATCAAATACTAAGCTATGTAAGAACACCTAGGAGAGGTAGTAAAATAAGGTTATACTGCCACTTTTTTAGTCACTGGTGAGACCTCATCTGCAGTATTTTGGATCTAGTTCAGGAGGAAAGAAATGACTAGAATGGAACCCAGGGATGCAATATGAATGTGCAGGGTGAAAGGCTACAGAGCAGCATATGAAACCACTTATTTACAAAAAAAAGTGCCAAATATATTCAATAGCTTTACTGTAAATGTGGTAGGGGGATCAATACAAAGCAATTCTAAAGACAAACAGAATAAAAAACAGAAAGTATACAACAAAAAGGCCTCCTTCTGTGCTGTGTTGACTCTCACGAGAAATCTGTCTCCTCCACCATCTCCAACTCATCTTTTGCATCTTAGCCTAGACCTCTTCTACAACCCCCATCTCGTTCCTCCCCCCTGCAAACATCCCTGACTTCTCCATAATATTCCTCCGTTTTGCTCCAGAAAACCCCATCTTTCTTTTATAAAAATCTCTCTAAAGATCTCTCTCTCTCTCTCCTTAGCATCTTGCATCTTCTAAACCCAAGTTGACTTTATAAAGAAGTACTAAGAAGTTAGGAAGTACTGGAAGAAGAGGGAAGTAATACTTCATTTATTTAGCTTTAGTGCTAAGAAGTTGTTTGACTTATTTAGCTTTTGGAATGAGCTTTTGGAAGAGCTTCTCCTGCTCTTGGGCAGAAGTAGTATTGTCCTTCCTGTTTTAGAGCCAGGGTAGAGTTTGTCACCTTCTAAGAAAGTGTTTGGATTCTCAGGTGGGATAAGATGGTATATGGCTTCTCTAGCTTTTGGGTAAGATGGTATTTGGCCTCTCTAGCTTTTGGGGTAATATGGTATTTGTCTTCTTCTGCTCTTGGGCATAAATAGTTTTACTCTTCTTATGTAAGAGCCAAGTTAGTATTTAGCTCTTCACAGACTAAAAAAGCATTTGGTTTCAAGTAATAGGGTTTAGCTTTATAAATGGGATGGTGCTGGTATCTCAAGCTTTTGGGATAACATTGTATTTGGCTTTTCTATCTTTTTCAGATAAGATGATGTTTGGGTTCTCCTGCTTTGGTGCAGAGATGGTGTTTGGGTTCTCCTGCTTTGGTGCTGACGTGTTTGGGTTCTCCTGCTTTGGAACTAAGATGGTTTGTTTTGCTATGTCTTTCACTGCACAGTTTTTCCAGTCTGTCCTTTTTTTATTTTTGAAGAGCCAACCTTCAAGCCACCTTTTTAAAATCAATATAGGCCATTCTCATGGTCCCACTCATTTATGTATGCTGTAACGCAGGGTTCATAGATGCCTTAGTACTGACATTCATGTACGTCAGAAGAGAGGAGGTAAAAAAGAAAGTTTTTCACATTTTGCTGTAGCTTCTCTTTTATTTCCACCAGTGTGATCAAAACAAATTTTGTTTATTAAACTTCCAGGTTCCTAGACCTCTTGCAATTCGCCAGCACTCTCACTCGCAGGCAGCCGTCCTTCCCACAGGGCCTTTACACCCTTTAAGCTGCTTGCGTGCGGTTCAACTCATCAGGATTGGGAAAAGTCACTAAGCTTGTCCTTTAAAAGTCTGATCTGCTTAAGTCGGTTCTGGGCATATTGTTTGCTAATAAACTCATTAGCAGCCGAGCATATTATCCTCATTAATTAGGCAAGACAACGATGCTGGGTGCTCCATTTTAACACAAGTAAGGAGAGATTCACTCTGCTGCTTTTTAAACAGAAGGAGCCAGAGCTACATAAAAATTAACCGCTATAACACCGCATCTTAAAACTGCTCATTGTAACCTCCCTGTAAGACTGCAATCTCCATGGACCAAGAAGCTTCCAACATATTTAAGTGGTTTCTATCTCTGTTATTATCTTTATTGGGGCTAAAATCAACCATGCCTCTTATTCCAGATGCTTCTTTTCCCCTCCCTGCCAGTCACGCTTACATGATTTTGTCGGTTAGATTTTGCTAAATCTCTATGATACAGATGAACATCATATTAAGAGAATATATGTTTCCAACAATTGTGTATTTGCACAAAAAAAATGTGCATCCAACAAAATCTGGCCCACATTATCACACATGTGAATAACTCGGCAGCGCAATTTTAGTGCTCTAACAAATACAATGAATTATAATGAGAGGCAGGTCAGATTTTTTTAATCAGTTTTCCATGAAAGATCACAGAGGAATTAAATAAAAACCATAACCCAAAACACTGCCGTCCTTCATTCCTGAGTGTGAAGGGAAATGTACAAAAAACGGTGTCAATTTTACTCCAGAGTAGTAAATAGTCTAGAGATAGATCAGTCAGCTGTGGTAAGACTTAAGGTGGCCATGCAGGGTCCAATATAAGCTGCTGACTCTACTTCTCCAGACCTACCCTGCAACATACTGATCCATGTATGAGGCCCTTCCGAACAGGGGCCCTTTAACCAATCATAGGATCCTGGGCGTTGGAAGACTATTCCATTCAATCTGCCTTTCTATAAGTTTCTATGTTCTTATCCTCTCTTTCAGTTTTTCTCCTTCTAGGCTGACTGCTTTGCATCAGTCTTGCACAAAGGCTATGAATTTGCACCTCTAATTCATATCACAACATTCTTTATCACATACTGTATTGAAAACAAAACATTGGTTCATACCACCATTCTGTGGACATGCAAGTGGACAAAACCAAGGTGAAATCTTCATAAGAAAATGTATACCATTTCAAACATCTGTATAAATAAAAAATAGATATAAATACAAAAGTTAAATATTAGAAAATGGTCTTTAGGAGCAGCAATTTACAATGACTTCCATCTGTAATATGGCCAATATCAGGATATAATAGTTGGAGTTTAGGGACATGTGACCAATTCTCTGGCAGAGCAATTGGCAAGATATTAGTACAATTTGCCTACAAGTGGATGGATAAAATTTCATTGATGTACTGTAACAGATTAGCCCATAAGCCTATTAGTTGGCCTTCTCTATAGTTATAAAGAGTGCAAGCTTCCTCTATGGTTCTTGACCAGCCATGTAAACTATTGCATCAGAGGTCCATCTCTTTGCAGAAAACATTGCATCAGAGGTCCATCTCTTTGTAGAAAACATTGCCACTTTCTACCAACCTTTATTATTCATTAGAAATAGAGCATAGGTAAGAGCACCAAGGTAATAGCGGGTAGCCAGCCTAAAAGTAACTCAACGCCTCTCTTCTCCTGGATTATTAATTTAGATGTTATCTAACGACGGATGAATTTGTGGTCGAATTTCCAAGTTTCGCCGCCTGCGAATAAATTCGCGAAACTGCAAAGAAAATTTGTGCGGTGGAAAAGTTGCTTGCGTCAAAACCATTGCGCGTCAACGTTATCTGGGTGCCCATTGACTTTAACGCCAGTGTCAAAATAAACGCGAGCGTCAGAATTGATGCGGGCATCAAAATTTGCGTTTCATAAATTTTTCGCTGCTTGCGAATGTCGTGGGAAATTCACAAATTTTTTGGTGAAGCAAAATGGGACAAATTTGCCCGTCACTAGTTATCATTGGTATTCCAGTAAGAACGAACTAAATTCCCTGCACTACAAATACAATTTGCAGAGCAATTAACCCAGTGGTATTGTATTTTGGGTGCATCTTGGCAACACCCTTTTCAATTACAACCAAACCTCTTCTGCCTATGGTCATGCCCCCAATGGAGCTCCAAGGTCAGCCGAATCTCGAGATATAATGGAATACATTTGGCTGTGTTTTAATTCTTCTCAATCTGGGTGCAAATCAAAGGAAATAGGTAACCGGGAAGGGTGAAATAGGGTGACTCCCGAAAAATATGTGCTGTTACCATGTCTGAATTAGGGCCTGACTAACATATAATGGGTTAAATAGTAAGCTGCTAATTTTTTTTATTGCTTAGCACAGAAATTTTGACACCACCACTAATCAGAAAGATATGAAGAAAATAACTCATATACAGTAATACGTATTCCCAGAGAAAAAAAAAGGCAAAGCATGCTCATTTTTCAAGATATCACAAGGTAAATTGTTTGGATGCGATGAAGATAATATGGCAGCCCCAAGGAGCCCGCTAAGATGGTTTAACAGCACATTCTCTCTCCGCCTGTGTAGGATGGAATTGTGGACGCCCTTGACGTGACCTCCAAGCAATGTATGCAACAGTTAGCTGGGACTCGACTCAACTGAATGTCTCTGGTCAGAGAGAGCGAGAGAGAGGCTGCGGGATTAAAACGGGAGGGGTGAAAAGCTAATCTGATCTGTATAATTATGTATGGGGGGAAGGCAATTTGAGGGGGAGAGATGGAAGGAGTCCAGAGAGGGAGTATAGACTGTAACACACACGGCGTCTCCTGCATCTTTTAATTCAGCTGATGATTAGTGTATTGTTCCCTATGGCTTTTGTAAAGGGACCCGTTATATGGTTAGTCTCAACAAGGCTAGTGCCGTTCCTTCACCCAGTTTCAGAAAAAGACAACAATGCCATTAATTGGCCTCTATTTGCAACTCTTTTTGGCCTTTAAAAATTAGGTGCAGAATAGAAAAACAAATACAATTGCTGCAAAGTGTTGACTCCACCTAAGTGCCCCATTTCCATTTTTAGAGGCTCAATCTAAAGAGGAAAATTATGTAATTCGGGGATCTCCAATATGCAACCCTTAAGGCATTGTAGACCTTCGGCCTATCCAAAAGAGCCTTAGGATGGAAATTGTATTGGAACAGCAGCTAGGGCTTCAAAGGTTGGACAGCCCTCTTGCATGCACACATACATACATAGGGAATAATGTAACCCCTATTGTTAAATATAAGGATATTAGAAGTCACAGAGGAATTTTATGACCACATAAAGGCACAGGCCAAAGCCTGAGTGCTTTTATACAGGTCATGGAACTCCAAGGTGACTTCTAATATCCTTGTATTTTACAATAACAGGAGGTACTTTATTTGTATAATACACAAGTTACACAAGTTTCAGGGAGTCGTGTGCCACAATTACATCACATGACATCATTTAGAACTGATTATAATTGACTATACAACTAAACACTAATTATAAGGCTATATTTTACAGTATATTAATCACTATCCATACTAAAATATCTAACAGTTACTTAAAGGAGAAGGAAAGGCTTCGTGAAAGCCGGAAGAGGATCACTCTCTGGTGCTCACTGGTATAACCCTAGGCCAGTGCAGTTTTCTGCTGATAGGAACACCGGCCCGGGGTTTCAGGTAAGTCAATACAATCACTTGGGGGTGCCTAACATTTGGCACCCCCAAGTGCACAAAGCCTTTTCTTCTCCTTTAACAATACAATATTTCCTTTTTATTGTTTATTGTATCAACATTTTACCCAAAGAGGCCCTTGTGATGCTGGGTTCTACAGCACCTGCCTCTCTGGGGTAACTTTAACCAGCCGTGGCTTTTTATTATATTCCCTTTGAGTCGATGACTAGGGGAAAGTAACCTAGTATAGCGTTGGAGCTAAGCCATAAGAAAGATGAGATAGAGAGGTAGATGAGGCTAGATAGGGTGAATAATGCCAAGGCAGGCTTGAGAGCAAGCCACGGTGGGACAATATGAATAGGAGTAATGAGAAGCAGAGAGTGCTGGCCAAAGTGAGCGCAGAGGCAAGCCAGAGAGTTTAGGGGAGAGAGAGAGGGAGTGAGAGAGGGAGCTGGGGCAAAGCTGCCTGGGAGCCTTTTTGGAAAGCATCCAAAGTAAAATCGGCCCTGAACAATATTATTGTCAGCCTGTCTATTCAGGAAAATTGTTTTCTTTGGGCTGAATGTAAATGACACAAAGCCGGAGTTACATCACCGCAGTGGGCAGAGGACTTAACCCCAGAATCCCCCCAGCAGCCTGGACTAGAGACTAGGGAAGAGGGGCAGGATTGTTCTCATGTCTGTGGGACTATAAATAGAAGAAACGGTCTTTCTGTTCCCTTCAAGGGTGAGAATAAAAATCTATTTAAACCCCCTTTTTTTTGGTGGAGGGAACAAATATGCAGAGGAAAGGGACACAGACACCCCGGACTATACAAAAACCTGATAGATGATAACACTGGAATGTCTTAACGGTTCTACAGATCAGTTAGAGAAGCACAATGACAATATCCCTCTGCAGGAAATTATTAGTCCTGGGAGGCCTTCCTCTCCCTCTGCAAGTGATTTGTCTCCACACAAGGAACATAAACAGCAAAAGCATTGGTCCCCACAGGCTTCCGTGCAATAACCTCTGCAAGGAACCACAAACTTTCTCTCCTACATTCCTGCATGGCAAACTTTCAATAAAACTCAATATCCAGCAGATCTACACCTGCCTAACACACATATCTCATTTCTTCCAGCTGCCCACTGGCACCTTGTGTCTCTCCAGCTCTAAATGGTCCTAACACATACCATGGGGGTTATTTATTAAAATGAATCAGTTAATAGTGCTGCTCCAGCAGAATTCTGCACTGAAATCCATTTTTCAAAAGAGCAAACAGATTTTGTTATATTTAATTTTGAAATCTGACATGGGACTAGACATATTGTCAGTTTCCCAGTTGCCCCCAGTCACGTGACTTGTGCTCTGATAAACTTCAGACACTCTTTACTTCTCTACTGCAAGTTGGAGTGATATCACCCCCTCCCAAGCCCCCCCCCAGCAGCCTAACAACAGAACAATGGGAAGGTAACGAGATAGCAGCTCCCTAACACAAGAAAACAGCTGCCTGGAAGATCTAAGAAAAGCACTCGATAGTAACAGCCAAGTCCCACTGAGACTGATTCAGTTACATTACATAGGAGAAATAACAGCCTGCCAGAAAGTAGTTCCATCCTAAAGTGCAGGCACAAGTCACATGACTGGGACAGCTGGGAAACGGACAATATGTCTAGCCCATGTCTGATTTCAAAATTGAATATAAAAAAAATCTGTTTGCTCTTTTGAGAAATGGATTTCAGTGCAGAATTCTGCTGGAGCAGCACTATTAACTGATGTGTTTTGGAAAAAACATGACAGTATCCCTTTAAACTCGTTTTTTTCTGGTCAAGGTTTTTTGGGCAAAAATATTTTTAGAGAGAAAAAAAATCTCGATTTATTATATCCCTAAAGCTGCTAAAAGTCTGGATCTGAAAATACTTAACCTGTCGAGGTCCTCTAGAAATCAATGGCAGATCTCCGTTTTCCAATTTGAAGATACCATGGTCTGGGTAGGGTTTTCTACGTTAATCAGAAAACTTCTGAGTTATTTTATTAGTAAATAAGGTAGAATCATGAATGGGAGTTAGGTCGAGTTTGTTTTATTAAAATTATGAGAAAAATTTGAGTTTTATTAAATAACCCCCCATGTGTCTCCCTACTTCCACTTCTAAATGAACAGAACCGAACCTTGTGATTGTCTTTCCACTTCTAAATGGGCCTAACACAAACCCTTGTGTCTCTCTTTTCACTTCTAAGTAAACCTAAATATACACCACCACTTGTCTGTCTTACTACAGGTAAGGGATCTGTTATCCGGAAACCCGTTATCGAGAAAGCTCCGAATTATGTAAAGCCGTCTCCCATAGACTTCATTTTATCCAAATAATCCATTTTTTTTAATAAATAATTTCCTTTTTCTCTGTAATAATAAAACTTGTACTTGATCCCAACTAAGATATAACTAATCATTATTGGAAGCAAAACCAGCCTATTGGGTTTTTTTTACGGATGCACCGAATCCGCTATTTTGGATTCGGCCGAACCCCCGAATCCTTCGTGAAAGATTCGGCCGAATACCGAACCGAATCCGAATCCTAATTTGCATATGCAAATTAGGGGTGGGAAGGGGAAAACATTTTTTTACTTTCTTGTTTTGTGACAAAATTGTGACAATTTCCCTTCCGCCCCTAATTTGCATATGCAAATTAGGACTCGGATTCGGTTCGGCTGGACAGAAGGATTCGGCCGAATCCGAATCCTGCTGAAAAAGGCAGAATCCTGGCCGAATCCCGAACCGAATCCTGGATTCGGTGCATCCCTAGTTTTTTTTTTTTAATGTTTACATGATTTTCTAGTAGACCAAATGTATGAAGATCCAAATTACAGAAAGATCCCATATCCAGAAAACCCCAAGCCCCATACCTGTACTTCTAAATGGACCTAACACATATTTTTTCATTCTCTTTTCAATTCTAAATAGTCCTACTGCACACCTTTGGGTTCATTTATAAACACTGGGCAAATTTGCACCAGGGCAGTAACCCATGGCAACCAATCGGAGGATTGCTTTTGCTATTCAACCTGCAACTGTCTGAAAAAAAGCTAATCGCTGATTGGTTACTATGGTTTAATGCCCTGGTGCAAATTTTCCAAGTGTTTATAAATGAGCCCCCTTGTGTCTATATTTCTGCCTTTATATAGTAACCTCTCAGGGGCAGGACCATCATCTGTTGCGTTGCTCAATATTTGCATTATTGTTTTGAATGTGCTATGCTTAGACACATGGTATATCAGTACCAGCAGCAAGGAAAGGCTCAGTGGAAAAGTCATTGCACTTAGTAATGCCTTAGTCAGGGGCCTCATTATCCATAGCCATAGCAATACCAGAGAACTAGGGACCCCAACTTGACAAAATAAATGATATAATGCAGTGGCCTTCCAGCTGAGATGATGGAAACTGTTCTCTGGTCAAGGCTTCCTTTGAGGCTGCTTCCCTGTCTATTCTGCCCACTGTAGTGTTTATTTGGTCACATTGCTGATATTGCTGTATACAGACATTTAGATCCATACACCAGTGCCCTATAAGAAATTGCATCCCCCTGATGAATTTATTCAATCCCTCTTCTCTGAAAAAAAACTATGTCTCCCCATGATATTCTCATTCAATGCACTACTGTTTCTGAGAGCTCACAAAGGGTTAAGCACGTCTACCCCCCCCCACGTGCAAGATATATGGAAATTATAATTGAGTGTCAACTTGCGATGAAATTCAATCCACTTTACACCCCAAATGTAATTTGGAAGCTCTGTGCGATATTTACTGCAATGCTAACCACATTTTAGAGCATAATTACATTTTCGGGGGAATTCAAAGCCAAAAAAAGGAGGATTGTGCTGCTTTTAAGCCCCCTGAGGTGAGACAGCGAAGGAGAAAGGGGGGTTGGAGGGGAATGATGGGAAGCGATGGGAGAGATTGACCTTAGGGGTAAGGAAGTGAAGCTGGGGACAACAGGGGACACAAACTGCAGAAAGAAGAGGAAAAAGAAAAGAAAAGTGAAAGGGTGCAGAGCTGTGTCGAAGGGGTTGGGGGTTAAACATTATAGGGTTCCTGGAGCTGTAGGAAAGCAGAGTGTGGGAAAGCTCAGAAATGAACCACAGATGAATCCTTTTTGTCTACATAGTTGGTTCAGCAGTTTGTATAGTAGCGATACCTGTAGCCTCTGGGAAGAAGTTGGGGCCGTGGGGCATCAGTTATAATGTAATAATGTCATCCAGACTGTAATACTTTATATCAGTGGTGCACGGCCTGTACAGGTGCCAAATTACAGAAAGGCTGTCTACCATAGACTCCTTTTTATCCAAATAATCCCAATTTTTGAAAATAATTTCCTTTTTTCGCTGCAATAATTTTTGCTCAAAACCAAGATATAATTAATACTTATTGGAAGCAAAATGTTTTTAATGATTTTCTAGTAGGCTTAAGGTATGAGGATCCAAATTAAGGAATGATCCATTATGCAGAAAACCTAAGGTCCGAGCATTCTGGATAACAGGTTCCATACCTGTATAACTCTCTGGCATAGCACTGACAAAAAAACCAAAGCCTGAAACTAAACAGCAAATGGTTCACAGTTTAAACAGAAACCAGCACAACTAAAGGCAACCCTGGGAGAAATGGACATTTGCTGTTGGTAGAATGCTGGGAGTTTAAGGGGCGCAGAAGGGCATTTGTGGGGTTTCTGGGCCTGGCAGCCATTATGTCAGCTTATCAGCCTGTTGTATCTGTACAGGAATAACCAATTGTATATTTTATCTGTGGGCCAGGGTAGGTCCCATACAGTTGCTTTCTCAAGGTTATGCCCCAGAGCTGCCCCATGTTGCACATAAGTATGCAGTTAACAAGCAGGATACAATTTATAAAAATAAAAGCTCCTAAGGAATTAAATGCTGATGGTCTCCTTTAACCCTTACATGCCAGACCATGTGTCTTAGTGTTGAATAACAGATATAACTAATTCAACTTGTGCACTGTGGAGCAGATAGATATTCAACGGCTGTTATTTTACTGGAAGAGGGAAATCCATTACTGATACCCACGGTCAAGGCAAATCCTAAATTTAGGTAGCTTCACAATACAGTGCAGTTTCACTGCAGAACACTGCAGCACAGCTCAGCACGCCCTCTAGTGTTCAATATCAGAAGCGCAAACCATTCGTGTTGACCTGCAATGCACTGAGCACTTACTATAAACCACTGGCTGGCAAGCAGATTCAGTGCAAGTTCAGACATGCTTCCCAAATAAAATGTCTCCATTATTGTCTTTTCTTTACAGAAGGGTAATATATACACATGCATAAAAAAAAAATATATATATGGCTTGCATCACATACTAAACACAATACCCCAGCACTGCATTACATAGCCTTAAGAGAAAAACAAAACCTAATTTTGCACACTCTGAAGGGAACATGTTTACATTGAGTAAAAGAGACACTAAATGTAGCCATGTTCCCTTCAATGTGTGCAAAAATAGGTTCTAGTTTTCTCTTAAGGCTATGTAATGGAGTGCTGGGGTATTGTGTTTAGTATGCGCCCAATTGGTTTTAACTGAAATTTGGATATATATATATCACACAAGGGAAAGTTGTGCTCACCACTATTTTTTAAAACCATTAGGCGGGGGTGCAATGAGGGTGTGACCACAAAATACATATAGTCAACTACAAGAGTCCTCTGCACTCTATATATATATATATATATATATATATATATATATATATATATATATATATATAATGTTTTTCAGCTCTGTTATTATTCATGTGGACAGATAAAGCTTTTAAGACAGGGATGAGCAACTTAGGAAACTCCAGGTATAAGTATAACATCATCTTATGGCATAGATATGTTAAATAACAACGGCCTATAACCTGCTCACACTGAAAGGGTTTGGTAGCTGTAGCTCAACTACAACTGCAGGGGCACAGGTTGGATTGTAATGGATTCACAGAAGCTTCTATAGCTGTCTCCTCTCCATCACTAGAGGTCTATTTTACAGGTTTGCTCTGCACAGCCTGGAGTGGGAGCGGATATGTCTAGCAATGACCAGCAGCACCCCCTCAGTTATAGGCTCACTGCCCTGGGATTGTCTCAGCTTCTTCCGGAGCCTGTGATGGATGGGAGCCGTTTTTAAAGGAAGTTCTGTGTGCGTTGTGGCTGTCATGGAGATGCTGGGGAGGGTTCCCTCTCTGTACACAGAGTCTCTTTGTGCCCTTGTGTCCCATTGAGAGCAGGCACACTGGGAAATGGTCATAGAAGAATTCTAAGCCTTCTCCCTCCATGAACCTAGAGTGGGGGGGGGTTGGGGGCACCCTTACGAAAGTGACATCACTGATTGGCAGCTGCCTTCATGTTTACACCACCCTGTAGATATGATGTCATGTGAATAGTCACATCCGTGTCATTCATTAATGTTCTGTGCCGATCCCAAGTTATTCATTGCATACATCTGAACTGTGTTGTCCCTGTACTCTGTGTGCTCCTGTGAATGATAATGTTCATTTTGAGGGCTCAGGGAATGCTGATTAATTAATATATGTACAAGCAAGTGGAGCAGAAGGGTTGGGAAGAGAAGAGAGAAGCATGGCAGAATTGCCACTCTTGTGATGGATGCGGAAGAAATGACCTGGCAAAAGGAGGAGAAAATGGGGCAGAAGCGATTAGAAATATGGTTGGTGGGAATTTCATGATGAATAGGGTTTCAGGTAATGATAAGTCAACAAAAAAGAAGCTGAAATGATGGGGCAATGAAGGGAAGCAGAGGAGAATGGCACAGGTAGCACTAAAGTCAGAGATTGGAGCAGATGAAAATGGAACTAGAAACAGATATTTAGGGAGATGATAAAGGAGGTTCATGCAAAAATAAGAAATAAGAGACAGACTTTGGAGGAGTAAAGACAGTGGAATAAAATGCATTAAGCAGAGGTGGGATGGAGCATAAGGAGGGGAGGAAGACAATAAAGCAATGCAATAAGGAAAAGAGAACAAAAACACTAGCAGATGAGAGTGAAGCAGGATGGTGTGACACTGAAGTCATTAGGAAAGGAAGAACTTGTGTAGGGGAGAATGAAAAGCTAGAGAAGAGGGGGCCTAATTAAATAAGTAATTACGGCCCCAACATGTTTAAAAAGATATGTACCTGAGTAAACAGCTCTAGAAACTCTCTCTGTTCTTTAGTATAGCAGCTGCCATATTAGCTTGGTGTGACATTACTTTCTGCCTGAGTTTCTCCCTGCTCACTCATAGCAGGGAGAAGGGAAAAGGGAGGGGGAGAGAGGAGCAAACTGAGCATGCTCATGCCCAAGGAGGTTAAAGCTGAAATAGGAAATCTGATACAGAAGCCCATGTGTACACAATAGAAGGAAAGAAATGCAGTGTTTCTTTTGACAGAGGACTCAGAACAGCATTACTTTGAGGGTTTATTGGTGTATTTATCGAGACCTTTCTGATAAAGCTTACTTAGTTTTAGCATTTCCTTCTCCTTTAAGGGGATACGTGTCTTATTGATGCCCTTAATTTCTTGCCACCACTTCCCACTAAATGGCTTAGGAAGCACTCTACCTATGGCAAGCACTGGCACCTAGAGGCAATTCAAGCCATTTTGACCCCTGCAGTTTCTCCCTGAGCACATTGCAGTGAAAAAATCAAACGTGCCTTAGACCAAAGCACCGTGTTGCATTCGTGCTGAACAACAACTCTCTGTGCGACTGAAATTAAATATCCCTGATATATTATAGATATCATCTATCGTGCATCAAAATAAAATGTTAAGCTGCAGCTTTAACAAGAGCATTTTGTAGAGAAGGGGGTTCCTCACCATCCCAGCACCAATGGCGTTAGTAAAATGCTATCCAATGTATGATCCACTCCTTAAGCACCTTGAGGTCCAGCAGTGAGGGGTTAACGTTGCAGCACAGAGTAAGAGGAATGGCATACAGCTGCTACCTTCTTCTCTTGCCAACGGGTTTGGGATTATGACTAGCTGACCCCATATAACCACTAAGGAGCAGTTTGCCAAAAACACAGAGGTGACAGTGGGAAGAGACTTCCTATGGGCAGAGGGCCAGCATGCTCTGTCTGAGAGCCATGTTAATCAGCTCAGCATGAGGGGACACAAACCCACCAAACCCCCAGCCTTAAGATATCTGCACAGCTCTAAAAGGGCACATTCCACTAGCACTATATAGAGCCATGACTTAAATAATAGTATGGCACTTCAGCATGAACATCACCTTCCTTCTCATTCTCTGCCTTAAATAAGGGCATTCCATCATGAACCTAAGCTTCCCTCTATCATTCCACTATCACTCCCCGATTATCTTCCAGATTTGACAGCTTATCTGCCCGTGTATGGGGGCTTCCGACGGGTCATCCCGATCGATATCTGGCCACTATATCGATCGGGAAGGTTGGATTTTTACCCGACCGACCCGTCGGAGCCGCTTGGCGCATCGTAATTCGATCGTTCGGCCATACGGCCGAACACTCAAATTACCCCCAATATAGCCATGCAGTTTAGTGGCATATCGGGGGAAAGATCCGCTCGTTTGGCGATGTCGCCAAACGAGCGGATCTTTAAGTCTATGGCCACCTTAAAGCTGGCCATAGATTTTGAGATTTTTAAAAGATCCGATCCTCATCGTGAGACCACGATTTTCTCGGAACGATCGTAGGATCGTACGAATTGACCATCAACTAAAAAGACCAATTTGCCAGGAAACAAAGGGGAGCTGCCTGCTTGGCCCTGCAAACAGAGAGATTGCACTGGGACTGACAAAGATTTTTTGACCTGGCCGATCAATTTCCTGAAAAATAGTAAGATGTACGATCGTTTGAATCCCACTAACTGGACTTCCCTAAAATCGGTCATTCGGCAAGAAGAATTGTCGCATGTATGGGGAGCATTAGAAATCCTTGCTGGCGGGGGAGGATTTAGCTTTCAGATTGAAACCAATGCACAACACACATTGTGTACAGGTAATGCTTTTATGCAGAGAAGTATCTTTTTATATTGTGACCTGAGTTAAGTAAGTTAGGGACCGCCATATGGGGTTTACCTTGACGTGGTATGGTGGCTTTTCAACTTTATGATCATAACTTTGTAACTAAAAACCCCTGTTTTGTAAACATTTGCATTTATATTGAATTACTTATGAGACAGGGGCCCAGGGAAGTGCATTGTAAGTGGCACTTCCATTATACTTAAATTGGCCTTAAGAGTGCTTCCACCGTCCCCCCTATATTTTTGTATGGGGAGCATTACTCTACATTTGTCTCCCTAAAATATCCATTGTACTATGCAGGGAAGAAATAATGAATAAAAGGTGCTATTTCTATTGGTTCCCTAAGTCCTAACATCCAAGCTAACTTAAGGTGCCATACATGGAGAGATCTGTTCGTTTGGCGATGTCGCCAAACAAGCGGATCTCCCTCCGATATGCCCACCTTGAGGTGGGCAATATCGGGCTGATCCGATCGTGGGCCCTAGGGCCCAACGATCGTATCCTAACGATGCCAAACGGGCGGTCGGATCGCGGGACCGCATCAACGAATAGATGCGGCCGCGATCCAACGGGATTTTCTGTCCCATCCGATCGAGATCTGGCCGACTTTCGGCCAGATCTCGATCGGTGAAGCCCGTCGGGGGGCCCCATACACGGGCCAATAAGCTGCCGACACGGTCTGTCGGCAGCTTTTAACGGCCCGTGTATAGCCACCTTTACATGGCAAAAACCAAAGTCTGTTTTATTGTGTATCTTGACTTTTGCATCTGTCTAATCGTCATTTCATTCCTAAGACAGCACAGGTAATAAGGACATCCAACGAGATGGAAAAAATAAGGTTTAATAATCTCTACTGTATGGGTGGTTGGATTAAGGACTGTCAGCAGAATGGTGAGAATTACATTACAGCAAAAGCTGGAGGCCTGACTAGTGGACATCTATGAAGTATCCATATAGAACTAAATCTAATGGTATAAAATATAAAAAATATTTGGCCTTTCAGCTATTCTCTTTCCCTAAGTGGCCCATGGGATGTTCTCTGCATCTTTTTTTACTCCACCCTAAAATTGAGCTTTCGCCTGGGGTAAACCATTGCAAACTGAAATAACAACAAAGGGATGCACAAAATCCATACTTTTTAGATTCAGTTAAATACAGAATCATTCCTATATGATTTGTCCAAATATTTAACTCAATTTGAACCATAAAAACACACGACTTTGAGGGTTTGCATTTTTGGCTGAAGTTAAGTGCTATAAACAGCGCTGGGATTCTGTTAAATCCTAGATTTGGTGCATCCCTAGTCTCTTTCACTGGGATCTTTTCCTTCATTTAGATTTCAAGTTGCAAGTTTATCCCTGTCCTAACATCACTGTAAAAGTGCAGACACGACACAAACAACACATAAATTAGGAACAGAAAAAGAACTGGCCAGAAGTCATGGACCAAGGCAGAAAAAAACATTTGAATAAAGTACTCATCTTAATTTTACTGTATTGCAGAAACCAGCAAGGCCAGTCCAGAAGAGAATGTATCTCTTAAAAAATCATGTGCCAAGTCTGGTCTACATACTTGGCCAAACTTGTCCACCACAGAGTTTTAATAGGACTAAGCGATAAGGCATCAGCATACCCTTCCTAAAAAATGTTGACCCCCCCCCCAAAATAACTAATGACATGGGGAGTGGAGAAGAAAGAGAAATGGGTCCAGGGGAATTTAATAGCATTAAATTGTTGGATTTTTTCTCCACTGTATTTTTTCGTTCCTGGTTATCAATTTTAGGTTTTATGAGTAGCAATCTGCTCTGTGAAATATACCATATGTTCTCAGCGATTTCAACATGACAGTTTATAGATTTACATCCATAAAAATTACCTAAATGAGCTTGATTTATTGAAGGTTGGTATTTCGAATGAAAGACTCCCCCCCCATCTAATCTTCTCCATGCTCCCCCCCTTTCCTTTTTATTCCATGTGGATTTTTTTTAACCTTCCAATCCAAGGAGGCCTTGATTGCATTACTCTAAGATTAATTTCCTGGCTAAAAATATGTCTACCCTAGCCCCTGTGTGGTTAAAGTTTGGCTTAATGCACCTCGTATCTGTCACATGTGTTCAATTTCTCTTTGCTGACCCACTGTCTCCCCTATATCCTGACATTGCACTCACAGGGGAGAGTTTATGAGGTGTAAAGCTCCCCATAGACGTGACGATTCTTCGTGCCGAACGACCGATTTTAGGGAAGCCCGACCAATCCTTCGAAATTATTGTGCGTTTAGTGGTATTCGAACGATCATACATCATACGATTTTTCGGCCGACATCTGTCAGGAAATTGATCTGCCAGGTCAAAAAATCTTTGTCGTCCCAGTGCAATCTATCTATGTTTGCAGGGCCAAGCAGGCAGCTCCTCTTTGATTTCCTGGCAAATTGGTCTTTTTAGTTGATGGTAAATTCGTAGGATCGTACGATCGTTCTGAGAAGATCGTGGTCTCACGATCAGGATCTGATCTTTTAAAAATCTCAACGTCTATGGCCAGCTTACGGTATGTCAGAAATGAAGCAAGTAACAGTTTGCATTCTCAGTGCTTAACAAGGACCTAAAGCCAAACAGCAAGGCCATGGATTTAATATTGGAACAAATTTGAAGTCACCATGATATGAGTAGAATGATTTACACAGGGGTGGAGATAATGGCATAACTAGAAGTTTCTGGGTCCAAAGCAAAATTATTTTTGCCCCAAGACGCATAGATAGGGAAGAAATCTACTGAGCAGATACAAGTAGGGTAAACCTCCAACATGTTAATTGGGTGAAGGCAACATTTTGACAAAGGAGCATGCCAGCAAAATGCAATAAACACACAGGGGTTTAATCTGCTTCCATCTCCTCTGCTGGTAGATTTCTTCTATTGCTCTGGGAAGATGTCATTCTTCTATACCAGGCACTGGGCTTATTATATCAGAAGATTGATCAATAGGGGTTGTACACACGTGTATAGAAAATAACCATCTGTCAGGGCCTCCACTTCACTGCTTCTATCACTCTCTATAACCCTACACCATCATTACATTGAAATATGCAAAAAAAATCCTGATTAAAACTGTGGTCACTGCAAACCAAATCAAGATTTGGAGCGTATTTATGAAAAATCTTGAGCCACACTATAGCTATGGCAACAAATCGCAGGCAAATCTTCTATTCATTTTCAAGCAAAGTTAATAAATCAAAAAAAAATATATACATTTTCAATTCGTTTGAATGCTGAAGGTTTTAGGAGTCGAGATTTTAATTTTCAGGTTTTTTTCAAAAAATAAATCATGGAAAAAAATTGTGAATCTGATAAATATCCCCCCTGGCTGTTTTAGTTCTGTTTGAGCATACAATTACACCAAACTGTTGTGAAATCTCTAGGAATTAGTTTCTTCACATAAAAAAACCCTATGAATACTTTATATGTGTATAACAAATTGTAGTGGTGCCTGTAACAAGGTGCCGTATTGCATTTATTTGAGGGTATTAGATGAGAAATGGCAAAATATAATGCACCAGTAAGCATGACTAAATGTCTATGAAGGCTTTTCTTTGTCCAGCTCGTTTGAACTGAAGAGGACTCTCGGATGAGTGCTAAAATCTTTTTATGGAAAAACCAGTTGCATTACATTAATTATTATTATTATTATTAATAACATATATTTACATAGCTCCAACATATTTCGCAGCGCTGTAACGTAAATGTGTTTATACAACTAAGTCACATGAATTACATACATAGAACATATGGAGTTACATAAATCGCAACCAATACTGGTCTAAAGGGAATAAGACACAAGGTGTGGGAGTGGGCAAGATCAGAATTAAGTGGGTGAGAGATGTAGTATGTGGTATTGTATTTGGTAGTTAAGCAGAGTGAGGGTAGGCTTCTCTAAACAGGTGCGTTTTAAGAGATCTTTTGAAAGCAGGAGGGTTGGGAGAAAGTCGGACAGATCGTGGGAGAGAATTCCAGAGGAGGGGTGCAGCCCTTGCAAAGTCTTGAATGTCAGTGTGTGAGGAGGTAATGAGAGAAGAGTTGAGTAGCAGGTCATTAGAGGAGCGTAGTAAGCAGTTGGGTGAGTATTTAGAGATGAGTTCCGAGATGTATTTTGGGG